>NC_092134.1:19228418-19528418 GCF_043159975.1 Macaca nemestrina | reverse complement strand
AACTGCTCATATCAATTTTAAACACCACATTGAAGTGTTCCCTTTCCTATAGAAAGGGAGAGTAATGCTTTTAACATCTCTGTAATAGTAAAACTATAAGTGAAATATGGCAAAATGTTAAGGTTTGACAAAGCTGGGTAGAAGTGTGTAAGCATTTTGTTTTGTTTGCTCCATGATTTTTCGTTTGTTTAAAACATCTTGTAAAAAGAGGAATAATAGGCTAGGTGTGGTGGCTCACACCTGTAATCCCAGCACTTTGGGAGGCCTAGGTGGGCAGATCACTTGAGGTCAACAGTTTGAGAACAGCCTGGCCAACATGGCGAAATCCCATCTCTACTAAAAATATAAAAAAAACAAAAAAAAAAAAAAAGGAAAAGAAGATGAGCCGGGCATCGTGGTGCATACCTGTAATACTAGCTACTTGGGAGGCTGAGGCAGGAGAATTGCTTGAACCTGGGGAGCAGAGGCTGCAGTAAGCCAGGATCATGCCACTGTACTGTAGCCTGGGTGACAGAGTGAGACTCTATCTCAAAAAAAAAAAAAAAAAAAAAAATATATATATATATATATATACACTTTTTGCTGGGAAACTCCAAGAGGTCCAACATTCTTACTGTGGCATTCACACATGCTCCACCTACTGTGTTAGGTGTGGAAGCACAGGAATGATCGTCATCATCTTATAATTTGCTGAGCGCTTATATATACAGCAGTAGTGCCAAGGGCTGTACATGCATTTTCTTTTTCTTTTTTTGAGATGGAGTCTCGCCCTGTCACCCAGACTGGAGTGCGGTGGTACATTCTTGGCTCACTGCAACCTCCGGCTCCCACATTCAAGTGATTCTCTTGCCCCAGCCTCCCGAGTAGCTGAGATTACAGGCACGCCACCACGCCTGGCTAATTTTTGTATTTGCAGTAGAGACAGGGTTTCACCATGTTAGTCAGGCCGGTCTTGAACTCCTGACCTCGTGATTTGCCTGCCTCGGCCTCCCAAAATGCTGGGATGACAGGTGTGAGCCACTGTGCCCGGCCTGTACATGCATTTCCTCACTTTCCTTTTACATCCCAATGATGTAGGTACTATTATTAGCTTTTTGTCTGAAGAAACAGAGGGCAAGTAAGTGATGGTGGCAATATTTCACCCTAGGTCAGTCTGACTGTGGCAGATTGTATTTTCAAAGATGGCTGCCATCCTTATAATGTGACTTTGACCTTCTCCCAGTGGCAGGATCTATGCCCCCTCCCTTGGAACTTGGAGTTTTTGACTGCCTTGACTGATGGAGTATGCTAAGCCGGAAATGACATCATGTGACTCCAGAAGCTAGGCCCTAGGAACGTGACCCACTTCTGCTTTGTTTTCTTGGGATGCTCACTCTTGGAATCCAGCCACCATACTGTGAGAAAGCCCAATTTAGCCCATGCAGAGGAACTAGTGAGAGGCCACATGGAGGTGCTTCAGTTGACAGCCCCAGGTGAGGTCCCAGCAGATAGCCTGACTCAGCCACAAGACATGTAACTGAGGGAGCCTTTGGGATGACTCCAGTTCCAGCCTCCATCCACCTGTGACTGCGTGAAAGACCATGAGCAAAACCACCCAGCTGAGCCCAGTCAACTCTTGAAACCAAGAGAGATAATAATAAAATGATTGTGTTTTTAGGCACTAAGTTTTGGGATGATTCGTTATGCAGCAAGAGATAACAAGGACTGTCTCCAAAAGCTGTTCTCCCAGCCAGTATGCTCCATGCATCTCCTACCAAAGCAACCAGCCTGAATGGAGAGGTGGACAAGCAGCAGGCAATTCCATCACAGGTTGATGGTTATCGAGTGAGCACAGGCAGCCTATATTTCCGGCCCCACCTGGATCTGTACCAGGAAGATTCTGGAGAGCTCCAGAAGTCTTCCCAGAGGTGGTGACACCGGCTCAGTTTCAAAAAGCAGGCATTCCTAGGGCATCTCAGACACAGGGAACAGCACATAAAAGGGCTTAGGCTTCAGAGACCTTGGCATCTTTGCAGAGTGGCCTCAAGGCCCAGCCAGGGGAAAGGCAGCACCTGCTGGGGAGGGAGGTAGGAAGCAGGTGGTGAGGCTGCTGGTGGGGGCCTGTATGTGAAGGGCCTAGACCATTCCTCTGGAGAGGTAGAAGGTGTTGCAGAAGGAACGCTAGCTCTATACTCATGCTCAGGTTCAAATTCCAACTCAGGTGACCTTGCATAAGTCACTGTATCTCTTCAAGTGCTATGAATGAGCAACTGGAAACCAATGCTAATGCTGTAGTTACCATATCTGTTCCTATTCTGGGGCACAGGATGTGGGTTCCAGCTCTGGGTTTTCCTCACTGCCCATGGAATCTCCAGCAAGTCCCATCCCCTCTCAGAACTCAGTTCCTCCCTGGTCTCGTAGGAGAATGATTCTGGTCTTCCTCCCCCACGGTGCACACAGCGGCTCTGAGACACGAACATTTGAGGGGGCCGCACATACCGTGAGAAGAAGGCAGACTGCAGAGGGGCCTGTGTCTTTATGTACAAATAAGTAAATAATGCCATGGGGGTGGGGGTGGGTGAGAGGCAGGGGGTGCATCAAATGCGCAGTTCAGCGCTGTGGGTCCAGGAGATGGGGAGGGAGCGGGCTTGAAGCTACGGAGAGGAAGGAAGACTCCACTCTGACCCTGAGGTTAATCATGATTACTTCTCCATCAAATCCCACCAAATTAAAAGGAAGTGTTTATAGGGGAGAGGGAGAGAGAGAGAGAGAGAAGGACAAAGAGAGACAGTTGGCCAGGTGGCACAATCTTGGCTCACTAGTCTCGACCTCCCAGGCTCAGGTGATCCTCTGAGCTCAGTCTCCCAAGTAGCTGGGACTATAGGCATGCACCACCATGCCCAGCTAAATTTTTGTGTGTTTTGGAGAGAGAGAGAGAGAGAGAAAGATTGCTTTAAGCTGTTGCTGGAGAACCATGAGAGTGATTTTCTGAAATGAAGATGGAACTGCTGAGAGAAAAAGAACATATCACGGGTTCTGACACTCAACTGCCCTTCCAGCGTTTCCTCTCCCTACCCCTCCACCACTCTCTACAGGACCCACCTGCCATCTTACCTTTCCCAGGGCTGGGCTTTGTCTCCCTGGGGCTGCTCCTCCCTGGGGAAGAATGCTGACCTCCCTGCACGGAGAACACATCCTCCTCCAGGGCCCAGCTCCTGTCCTAGGAGGACTTCTTGTATTCCCCACCTCCCTACATGGGTTCCTCTGCTACTATTACCTTGGCTAATCTGGCCACAGGGGATGGGACATTTGTCCCCATCCCAAGACTGAGTTCCCAGAAGGTGGTCCCAGCACAGCTGGAGCCCAGAGCTCACCTCCAGACAGCCCATCTCTCCTATCCAGGGCAAGAGGACACTGTTGGGGAAAGGGCTGGGCATAGGGGTATTGGGGTCACCCCAGAGCAGTGAGCTTTCATCCGCCCTGGAGTTGACATCTACCTTGCCCATCCATACAGTGGCCCACCGCACAGATGGGGAGAGAGTGGCACTCCCCAACACCGCGCCAAGCCCGAGCCTCAGCACTTTACCACAACTCTCTTATTCCACATACAGTACAGTGCTTGTCCAGGATCACCTAGCTGGGAGGGGACAGAGGATGAATTTGAGCTCAGATAACTTGGTTCCAAGCCTGAGCTCTTCAACCCTGTGGGTCCTGAAGCTCAATCCTTTTTTCTGGCATACTGGTGGAAAGAGGTTTATTCATTAACTCAACAAATGGCCAGGGACACACAGGTGAACAAGACAGAGATCACCTGTGCAGGTGGGGTTAGGGTCTGGTGGGGAAAAACGTAGTGAACCAATCATGATGCTAAGGATTGAGGACTAAGGCCCTTGTGGTGCAGGGGACCTAAAGGAGTTGAACTGCAAGTGCTATCCTGTGGGGAAGAGGGGGACAGGGGTGGGAAAGTTCTCAGGGAAGCTCCTTAAAGGAAGGACTTGTCACAGCCTGGGAGGAATGTTCTAGCAGATTGGCAAAGGGTGGTGTCCAGGCAGAGAGAATAGCATGTGCAGGTGCCAGAAGGCTGGCAGGGGCATGTGAGACACAGCAGGGAGGGAAAAGGTAGGGGCCCCCAGGCCAGTATGTGCAGAGCCTTGGAAGTTTCTGGAAGGACTTTGAGCACTTAGGACTGCTAAGCATTTCACATGATTTAAATCCTGACACCACCCAATGAGGGAGCTCATGTTTGATGCCCATTTTGCAGATGGTGTAACTGAGGCTCACAGAGTTGCACTCACTTGCCTGAGGTCACACAGCAAGTTGACTCCTGATTCTTTGCTCTTTTTTTTTTTCCCTCTCTTTGTTTTTGAGATAGGGTCTCACTCTGGTTGTCCAGGTGGCACGATCTTGGCTCACTGCAGCCTCCACCTCCCAGGCTCAGGTGATCCTCCGAGCTCAGTCTCCTGAGTAGCTGGGACTACAGGCGCATGCCACTATGCCTGGCTAATTTTTTGTTGTATTTTGTGTAGAGACAGGGTCTCGCTATGTTGCCCAGGCTGGTCTCAAACTCCTGGGTTCAGGGGATCCTCTTGCCTCAGCCTCCCAAAATGCTGGGATTACAGGCATGAGCCACCGCGCCCAGCCTGATTCTTCACTCTTAACGCCTCCTGTGGCCTCGTCTCTGGCTCTTTCTGTGGGAGGTTAGAACCAGGACAGGAGAGACCCCAGTCCTCCTCGCAGTCTCCTCAGCCCTGGCTTCAGCACCCTTAGAAGGAGGAGGAGAACAGGCATGGACACTGAACTCCACAGCCCAAGGAGAGGGAGGAGGCAATAGAGAGGAGAGGAGTGAGGCTGAGGGTTTGGCTGTTGCTTCTGCCTTTTCCAGGTTGGAGAGGATTAAGGGCTTGCCAGGAAATGGTTTACCAGGATAACAAGTGGTTCTTGGAGGGTCAAAGTCCAGCAGCCTCTCCCCTTCCCAGCGGGACTGCACAGACACCACAGTGAGGGAAAATGGCAGGCTTGTTGTGCAGGACAAAGATGGAGTCAGAGTTGGGGGGAGGAGGAACAGGAAGGAGAAGAGGAGGAGAGGGAGAAGTGGGAGAAGGGAGAGAAGGGGAAGGACAAGCTTCCCAGTGGCAAATATTTGATTTCCAGAGTTGACTAATTTCCAGCAAGGACAGAATGATGAAGGGCGACAGGCATAGGTCTCTGCAAGAACACAGGAAATGACAGTCACACCAAGCCATGCACCTCTCAGGGACCCCACAACCACCCTCCAGCCCAGCCACATGGGGTTAGAAACCACAGACGCAACCCACGACCTCGTTCTACCAACTGAGAGCAGAGCCAGGGAAGAAGCGAGGCCCGTAATGGTATGATGGCAACTCTAGCTACGGTTAATTGAGCACTTATTCTTTGGCAGACCTTGAGCTCGGCACTTTCTATTCAACAAATAATGCAGCTTCATTAACTGCCTTCTATTTATTTAGGTATGGCCCTATCCATTTATGTATATGCCTTTGTGTTTCTCATATACATTCGTGAGGGAGGTGAAACTGTCCCTTTATGTGCTGGGGAAGCTCATGCTGGCATGCTCAGAGCCTGATGCATATTATCTCATTTAACCCCAACAACAATCCTGTTGTAATCATGATTTCCTTTTTTTTACTTTTAATTTTTTGAGACAGGGTCTTGCTCTGTAGCCTAGGCTGGAGTGCACTGGTGTGATCATAGCTCACTGCAGCCTCAAACTCCTGGGCTCAAGCAATCCTCCTGCCTCAGCCTCTGGAGTAGCTGGGACCATAAGCATGAGCCACCACCCCCGGCCCCATATTCATAATTATATCTGGCACTGATTTCATTCTTGCTGGCTTCCCAGCATCGTGCTAAGTGCTTTCACATGACTGACTTCGTTTAACCCTTACAATAATTCTATGATGTGTTAGAGAGCTTTGCCATTTCCATTTTGCAAATGAGAAAACTGAGGCTCTAGGAGAACCGATGTGCCAACGGCCACTCAGCCCACAAGTGGCAAAGCCAGGCCACCTGCCTGACTCTAGCACCCTAAGTAAGATCCTGAACGTCAAATGCGGTCTTGTCCAGGGGTGTGAGGACTGCGGAATAGGTTCCCCCTGAGAACAAGGAGACGTGGACTGCAACGGCAGCATGTGGATTTAGGTTAACTTCAAGAAGGACTTCCTGACAATCTCATGGGCCCAGAGGAGTTTCAGAGGCATCCCTGAAAGCAGGGTCAGGCTGTTCTTTCCGGTTCTGCCAAAGGCAGGGGGGTGGCCCCCATGGCCTCTGGAGGCTGCTTCCAGCCTGGGCTGGACTTTGCAGTCTCCTGTTTCTACCTTTCTCCCTGACAGGTGCGTTGGGGTTGGCCTGGCTTTCTCTCTGGGTGGGAGCTTTCCTCCCAGCCCCAGGCTCCGGGGGCCTCTCACCCGCTATTACCCTCTCCTAAGGCCACCCTTCTCTCTGCGCCCACCCGCCCACCCAAGCCAGAAAGGTTGAGTTCCTTCCCTATGCCCCTCTCTCCTCCCTCTGTCAGGACACTGCCCACTCAGCTCCCACTCTCAGAACATTCCTGATGTCTAGGGCATGGCCTAGCTCAAAGAAGGTGTTCGCAAAAAAAGAAGAAAGGGAAAAAAAAAAAAAAAGGCTGGAGTGCAGTGGTGCAACCTCAACTCACTGCAACCTCCACCTCCCAGGATCAAGCGATTCTCCTGCCTCAGCTTCCCAAGTAGCTGAAACTATAGGCACGCACCACCACGCCTGGCTAATTTTTATATTTTTAGTAGAGATGGGGTTTTGCCATGTTAGCCAGGCTGGTCTTGAATTCCTGACCTCAGGTGATCCGCCCAACGCAGCCTCCCAAAGTGCTGGGATTACAGGCGTGAGCCACCACACCCAGCCTGCTGAATATTATTAATATGGGGCCGGGAGCGGCGGTTCATGCTTGTGGTCCCAGCTAGTCCAGAAGCTGAGGCAGGAGGTTTGCCTAAGTCCAGGAATTCGAGGCTTCTGTGAGCTATGATTACACCAGTGCACACCTAGTGGTCCCAGCCATTTGGGAAGCTGTGGCAGGAGGATCACTTGAGCTTCAGAAGTTCAAGGCTACGGTGAGCTATGATTGCATCACTGTGCTCCAGCCTGAGTGACAGAGCAAGACCCTGAAAACAAAAAAATCCGCAACGACTTGAGGCGAGGGCCACTATGTCAGGCTGATTTTAAAAATGTTTTCATAGAAATGGGGTCTCCCTATGTTGCCCAGTCTGATCTCAAACTCCTGGCCTCAAATGATCCTCCTGCCAGCCGGGCGCGGTGGCTCAAGCCTGTAATCCCAGCACTTTGGGAGGCTGAGACGGGCGGATCACAAGGTCAGGAGATCGAGACCATCCTGGCTAACACGGTGAAACCCCGTCTCTACTAAAAAATACAAAAAGCTAGCCGGGCGAGGTGGCGGGCGCCTGTAGTCCCAGCTACTTGGGAGGCTGAGGCAGGAGAATGGCGTGAACCCGGGAGGCGGAGCTTGCAGTGAGCTGAGATCCGGCCACTGCACTCCAGCCCGGGTGACAGAGCGAGATTCCGTCTCAAAAAAAAAAAAAAAAAAAAAAAAATGATCCTCCTGCCTTGGGCTCCCAAAGTTTGGGATTACAGGCATGAGCCACTGCCCCTGGCCAGTTTGTTTGTTTGTTTGTTTTTAATTAAGTTAAGGCCAGGCATGGTGGCTCATGCCTATAATCCCAGTGCTTTTAGAGGCTGAGGCATGAGGATCACTTGAGTCTAGGAGGTGGAGTCTGCAGTGAGCTATGATTGCACCATTGCACTCCAGCCTGGGTGACAGAGTGAGACCCTGTCGCTAAGAAAAAAAAAAAAAAATGAGATCTGCCTTGGAAGGTCCCTTAGATATTCATTCATTCATTTATTCCTCCAGTCACTATTGCCCGAGCATCTGCTGTGGGCCAGGCAGTGTTCTAGGTGCTGGGGACCCTGCGATGAACAAACCCAGCAAACGCTCTGCCCTTACGAAGGTCACTTTCTCATGGGTGAAAGGCTGAGAGCAAACAAACAAGAAGTAGATTTCAGAAGGTAGTGGGCAGGGGTGGTTACAGCAGGACAGGGGTCAGGGAGTGCCAGGGGAAGGCTGGGTGCATTTTTAGGTAAGGTGGGTAGCCTCATAGAGAGAACATGTTTTTAGCAATGACTTGAAAAGGATGAGGACATTTGCTATGGGGCTGTAACAGGGAAACAACTGCAGGCAGAATCAAACAGCTAGTGCAAAGGCCCTGTGGTGGGCAGCCAGGGGCTGGAGTGGAGGGAGGGAGGAGTGTGCACGCAGCAGGGGTTGGGGTGGCCAGAGGGGCCGGCAGCAGATCATACAGGCCTCATCTGACACGGAGAAGACTTTGGCTGTTTCTCTGAGGGAGATGGGAGCCATGGGAGGATGTTGAGCACAGGAGGAGCTGATCTATTAGTCTAACAGGATTCCTCTGGGGGTTGTGGGGAGGTAGACTGTAGGGGGCCAGGGTGGTGACAGAGACCAGAGAGGAGCTAATACAATAGTCTGAGTGGGAGATGATGGTGGCTTGCACCATGTGGTGGTGTGGTGGAGTGGGTGAAATTGGATCTGTTCTGAATTTTTCTCTCACTCACTCATTCATTCATTCCATTAACCATCCAATCTATAATGTTTGTTTGTTTTTGAGATGGAGTCTCGCTCTGTCACCCAGGCTGGAGAGCAGTGGCACAATCTCGGCTCACTGCAACCTCTGCCTCCCTACCCTCCCCGCTCAGCCTCCCGAGTAGCTGGGACTACAGGCATGCACCACGACACCTGCTATATATATATATTTTTTTAATTTTTAGTAGAGATGAGGTTTTGCCACGTTGCCCAGGCAGGCCTCAAACAATCCACCCTTCTCAGCCTCCCAAAGTGCTGGGATGACAGGCGTGAGCCACGGCACTTAGCCCAACCCATGGGACCCTCCTATATGGCAGACAGAAGGGGTACTAAACAGTAAGCAAAGGAGACCTAGACCCTGCCCAAATGGAGCTGAGGTTTAGGGGAGAGACAGATATTCATTTAGTAAGCATGAAATCAACATATTGTTATACACTGCAATAGTGTCAGGAAGGGGAGGGCCAGGGGGCTACGGGAAGACTGTCACAGCCACAGGCCCCAGCCCAGGGACCTTCTGGCTCAATCCCCTCATCACACATGTGGAGAAACTGAGGCACACAGAGGGAGCATGACTGACTCAAGGTCACACAGCGGGTCTCTGGCAGAGCTAGGAAAAGAACTCAGCCCGTGCCTCCCAGCAGGAGGCTGTCAGTACCCCATCACCGCTTCCAGAGCCCGGGCCTCCCCCGCACCGCGCCGCGCCACCGTGGTTTATGGCCCCCGGAAGCCCCTCCGAAGTGTCTCATCAGCGAGGCCCCGGGCCACAGGAGATGGGCTCGTCCCAGCTCGGGCCAGGCAGCCGCCGATCGATTGCGCGTGTGCCGCCCCGATACTCCATCTCATTAGGCCTTCGTTTTCATCTCCCGGCTTCCTGGCAGCCTTCAAATTATCCCATAAAATTTATTTACTATTTCATGAATACATAAGCAGCAGGCAGGCACAAGCTTTTTATATATTTACACTGTATATATTTCACGGGAGACTTATAGCTGTCTCTAAGGCAGAGGCGGGAGAGGGAGAGAGACTGAGCAGACGGAGCCGGCAGCTGGTGGCAGAGGGAGGAGGCGGGAGGGAGGTGCGTGGAGGGCAGGCGGGGACGAGGGGCCCAGGGCGCCCACGGTGGAACTGGGCCACACTGGGCTGATCTGACGCTGCTGGACAAGGGATGGGGGAAGGCTCCACTTTGGGACACGCATCCGGGTCAGTGGAGGCAGGGCTCCCGGGCTCCGAGGCCTGGGGCTGAGGCTGATGCTGCAGATCAGTGGTGCTGGGTGTGAGGCTCCAACCTTAGAACAGTCTAGTGTGGAGGTACTGATGGGTCATAGGGGATCCTCATGCTGGTGGAGAGCTGGACCCTCATTCAGGCCCCAGAGTAAGCCCTGACTCTTGCTCCAGACTGAGACCTGATCTCAGTTACAGACTGAGCCCTGATCCCAAGCACAGACTGAGCCCTGATCCCAGTCACAGACTGAACCCTGATCCCAGTCATAGGCTGAGCCCCAACCCTTGTTATAGCCTGAGCCTTGAGCACAATCACAGAGTATCCCAATTACAATGTGAGCCCTAATCTTAGTCCCAGTATGACTCTTGACCCTAATCCCAGACAGCCCCAAATCTGGTCAAAGATTGAGTCCTGACCCCAGTCACATACTGAAGCCTGATCCTTGCTCCAGACCGAGCCCTGACCCTAATCCCAGACTGAAGCCCAATTCTAGTCATAGACTAAACCCTGATCCCAGCCCTAGGCTGATCCCTAACACTATTCCCCATGCCCATGACTCCTCACCCCAGCCTGCCATCTCTCAAGGTTTCACTAATGTACACAAGCCACCAGCAGCCTCGCCTCCTCCCTGTGAATCTGCATGGGGACTGTGTGTGGTGACCACGTGGTGGTATTGCCCTCCCCACCCCCTCACATAAGGCATGGCTGTGTGACTTGCTTTGGCCAGTGAAATGGGAGCAGCAGTGAAGCGTGGCCCTGTAGGCTGAAGTCCAAACATGGCAACGTGTTTTTCCATCTCCTCGTCCCCCATCCCATCACCAACCAGCTGTGTTCCACCAGCAAGAGCTCCCATCAGCCTGGCACCTGGTGGGGAGGACAATGTGGGGTGTAGCCCTCACCAACCCACAGGGTGAGATGTCAGCCTTTGATGAGTTAGTTGTTTTCAGGGGCTGAGATTTGGGGGCTGCTTGTCATTGCAGCATAACCTGACTAATACAACCAGAAACCCCTTTTCCTCTGAAGTCAGCTGCTCAGGGTTCTGTCCATTACTCATCTCCAAGGTTTTGCCCTACAGAAGGCAGAGGACAGGTGCAGAGAAATCACTCAACATGTCAGAAAACCTGTTGCACAAGATCAGGCACACTATAGGTGCTCAATAAATGCTGGCTGAATGGGAAAACATGTATTTTTTTTCTCCACACTTCTGTCTCAGTCCTTTAGAAAATCTGCTCATGCCAATACAGTGAGATGCCAGTCCAGGAGCCTTGAAGGACAGTGGCTGTGCCCAGAAAGTTGTTCTGGAATCGAATTCTGTTTCCAATATCAGCCATGTGGCCTTGGGAGAGTGTCTCTCCACTCTTGGTGTCTCTGAGTGCCCTATCTGTGGAATGGAGAGAGAAATCCAAGCCTCTGTGTGTCTCACATCCTGGTTTCTCCAGAGATCTGGCTGGTCAAACCCTCCAAATGTCAAGCCACTGGTACCATCTGCTGTCATTCTTATATTTCTCCACTCAGCTGTTCTATCTTCATTGTCATCACTGTCTTGACCATCATCACCACTGCTAATGTTCACTGAACACTTACTATGTACCAGACCCAGAACCTTTACTCATTTTAATCTTAATGACTCTTGGAGGTCAGTTCTTACTCTTTCATCTACCCATTAGTTCATGTACGAACTCTCTGTTTACCTAATGATCTCTTTTATATCTCCCTCTCTCCTTCTTTCCTCCTCCTCTCCTTCCCTTCCTTCCTTCTTTCCTTCCAGTCTCTTCTCCCTCCCTCCCTTCCTTCCTTCCCTTCTTTCCTTCTTTCCTTCTTTCCTTCCTTCCTTCCTTCCTTCCTTCCTTCTCTCTCTTCCCTCCCTCCCTCCCTCCCTCTCTCTTCTCCCTTTCTCCTTCCCTCCTTTTTCTCTTCCTTCCTCCCTTTCTTCCTTCTCCCATCTTTCCCTCCCTCCTTCTGTCCCTGTCTCCTTCCCTCATTCATTCAAAAGCAGTCTATTACAAGGTGAGGAACATGGGCTCTGGACTCTGACTGTCTGGGTTCAAATTCTGGTGCCATCTTTTACTAACTGTATGACACTGGGCAAATTCATTCTTCTCTCTGCCTTGGTTCCTGCATCTGTAAAATGGAAATAGTAATCACTTTTTCCTCCAGGAATTGGTGCAAAGATGAACTGAGTTATGTTTCAAATAGTACTTGGCAGAGTCAGCAGTGAGTAAATGCTGGTCATGATTATTCATGGAGCCACTGATAAACCCACATGTACCAAACCCTTCTCAGGTTTCAGTGAAGGACAAGACACAGGAAAGTAAACAATGACGGTGAACATTGGAATGGTCACTATGAGCAAGGCACTTTATGCCCATTGTTTCAATTGTCACAGAAGCGCCATGGGATGGGCACTGTCATTATAACCATTTTGGGAATGAGTGAATTGAGGCCCAGAGAGGCTAAGCAACCTGTCTGAGGACACATGGTTCATAGGTGATAAAGCCAAGATTGGAGCCCATGTGGCCTGGCTGCTAAGCTTGTGTGCCTCACCATCAGGCAATGTGGCCACCATGCAATGCATGCATTCAAGGGCAGCAGTACTCTCCAAAAGGCTGTGCAGAGCCCTCTGCATCGGGGACTGGGCAATGAGCTCTTCCCCAGGCCAGGGGGACAGTGAGGTCCTCTGAGCTGGCCCATCCAAGGGAATCTTCTGGAGTCTCCTCATAAACCACCAACACCCTGACCTCCATCCAAGAAAGACTTGCTTTCCCTGTGGGTCCCCCGGCCTCTCCCACTCTCCCAGGGAGGCTGTGAATCCACATGCCACAGAAGCAGGGGCTGCCAGAACCCCAACGCCCTCCCCGCTCTCCTGCGTAAGGAGAGGAGCTCCGTAACTGCACAGGGCTCAGTGTGAAGGGCTCAGAGGCAGACACCCATCTCACATTGCAGCTTCTTTTGTCCAGACCATGTAGCATTTATTATTAATGGTAATAATAATTATAATTGCATATTGATCTCCCCCAATGCACCCGGCACTCCAGCCAGCACTGAATTCGGGTCACTGCCCGGCAGACACACAAATCTATGCCCTGTGCAATGCATCGCACAGTGTTAGTGCTCAATAGACATCCAATAATGTGACCAGGTCCACATGTATGGTCCTGGCCTGCCACGTCCAGGCGCACAGGCTTGTGAGGTTCATGATTAACCAGAGACCCTCCCCATCAGCCACGTGGAATCAGTCTTTCACCCACAAGCATTTATTACTCGCTTTTTTTTTTTTTTTTTTTTTAACATTTGCATTGGACCAAGAAAATGCTGTCCTGGAATATGAGAAATAAAAGGAAGATGCTGTCCTCTTCCTCAAAGACTGTCTAGGACAGCGGTTCTCAACCTTTAACACGTACACACAGGCCCTGGGGACCTCATTAAAATGCAGATTCTGATTCAGTAGCTCTGGGACCAGGGACTCTGCATTCCTAACAAGCTCTAATAGCTGCTGACGCTGCTGGGCTGCGAGGTTGCAGGCTGTGCCCTGAGCAGCAGGATCTAGTTGAGGACTGACAGTGTTCACCTGCAAATAAGTAAACATCCAGAGGGGGCAATGGGAGAAGGCAGGAAAGAACACATGTTTTAAAGCCCAAGGTTGGGCTATCTATTTAGCTGTGTGAGCTTAGGCAAGTGACATCACCCCTATGGGCCTCAGTTTTCTTGTCATTAGAAAACATGGATGATGCTACCTACTGGATAGACTCCTCACAGTGGTTTTAATGAGATAACAGATATGAAAGTGCCATGGGAAGTACTGAATGCCCTTTTCCCTCCCTCCCTCCCTGCCTCCCTCCCTGCCTCCCTCCCTCCCTCCCTCCCTTCCTTCCTTTCTTCCTCCCCTCCCTCCCTCCCTGACTCCCTCCCTCCCTCCCTGACTCCCTCCCTCCCTTCTTTCCTTCCTTTCTTCCTCCCCTCCCTCCCTCCCTGACTCCCTCCCTCCCTGACTCCCTCCCTCCCTGCCTCCCTTCTCTCCCTCCCTCCTTGCAGTTTTTGTCAGCACATGTAACCTAGAGCCATCAAAATGATTCAAATTATTGCCACTTTTTAAAGGGGAGACGGTGAAGGTGAGGGTGGATGGAGAAGAAGCCTTCGAGGCTGGGAGGGCCGGGGTTGGTTTTGAAGGACAGGTCTGGCTTGGCTTAGTGGGGCTGGCCAGGCGCACACCAGGAGAGAGCAACAGAGGCTGGGGATCCCTCACCTTCCCTTGCTGAGCTCAGAGCTCATCTGCAGCTGGCGAGGACATTCCGTGAGCTGCCAGCTGCCCCCACACCCTTCTATGTACCCTACCCCCAGCCTCCTGCTTTTCTGGCCAAAGCCTTTCACCAAGGTGCACAGGGCAGCCAGGAAAAGCTGAGGAGCCAATGTCTCCAAAAGCAATGGGAGTAGGTGGAGAAATGCCACAACTTCTATGTCCCTCAGTGGGAAAGTTCTGAGGTGGGATCTGCATGGCCCCTCTGAGGGTCCCCATGGACTGACACCCTGTAAGTAACCTGCGCCTTAACAAAAACTGCATTGTTTTTCCCTTTTCTGCCTCACTTTTCCACTTTCTCCCCTCCCAAATAAACAACCTGCACCCAAGTCCTTGTCTCAAGATCTGCTTTTGGGGGACTCCAAACTAAGGCAGATGGTTCGTGGGCAGGAAGCCACCCTTCCAGGGATTCAGGTGCAGAGAGCATCACTAGGTTTCTCTGGCCACAGCTTGCTTTCCTTGTTGCTTATGAACATGAAGGCTCTCTCTCTCTCTCTCTCTCTCTCTCTCTCTCTCTCTCTGTGTGCCTCTCTGTCTCTGTCTCTGTCTGCCTTTATCTCTCTGTCTCTCTGTCTGTCTCTCTTCTCTCTCTTCCCTGTGTACCTTCCATCTCTCATGTCATTTTCTGTGGAGAGTTCCTACTCTGGCCACACTTAAACCTCAAAAGTATCAGGTGTATCACCTCAAAAGTATGAGGTGAGTTGAATCACCTCAAAAAATAGTAGGCAAGGCAGAGATGATTATCCTTCCCATTTCACAGATGAGGAAACCGAGGCCCATAGAGGTTTCGCTTGTTTAGGTGTTCATTCAACCAGCCTATGTTGGATGTCTGCTATGTGCCAGGCACTGGGACAGGCAACACCTTGGACAGGGGCTCATCTAATGCTTCTGAGACATCATCGAGCACCAGGGCCCTTCAGGGAGCTTGTTAAAATTCAGATTCCAGGCCAGGCACAGTGGCTTATGCCTGTGATCCCAGCACTTTCGGAGGCCAAGGTGGGAGGATTGCTTGAGCTCAAGAGTTTGAGATCAGCCTGGGCAACATGGTGAAACCTCATCTCTACAAGATACACAACAATTAGCTGGGCATGGTGGCATGTGCCTGTAATCCTAGTACTTGGGAGGATTAAACACGAGAAGCACTTGAACCCTGGAGGCGGAGGTTGTAGTGAGCCAAGGTCACACCAGTGCACTCCAGCCTGGGAGACAGAACGAGATTCTGTCTCAATAAAATGCAGGTTCCAGGGTCCCATCCCCAGAGATGGCAATTCAGTGGGTATGTTTCAGGAGAAGACCAGAAGTCTGCAGAGTAAAACCCTGACTTCCACCAAAAACTGCAGGTGATTCTGGGAAAATGGGTCCTCCCTGGAAAGACTCTGAGCAACACCAATTCAGAAGAAGAGGTAGATGTGGGCCAGGACAGGAGGATACACAGGACCCAAGGAGGCAGTGGAGCCCCACCCCAAGGTGGGAGGCAGGAGCTCTCCAGCCAGTGGTTTACCGTTACTGGGGCCCTGCCCTTCCAGCCATCTGGCCTCCCTCTGCCAAGATCTCAAGCCTGTGGATCCTATCCACAGAGCTAGACCAGCTGAGCACTCACATTTCCTCAAGGGGAGGTCTGTCAGATGACTTGGGCCAGACAGGGACCAGAGTCAACAAGCTTGAATTTTGTAATGTCCTTTTCAGTGGATGAAGCACCCTACAGTGTATAAAGTGCTCACCCACATCATGAAGCACCTCCCAGTGAGTAAGGGGTTTCCAGAGTGCTTCTGCCCCCTGTGCCTTTCATCCTCACAGCTGCTCCTTGAGGGGGACTTCTCATCACCATTTTGCACTTGGGGAGACTGAGTCTGAAGTAGCCAGCCCAAGGGCCCAGCAAGTGAGTTGAGACTGGAACCCACGGGCTCTGAATCTGAATTCTAAGTTCTTTCTGATCAGGAGGCCATGGAGGACAAGATGTGGCCTGAAGGTGTTTCTAACCCCAGATGAGTAATGCCGCCACCCACTGATGGGGAAAATGCCCAGGGCATCTTGTCATGCCTTCCCCTCTCCTAGCATCCTCTGGCTCCTGGCACTTGGAGCAACAAGTCCTCGTCACTAGTTGAGGTCAGCTACCTGCACATCTTCCCCGCTAACCCTGCCCTCCCTCCACTTTTCAAAAGGCTCCCATTAGAAGATCAACCCCAGCCCTTTATATCTAATCCTCACGCCACTGCAATATGAGCATCTTTATTCCTGTTCCACAGAAGAAGAAACAGAGGGTCTGGGAGGTCAAGTTGCTTGTCTGAACTCACATCCACTGAACCAGTGTGGCAGACCTGAATCCAGGTCTAAGTCCTATGTATGTGCTTCCCATGGCTGGGCTGCATTCTCTACCCTATCTTCGAAGCCTGGATCCTGACCGCGGTCCTCAGGACCATCCTCAGGTGGGCAGAGACACTGGTCTGTCCATCTGTCCATATCTGTCCCCAGAGCGGAGGGAAGGCGGCTGCATCTCATCATTCAGACTGCCCCCTGGTGGAGCCCTCATCGCTGGCAGTTTTGGGATATTGTTATTGCTGAAGACTATAGCAATTAATCGCAGAGACAGATTAATTGCAGATGATTCTAGGACAAGGGGTCCTTCCTGGAAAGACTCTGAGAAACAGCAATTCAGAAGGAGAGGCAGATTTGGGCCAGGACAAGAGGAGGCACCGGGCCCACGGATGCCGCGGAGAGAGACAGAATTAATTGCACAGACAGAAACAGAGAGAAACAGATGGAGACAGAGACAGAGAGAGAAGAGGATGGGCTGAGAGGGCCCTTTGCTGGGTTCCTCTGTTGGCTGCATAGAAAACTAAGAACAGATTTTTTTTTAGGCCAGGTGTGGTGACTCATGCCTATAATCCCAGCACTTTGGGAGGCCGGGGCAGGCGTATAACTTGAGGTCAGGAGTTTGAGACCAACCTGGCCAACATGGTGAAACCCCATCTCTACTAAAAATACAAAAATTAGCTGGGCATGGTGGCACAAACCTGTAATCCCAGCTACTCAGGAGACTGAGGCAGGAGAATCGCTTGAACCCAGGAGGCAGAGGATGCAGTGAGCCGAGATCGCGCCACTGCACTGCAGCCTGGGTGACAGATCAAGACTCCGCTTCAAAACAAACAAACAAACAAAAAAAAAACACACACACACAACAAAAAACCCAGACTCTCTCTAACCTGGTGAGTGAGTTTCTGAAAGATAAATCTATAAACATTAGGTTGGGACTCATAAGATGTGGCAAGGCCACCAGTGGCTTAGAGCCTCTGAGACTGAAACAAACCAGGGTCAGAAGAGGCTGCCACATACAGACAGGCAGGTTGGTCCCTGCAACAAAGGTGCTAGGCCAAGGAGATGCCTAGTGAGGGGGAGCGGTCTGTTTACTAAGCCATTGCCCCAGGCCCAGGGTTGTATCCACCTGGAAGATGGGAAGCCTTTCTCTAATTTGTACAAAGATGCCCTATGGGCGAATGCCAGGGCTGGTTCAGAGGGAGTGGGAATGTGGTGACCATCAGTTTGGAACTATCCCCAATCTAGCAAAAGTCTGGGAGGAAAAGGTTCAGTTTCAGCCTCATTGAATTATAGGCGAACCCCAACCTCCCACAGGAGAGAAACACAGAGCAGAAAAGAAGGAGATGACTTTCATTTGTTTTGATTTTCAAAATACCTTATTTGTTTGAAGATCAGAGATAAGCCATTGTCGCCAGGTAAATGCTACTTTAATTTTTTTTTTCCTCTTTGAGGAGACGTGCCTTGTTTCAGTTTTGATGGGGATGATATTTTAAAGTGATTTTCATTAGAAACGTTCCTTTGGAGATTCAAAGTCTAGAATGGGAAAGCAAACCCTTCCCCAAACCCCAGACTATCTAAACTCCATCCATCCATGCATCTATTCATCCACCCATCCGTCCATTCATCCATCCATCCTTATTCATCCATCAGTTTTCCATCTATCCATCCATCCATCCATCCATCCAGTTTTCATGTATCCGTTCATCCTTATGTATCAATTTTCTTTCTTTCTTTCTTTTTTCCATGAGATGGAATCTCGCTGCTGCCCATGCTGTAGTGCAGTGGCGAGATCTCGGCTCACTGCAACCTCTGCCTCCTGAGGAGCTGGGATTACAGGTGCACACCACCATGCTCAACTAAGTTTTATATTTTTAGTAGAGATAGGGTTTTGCCACGTTGGCCAGACTGGTTTTGAACTCCTGATCTCAGGTGATCCTCCCACCTCAGCTTCCCAAAGTGCTGGGATTACAGGCATGAGTCACCGCACCCGGCCTATCAATTTTCCATACATTCATTCATCCATTGATTTCTATTTATCTACCCATCTATCCATCATTTATCCAGCCAGCCAGCCAACAAATGCCTTTATTCATTCATTGATTTACATATCTATTGAGCACTCACTGTGTGCCAGGCCCTCTCTAGGCACTGGGGATCTAGTGGTAAACTATGCAGATGGAATCCCTGTTCCCCCCACCCTTTTTTTTTTTTTTTTTTAATTTTCAAGATGGAATTTCCTTCTTGTAGCTCAGGCTGGAGTGCAGTGGTGTGATCTCGGCTCACTGCAACCTCCACCTCCCAGGTTCAAGAGATTCTCCTGCCTCAGTCTCCCAAGTAGTTGGGATTACAGGTTCCTACCACCACGCCTGGCTAATTCTTTTGTATTTTTAGTACAGACGGGGTTTCACTATGTTGGCCAGGCTGGTCTCAAACTCCTGACCCCAGGTGATCCACCCGCCTTGGTCTCCCAAAGTGCTGGGATTACAGGCGTGAGCCACCACGCCTGGCCTGAATCCCTGCCCTTCTGGGGCTGACATTCCAGCTAGGGAAGACAGACAAAAGACAAGTCAAATAAGCAATATCATGTCAGTCAATGACAAGTGCCACACCAAGAGTTAAGACACGGTGATGTGCTAGACAAAGACAAAGGCCACACTGAGACCACATGGTTAGAAAAGGCCTCTCTGAGGGAGTGACACATATATGAGACCTGCCTGGCAAGCAGGGAGCTCTTCCATGCAGATGATCACCCGATATTTGCTAATTACAATATGGCGCACCAACATCATCAACATGAAAGCTCTGCAAAGCATTTTATAAAACCTGGAAATATTCACAGCCAGGCCCATACTGGTTGCAAGGCCAGTCTCTCAAGGTGATTGGGAATACACAGCTGGTCCTTGGTAACTATCTTCAGCTGACATCAAAAACCACGTATTGATTATCACTGATGGCAATGATGTCCTCCATTTGAGAGGTGGAGTAAAGTGTAGTGTGGTGGGAAGATCGGAGGGATAAATTCCCTCGTCCCTTCCTCTGCTGCTGCCACTCTCAATCCCTCCCTTTGAAGCTTCTGACAGCATGGCCCTTGGAGATCTGGCTCTATCATTTTCAAGCTGTGTGAACTTGGACAAGTAACTTTGCCTCTCTGAGCCCCAATTTCCTCGTTTGAAATGAAAATCTCCCTATGTTCTTGATTCCAAAACATGCATTTCCCCCCACATTTTAAAGATGCCAAAATCAAAGTAGGTTTTTTAATCCAGTGCCTCTCAGACATCAGTGGGCACAAAAATGCCCTGGGGGTATTGTTAAAAATACAGATTCTGATTCAGGAGGTCTGAGGTGGAGGCCAAGATTCTGCACTTCTCCCAAGTTCTCAGGTGACGTGGATGCTGCTGGTTCACGGACCACCCTTCAAGTAGCCAGAAAGCAGTGGACACATACATTTAATGTGGTTGTTATTAAATCTAGGGGCAAAGCTACAGTTGATGGAATTTTCGATTTCAGGAAATGCATTAACCCTGTGTTTCATTTTATTCCCCCAGTAACCCCATAAAAATGTTTGTAAAGCACCCAGCACACAGCTCGGTACGTCGAAAACATTAATAGATGTTAGCTCACTCCTTTGAAAACCTCAGGAGCTGGTGCGGGATGTGAAGGCAGACGCTGGACTTTGAGGTCCATCTATAATTGGATGCTATCCCCATGAGGCCAAATGCAGGAGGGGGCGGGACGCCGGCAGGCTCAGCAGAGAGAAAAATGTTAATTCCTCTCTCCATCCCCACATCCTTCAGCTCAGGGACGTGTTTGATCAGGCCTGCATCAAACGACACATTTGCAACAAGACAAAACCGAACGCAGGGGACTTGAGCCTGTTTGAAACGGTCCCACTCACCCCCTAGCCACCCCCCACGCTGACCTCCTTCAGACAGACACGTGCAAAAGCTTGTTTCAAGCCACAAAAACTGACAAGCACCTGGACAATTCTGCCTGCTATGAGAGACTCCAAGGGGAGGGGCGGGCAGAAGAAGCAGGAAGGGGAAGCTGGGTTTTATTTAGGGACTGGGAACTTGGGAGCAGAGAAACAAAGAGAGGGAGAGGGTTAGCTAGAAAGAAGTGGAGGAAGCAGGGTACTATTTTATAACCCTCCAACCACTCATAACAGGAATGATGTCATCTTGTAAACAGCATATTCAAGTTTGCACCTTCCAGTCCATTCTCTCACCTGATATGGGCAACAGCGCTAGGAAGAGGCAGTAAAGGGCTTTATTACCTTTTATTTTTCAGCTGAGGAAACTGAGACTTGGAGACTTATATGCAATTACCCTCAAGCGAGTGGTGAACCGGATTCAGCCGATGCAGCTGTCTGGGGTGGGACCCTGAGATGCGGCATTGCTCATGAGCTCCCAGGTGATGAGAATGGGCCTGGTCCATGGACTACACGTGGAGCAGCAGAGATGTATCGACTTGTCCATTGAAGAGACACAGACCAGGAAATTGATCTGCTGCCACTCCAGAACTGTGTCATTTATTTATTCTGCCCATATGTATTGGGTGTTTCTCCTGTCCCAGACATTGTATTGAGATACAATAGACGACTAGAAGACGAGACAGGTCTGCTCCCTGACCTGCTGGACTTTAGACCTAAAGCAAATAAATTAGACTCTTACAAAGTGTAATAAGAGGGGTTTTGCTTACAGCATACCAAAGTACATTATATTGTGGGGATGGATGTGATGTGTAGAACGGCCGCGGCGAAGAGACACGGGTCGGTGTAGCAGAGGCAGGATATCTGCAGTCAGGCTTGAGTACCAGACTCTTACTTCTCTTGAGAGTTTCCGAGAGTGGTATGCGTTAGTATGCCCACACAAGGGGTGAGAAAATTACCCGCTAACCACAGTATGAACGTTGAAGCCCAGCCCTCAGTTTACTGTGAGAGTTAGCTCTTTGGATTTTTTGAATTCCAAAGGATGTCATTGATGCCAGTGCTACCCTATCTTCACTGGGTCCTCAGAATTTTCTGGGTGTATGGTTGCCAGAGTTGGCAAATAAAAACACAGGATGGCCAGTTAAATTAGAAATTCAGATAGACAAGGAATAACTAGGGGCATATAAGGAGATCTCATGCAAAATTTGGGATATACTTATACTAAAAATTTTTATTCATTGTTTATTTGAAATTCAAATTTAACTGGGTGTCCTGTATTTCATCTGGCAACGCTAACTGGAAAGCTTTTAAAGATACCAGTGCCCTGGCCACAAGCCCAGATATTCAGGGTCAGCAGGTATTAGCATTGTTTTGAAATTCCCAGGTGATTTTAATCAGTGACTAAGAGATGAGATCCACTGATTCGAAAGTGGCAAATCTAGGCTGGTGAAAAGAGGCAGTTCCACATGGCAGTGATCACCTGGCCTTACTGCTATGACCCTGGAAGAGGCTGGGAATCTCCTACATTCCATTTTAAAAGCGGTCTTGGGGTTAAACATACAACAGATGATTTTCACCCCCTTGCCAGTGCTTAATAAGAACTATTTTGATGGGCCAGGCGTGGTGGCTCATGCCTGTAATCCCAGCACTTTGGGAAGCTGTGGCAGGCTGATCACTTGAGCTCATGAGTTTAATACCATCCTGGTAACAAAGTGAAACCCCATCTCTACAAAAAATACAACAACAAAAAATTAGCCAGGCACGGTGGTGTATGCCTATAGTCCCAGCTACTTGGGAGGCTGAGGTGGGAGGTTGGCTTAAGCCCAGGAGGTGGAGGTTGCAGTAGCTGAGAGCATGCCACTGCACACTAGCCTAGGCAACAGAGACAGACCTTGCTAAAAAAGAAAAAAAAAAGAGAGAGTGATTTTGATGGACTAGCAGCTGTGAATAAAGGCAGCAGCAATGAGTGAAACAGTAACTAACTCCTTAGTCTAATATTTAATATTATTATTATCACTTTTATTGGGCCCTTACTCTGTCCCAGGTACTGTGTTAAGCATTTTCACAACATGCTGTTAGTTTGTTAACTAACTCTCACAGCAATGCTATAAGATAGGCACTATTATAATGCCTATTTCAGAAATGAAGAATTTGAGGCCCAGAGCGGTTAACTATTTTTCCCAAGGTCACACAGCCCTTTGATAAACTCTGACTCACTGGCTAGACTGATGTGCTGGCTTGGTGGAAATCTAAAGGTAGAGGGGTTAGTAGAGTGGGGAGTGTACCCCTTGCCCTTATCAGCCCTCCACTGGGCTAGCTCTGTAGAGGATGACGGCTCCTCCAAAACTGCAGGCTTTCCTGGGAGGAACAGCTAGAAGCTGACATCACCTGGATACATAGTTCCAGACTTAGTAGATCCAGAAGACCTGTTGCAAAACGTTTTTTCTCAGAAACTCTAGAAGAGAACCCTGGATGAGAAGGAAGCAAACTTCTTGGCTACTGAGAAGCACAGTGTGTGTGCCGGTCCCAAGGACAGGAAGGAGAGCTGGCTCTTGAGTCTCCTGTAGCAGAGAAGGGGAGGTTGTCAGGACCCCAGGCACTGAGCATCTCTTCTGTATTCCCCGGTCTTCTCTCTCCCCCAACCTCTTCCTCTCTCTCTCTCTCTCTCTCTCTCTCTCTCTCTCTAGGCTTCTCCATATCAGTTACAACTACTTAGATCTACACATATGGTTTAATGTGGTCACCTTGCACCTGCTGAGTTTACATATCCTCAGTCAGGAACAGATAACTTAATGTGGTGATCAGAACATGGACAAGGGAAGGTGTATTCGTTTGGAAGTCTGGAAGGTGTACTAGTTCCTTGTTGCTGATGCCATCTGGGCACTTGGCTTAGCTTTCTGAGTCATGTTCCTTTTTTTTTTTTTTTTTTTTTTTAGTAGAGATGGGATCTTGCCATGTTGCCCAGGCTGGTCTAACTCCTGGGCTCAGGCAATTCTCCTGCCTTGCCTCCCAAAGTGTTGGGATTAAATGCATGAACCGCTGCACCCAGCCATCTTTCTTTTCTTTTCTTATTTAAAAAAATGATGGCATGTTTTCAGCTGAGTACTACCATCAGCCTATTTCCTGCCTGTAGAATTTTGAGAGACTGATAGCCTTTTTCAGTTTGTCATCTCTCTGTCCCTCTTAGTCCAAGGTGACAGTGTTTCTCCTGGTACAATAGTCTCAGAAACCTTGTGGATTTCCCATGCATATCACAGAGATTCACTTCATTAGACAAGGCTCCTCCACAAATCTTTCCTGGGTCACCTCATCTCTATTCCTGTCTTCCGCTGAGATGGCTGAGGGAATCAAAAAGTCACATGTTTGATCCCTTCAAAAAGCCCTGTATGTGACTCAATATTGTGACCTTTGGATCTTTCTGAGGCACTAGTAAGGTGCTTTCCAGCCATACCCTTGGCTTTCTCTCCAGAGCATGCTTTGCTGACAGTGAATCTACTAATGTTAGCATCATTTGCAATCCGAATAGTCTGATAATATCTCAAATCTTCAAGCCCTGGTTCCTTTTTGTTTAATAGTTCTTCTCTGAAGTTTTTTCTTTCCTCTCACATTTTACTATAAGCAGCAAAAAGAAGCCAGGCTACCCTTTCAACACTTTGCTTGGACATCTTCTCAGCTAAAATATAGAAATTCATCATTTGCAAGTCCTGGCTTCCACATAATTGCAGGACAGAATTCAGCTAGGCTTTCTTACACTATATAACAAGTATCCCCTTTCCTCTACTTTCCAAAAACGTGTTTTTATTTCCTTCTGAGCCTTCATTGGCAGAATCGTTAGTATTCACATTTCTATCATCAGACAGTTTTTGACGATTTAGATACTCTCTTAAGATGATACGGACTTTCTCCATCATGGTCCACTATAATTTCTGAGCCCTCACCAGCAACAGCTTTAACATCCTCTTTTCTTTTCTTTTTTCTTTTCTTTTTTTTTTCTTTTCTTTTGAAACAGAGTCTCACTCTGTCACCCACCCAAGAGTGCAGTGGCACAATCTTGGCTCATTGCAACCTCTGCCTCCCAGGCTTAAGCGATCCTCCCACCTCAGTCTCCCAAGTAGCTGGGACCACAGGTATGTCCCGCCACACCAGGCTAATTTTTGTAGTTTTTGTAGAGATGGGGTTTTGCCATGTTGCCCAGGCTGGTTTCCAACTCCTGGGCTCAAGTGATCCATTCACTTCAGCTGCCTAAAGTGCTGAACATCCACATTTGTATCAACAGTCTGTTTAAGGCAGTCTAGGCCTTTTCTATCATGTACCTCCAAATTCTTACAGATTCTACCTATCACCCAATTCCAGAGTCACTTGCACTTGTGTAGGTACTTGTTACAGTAGCACTCCACTCTTGGTACTAAAATTTGTAATGGTTTTCTATTGTTGCTGTGAAAAATTACCATGTACTTAGTGGCCAAAGACAACACAAATTTTTTCTCTTACAGCTCTGGAGGTCAGAAATCTAAAATCAGCCTTACAGGGCGAAAAGCAAGATGTTGATAGGACTGACTGCTTCTGGAGGCTCCAAGGAAGAAACCATTCCTTGCTCTTTCCAGGTTCTAGAGGCAGCTTTGGTATTCATTGGCTCATACCTGCATCACTGCATTTTTTCCTTCTGTCTTCACGTTGCCTTCTTCCCTAACTTGGTTTCTTCCTGCATCCCTTTTATAAGGTTGCTTGTGGTTACATTAGGACCACTCAGATAATCCAGATAACCTCCTCATCTCAAGGCTCTTAATCTAATCACATTTGCAAGTCCTTTTTGCCATATAAGGAAACACTCACAGGTTCCACATGGATCTCTTTTGGAGACCATTATGCAGCTTACCACAAAAACATTTACATCAGGTTATGAACTGGTTACTAGGGCTAGGTCTGGGGTGGGGGAGGGGTAAGGAAGTGGAAGGTACTCAAAAAGAAGGGGACAAAGTGAGGAGAGAGGGTGTGAGGGAGGAGTAAAGAAAAAGCCCCTCTATTATAAGAAAAAACATCGACTGTATTTAACCAGCTCATGTGACATGAGCCCATTCATTTAAAATTCCATCCATATAAAATTAGATATATGTGTGTGAGTTAATACACAAAGAAATGAATGAAAGAATGGTCACCAAATATAAATGGCTAACAGGATGATGGGCTTTCAGGTAATTTTTATTGCCTTCCTTCTATTTTTTATGTAAAAGCTTGAATATTTTTTACAATCGGCATGTATTATTTACATAATTTAAAAATAATAAAACTATTTTATATGACAGTTTTTAAAAAGTAAAAAGAAAAAAGATTAGATTCCCAATTCCAAACTTGAGGTGAGAGAGGATCTGATCAGCCCATCTTGGATCAGGTGATCACCCTTGATCCAATCAGCCTGGGAAGCAGGGTCACATGACACCAACATGGCCTCCAAGAGCTTTCTCCATTAGGGGTGAGGAAATGTGAGGTTCTCAGTGAAGAAGGGTGTTGACCTGGCACACACCTCAAAAATATTGATTACTCCATATTAGGGATTTTGTTAAAGAAGAACTGTATGTGAGCCATGACCAAAGTGTTATAACCTTGAATTTCCTATTTTAATTTCTGACCGAATCTGAGTCAAGAGCAGCCATCTTGATGGAAAGCTCAACTGTAATTGTCAGCCTTTCCTGGGCATGGATATGATTTCAGGCATTCTTCCTTGGTGAAAGGCTATAGCTAAGATGACCAGTGGTTTCTGCTGAGACACTGATGGGGCTGGCCCCTGAGCCAGGTTCCCAGGGAGGGATGATTTGTAGACCAGAGTTCCAGCCCTGAATGGGCTTCCCAAGGCTTCCCAGACTCCCTCCTGTAGCAGATCAGTGAGGTGAAGTTCCAGAAGACCTTGTTTCCAGCCCTGCTTCATGTCTTATCAACTGTGTGAACTTGATGAACTTATTTAACCTCTCTCGGCCTCAGTTTCCTCATCTGTAGAGTGGGGATAATAATGCCTACTTCTTGGAGGTACCCAGGGGATTCCTGGAGATGATATACGTAAAGGATTTAGTACAGAGAAAATGCCTGATAATTTTTTATCTTCACGATTATCATGATCGTCATCATCACTATTAACAGGCACAATGTGCTTGGATTCCAGAAAAGTCACTCATGAGCATCCTGGGTCCGGATGCAAACAAGGCCCTCAGAAAGAGATACCAGGAGCCAGGAGCAATATCTGCTCTACTGGCAGTGTGAGGATTGAGGAATGAATGTATGCACATATGTGTGAAGAGCTCAGAAGAGTGTCCAGAACAAAGCACACACCCACTAAATGCTAGCTGTAGTGAATACCTACAAAGAGAGAGGAGAGGTGGAGAAGGAGGGAGGAGGAGGGGAGAGTAAGGAGGAGAGGTGGAGAAGGAGGGAGGAGGAGGGGAGAGTAAGGAGGAGAGGTGGAGAAGGAGGGAGGAGTCGGGGAGAATAAGTCAGAAAGTCACATCCACACCCAGAGAAAAAACAGAGGAAGAGAGAGAGAGAGGGAGGGAAGGAGAGACAGAAAGAGATGGAGAGAGAGAAGGGGAAGGGAAAAGGGGCAGAGAAGGAGGAATGAAGGGAAGGAAAGGGACAAGAGAGAAAAAGGAAAACCAAACATAGACGAGGAGACAGAGGCAGAGACCTGGAAAGATAGAATGTGAAAGAGACAGTATGTGTCCAGGGGTCTCTTGTTCTCTCCCCAGATCGCTGCCCAAGCTGTTCCCACTGCCACCCTTTTATCCACCTTCCCCAACCTTGCTGTGAAAATCCGCACCTTCCACCCATCCATGCCAGGTTGCACAGTGCTGTCCAGCTTGTTCCCTACCCACAGGCTTACTGATGGGGCTGTGGTGGGGGCTGGCTCTCTCTGCAGTGGTCTGTCTTGGACTCATCTAGATCCTATCGGCTATAAGTACCACCAACCACACTGACCTAACTGCTGCCGCTGCTGGCCTCCACCCCAGCTTCCCTATTGGTCCATCAGAACAATAAATGTCCTGCTGTCACCTTCTATTTGCCCACCACCCCTCCTGCTTAGATCCAAAACAGGCAGGGCCACAAAAGGAGATTTATACAATAAAATCATATCCCTATGCAACCATCACCCTCCACCCATCTGCAGAGGGGGCAACTAGGGGCGGGGGGCTCTGTGGGGGCACCTGCAAGGGGCTCCACCATGGTCCTCACCCCTGGGCAGCAGCAGTGGCACTGATGGACGAGGAGGCCAGCTCCCCTCGCACTGTCTGCCTGAACTCCGCTCAATACTTCTCGGAGTGGCTCTATTTGTATTGGGTGATATATAGGTCTATGCAGGCACCATTGGAGTGGATCCTGCTGCCACCTCCCCCTCCTCACCCCGGTCCCTCCGTCAAGAGGGAGGCAGTGAATTCAGCCAAATCGCTTCACCAGCCTTCTGCCTTCTGGTGCCCAGGGTGATGAGCACGGCTGTGGCAGTCATGAGAGGAGGAGGGCCATGTCACATGCAAAAGGGCGTGCAGATGATGGGTTAGTTCAAGAAACATGTGCATCTACTATGTGCCAGGAACCGTGCAATACATGCAGGATCCAAGGCTCCATTAGGCATGTTCCATGCCCTTGGAGAGTCTGGTGAGTTAGGCAGGGAACGTGTCCAAAACCAAATAAGGATGAAGGAAGCACCATAGTAAGTGTCCCTTTGTGTGCCACTATCACTTGCTTATCCTTCAAATATTCAGTATGAAATGGTCACAGCAATTTCTGCACTTGGTCACTGAGAGGCTGGGAGGATGAAATATGTAGAATATGTGCCAGCACAGTGCCTGGCACCCGACAGGCCTGCAGTAAATGAGAGGCAGCTGGAGTGAGGCGACCTGGGTGCAAATTCCAGCTCAAGCTTGCGCAAGCCCTTGGTGTCTTTTTATTTCTGTTTCCTCACCTGTAAAATGGGAAGAATCATAGTAAGTCCCTCATCAGGTTACTGTGAGAGTGAAATGAATTAATATGCATGCAAAGCTCTTAGACCACTATCTGGCATGTCTGAATCTTGTGGAAGTGCAAGCTGTTTTTATTACTACAGCAGTGCCTCCTGACCTGAAGAGGATACATTTCAAGACTTTTAGTGGATACCTAAAACCATGGATAGTAACACACAGATGGTCCCCAACATATGATGGTTAGACTTATAATTTTCTAACTTTACGATGGTGTGAGAGTGATATGCATTCAGCAGAAAACATACAGTACCCATACAACCATTCAATTTCTTACTTTAAGTACAGTGTTCAACATATAAGAAGAAGTTGGGCACAGGTTCACGCCTGTAATCCCAGCACTTTGGGAGGCCAAGGTGGGAGGATCATTTGAGGCTAAGAGTTCAAGATCACCCTGGGAAACATAGTAAGACCTCGTCTCCACAAAAATAAAAATTAAAAGATTTGCCAGGTGTGGTGGCATGCACTTGCATTGTAGCTACTCAGGAGGTTGAGATGGGAGGATGGCCTGAGCCCAGGAGTTCAGGATTGCAATGAGCTATGATCACGCCACTGCACTCCAGCCTGAGTAACAGAGCAGCCTGTCTCTAAAAAAATAAATAAATAAAATGAAATAAAATGAAATTAAATTAAATGAAGAGATGACATATTCAATGCTTTGTTATACAATAGGTTTGTGTTAGATTTTTTTTTTTCAACTGTAGGCTGTTTTAAGTGTTTCATGTGTAAGTGTTTTGAGGATATTTAAGGTATGCTAGGCTAAGCTCTGATGTTTGGTAGGTTAGAGGTAGAGGTATTAAATGCATTTTCAACTTAAAGATATTTTCAGCTGAACAAAGGGTTTATCAGGACATAACCCCATTGTGAGTTGAGGAACATCTGTACTGTTTTTTCCTATGCACACATGCTTGTGATAAAGCTTAATTTATAAATTAGGTACAGTAAGAGACTAACAACAATGACAAATAAAATAGAACAACTGTAACAATATACTGCAATAAAAGATATGTGAATGCGGCCTCTCTCTTTCTCAAAATATCTTAGCATGCTGTACTGTACCATGGGTAAAGGGGACCACTGAACATGGTAGCTATTGGTTTTACTTTCCTCAATGCAGGAGTTCTTTGGGAGTTTGAGGTTTTACCTGCAAAATGGGGATAATAGCAATATCTATCTAATAGGTAAGG
Source organism: Macaca nemestrina (assembly GCF_043159975.1). Lineage (NCBI taxonomy): Eukaryota > Metazoa > Chordata > Mammalia > Primates > Cercopithecidae > Macaca > Macaca nemestrina. The sequence continues at coordinate 19,498,812 of NC_092134.1, read as the reverse complement.
ATTAAAAGAGATAATGTAGGGAGATAATGTATATTCAGGGTAACTTGAATCTATGTTCCTGGGTAAAAACATTTTTAATATGACAGATAATGTACGCAAAATGCTTAGTCCATTTTCCACCGCTATAACGGAATACCATATACTGGGTAATTTATAAGGAAAAGACATGTATTTCTCACAGTTCTGGAGGCTGGGGAGTCCAATATCAAGGTGCCTCTGGTGAGGGGCTTCTTGCTGTGTTATTCCATGATGAAAGGCGGAAGCACAAGCTAACATGAGAGACAGACGGCAAGAGAAAAGGGGGGTCCACTACTGTGATAACGGTATTAATCCATTCACGAGGGCAGAGTTCTCATGACCTGATCATCTCTTAAAGTTCTCACCTTGCAACACTGTTGCAATGGCAATTAAATTTTAGCATGAGCTTTGGAGGGAACATTCACCACAGCAAATGCTTCCTTATCTCAGGCCTGGTGCTTAGCAGGCACACAATATACTCGTAGTGATGATTATCTGTTCACGCAAGCTTGTGTTGGAATAATTAAGGTATTTGACTTCTCCGTCCTCCCGAGGAGGTTCATAGTGACATATGTGATAGCAAATATGTATCATAGGCGCTGTAACTACATAAAACAAAGGCACATGGGTCTGGGCAGCTAGGATGGACAATTCCAGCCTCATCTCCATCTACTCTTCAGGCAGACGGGGCATTCTGGCACCTCCATGCCTCTGTGCTGTAGGATTTTCCTCCCTGTATTCATTTCCTAGGGCTGTTGTGATGAAATGTTACACACTAGGTGCCTTAAAATAACAGACGTCTATCATTTCACAGTTCTGAAGGCCACAAGTCCAAAATCAAGGTGTTGGCAGAGTTGATTCCTTCTGGAAGCTTCAGTAGAAAATCAGTTGTCTGCTGTCTCTCTTTTCAATTTCTTTTCTCATTTCTTTTTTCATTTCTCTTATTTCTATATGCCTTAAGATGCAATCTGGCTTAATGCCAAAGGGTATTTATGGACTCAAATAACCGCAAAGTCCAAGGGATAGTAGTGGCTTCAGGTGCAGCTGGACCCAGGGGCTCAAATGATATTTTCAGGCATCTGCTTTCCCAGCATCTCTTGGCTCTGCTCTTCTCTTATTAGCTTCATTATCAGGCAGGCTTTCCTATCATGGATGCACATATTATCAGTAGCCCAGCAGAAAGAGAGTGCCCCTTTCAGAATAGTTCCAGGCAAAGCCCTGCATGTCACTTCCTTGGTCTGGCTTGAGTCACAGGTCCAGAGTTGAACCAAGCACTGTGCATTTGGTTGTCCAGGCTTGAGACCTGTACTCATTCATGACTGGGGGAAGGAGGTAGTGCCTTCAAAGGGAAATTGGGTTGAAGTTTCTAGACAAAGGGGGAAAGTATTATGAGCTTGCCAAAATACTGACTATTCCCTCCACTCTCCTTCCTTTCCTCTGATTCCACCTCAAATGCTGAGCTGGACTCATGATGTGTGCAGAGACCCTGGGTCCTGGGTGTTCTCCAAGAGCACATACTAAGTGGTGGGTGTGGTGAGAAGAGACAAGTGTTTGAAAGGTGAGATGCCAGGGCAGAAGAAGACCACTCAGCACCAAGAGTTTCTTTTCAGGGAATAAAAATGTTGAGACTTGAGGCCATCAGGTCCACTACCTTAGTGGTATAAATGGAGAAACTGAGACCTAGGAGGTGAAGGGACTTGCTTGGGGTACCCTGTGAGTCAGTGGCAGAGCAAGAAGCAAGACATTCATCTCAGACTCCCGGGCTGGTCTTCATTCCCCCACACACTTGCATGGTCAGATGGGTGGTTGTTTTGTGGGATGTAGCTACCTGCTTGAAAGAGACTCTGGAGATGGTGCCCAGGAAGAGGTGCCACTTTGGATGGACACTGAAGGATGAGTAAGCATTTGTCAGGGTAGAAAGAATGGAACCCATACATCCAAATCCATACATCCCTCCATTCTCCCTCCTTCTCTTCCTTCCTTTCTCTCCCCCTCTCTTTCTTTTTTTTTTTTTTTTTTTTTTTTTTTTTTTTTTTTTTTGAGACGGAGTCTCGCTCTGTCGCCCAGACTGGAGCGCAGTGGCGCGATCTCAGCTCACTGCAAGCTCCGCCTCCCGGGTTCACGCCATTCTCCTGCCTCAGCCTCCGGAGTAGCTGGGACTACAGGCGCCCGCCACCTCGCCCGGCTAATTTCTTTTTGTATTTTTAGTAGAGACGGGGTTTCACCGTGTTAGCCAGGATGGTCTCGATCTCCTGACCTCGTGATCCGCCCGCCTCGGCCTCCCAAAGTGCTGGGATTACAGGCTTCAGCCACCGCGCCCGGCCTTCCCTCTCTCTTTCATTTCATTCTCCCTCCTGCCCTCCCTCTGGGATGACTTGGGAGGAAGTGATCCTGGCTAGCACCTGGGAAGAGAGGGAAGAAGTTATTACAGCATCCAGGACTGAACCCATGAGAGCCTGAAGTGGAGGGGTAGTGGTGAGACCAGAAGTCATAGCGTTCAAAAGCTTCCCAAGAAATGCGGGTGTCCAATCATGGAGGCTGCAGCTTCCCAGGAACAAAAACAAAACAAAACAACAGCCTCAAAACCAGAAACTGTACCTCCCTTGCCCAGAGTGGCCACTAAAAAATTAACTTGATTGTGGTAATCATTTTGCAGTGTATTCATAGATCAAATCATCACATTTGTCATCTTGAATATATGCCATTTTAACTTTTCAATTATACCTCAATAAAACTGGAAAACAAGTAAATAAAATAATGAAAGAAAAAAATTCCAATTCACCAGTGAGTTCAGGCACAGTTCTCTGGGGACTGCAAAGCTGTGGGTTACAAAAGCTTAAGGAACAAAAGGGAGACCTCAGAGTTGGAGAAACCCATTTAAAGCTACATGCCAGCCTCTACTTTGCCTCTGTCCAACCCCATATAATTTATAACCCCAGTCTCCCTGGCTATTAGCCCAGATCCCCCTCCATGGGGAGGGGTAGTTAGAGCTGGCCATGTGACCCCATGGTCAGAAGCAGTCCAGGTCCTCAAAGTGCTCCATGTGCTTTGCTCTGTGGGGCTGATTTGTCGCCCCTTCTGTCCCAACTTGGTCTGCTTGGAGGAACACCTGCTGTATTGGGGTCTGCCTCTGCACTTCCCAGCCTGGTTTGCCTTCTCCTGTGCTAGAGGGGAATGACTGGGAGAAGAAGCTGGGGTGGTAGGCTTTGTGGCCTTGGGCAAGTCCTTTGTCCTAAAAATGGAAGCTCCTAAGTGAGCCTTAGTCCTTTCCTAAGGGAGCCAAAGTGAATTATCTTCTAAGTAAGCCTTAGTCATTTTCTAAGTGAGCTTCACCACGGCTTTCTTCTGCTGTAAACTCCAGGAGCTGCCCCTCTCAGGGACAGTAATAGCTGAAGTTCTCATGGACGCGGGGAACCTCTCCACCCTCATCCCCTCACCTGCTGCACCTCTGGGAGGTTCCTTTCCCACACCAAGCTCGTTCCCTCCCCACTTCAGGTTTCTGCATTTGCTGTTCCCTCTGCCTGGCACACCATTCCCCCAGCTCCTCCAGTGGACAATTTCTTCTCATCCTTGAGGTCTCATTTAAATGTCGCTGTCTCTTGTCATCCAGTTACTGCCTACCCTCACCCCAGTTCCCATCACTGCCTCATCACCCCATTTCTCCGTCTTCATAGCACTCGCCCTATCTGAAACTATTTGTTCATCTGTCTATTGCCCATCTCCCTTCTAGAATGCAAACCCCATGACATGTGTTCCATCTTATTTGTCTTATTCACAGCTGAATCCCCATTCCTGATAACTGTGCTCAACACAGTAAGGACTCAATAAAGTTCACGAATGACTGACTGCCTCATTTTGCAGATGAGGAAACTGAGGCTTAGGGAGAGTAAGTGATTATCTTAAAGTCCACCACAAACTATCTGCAGACTCTGAAGTCCTTATTCCTTCCTTTAGGGTATACTTTTCCCCTCATCTGTAAAATGGGGACAATGATGGCTCCTGACTCTTTCTGATGAGAAAGTTATCAGACCTAGAGATATCCCTTCCTCTAGGTAGGAACTCAAATCGGAACAATACAAGCCCAGGTTTCTTCTTCCTCTTCAGGTGGGAAGCCTTTCAAATTCACTGCCAGTAGTGCCCAGAGAAGGAAACCATAAAACCCGTGACAGTATGGTTTATTGCACCCATGCAAACACACCCCCAGGCCAAATCAAGTTTCTCCCAAATCATAAAACCCTAGAATGTCAGCGCTGGCAGAGAACTGGGAGTCTGTTTAGCCTGGAGGCTCCCAGACCTCACTGAGCAATGGCCTTACTTGGGGAACAATTTTGAAACTCAGATTTCTAGGCTCTACCCTGAGCATCTATGTTAGTTGCAAGTGCAAAGGGTTTGCTGGGCTCTAACACCTGGAAGAACAAAGGGAGGAAGCAGGATGGGGCATGAGGTCGGGTCAGACCACAGATGTGCAGATATGACACATTTCTGCCAGCCCAGTGGGGAGCTACAGATCAAAGGCGGTTAGAGGAGTCCTGAGTTGGGCAGAAATGACCATGGCCCTGGTGCCACTGCCATGCTCACTGGCCAGGTGCCACCCTAAGGAGATCATGCCCTCATCTCCCAGGGCCTCGCTCAGCCACTGGCCAGGGGCAGCCCAGAAAAAGCAGGACCTTGAAGGAAGCAAACACGGATGAGCTAGAAGTTATCCACAGACCACACCCCTGCAGTGGGGCAAGGAGGCTTTTCTTGAAGGGAAGCCAGTGCATCTCCATGCTACTGCACTGCTTGAATCCACGCCCCTGGAGGGACCTGAGATTTGGTGTTTTAGTAAGTTCTCTGAGTGCCTTAAGCTCCTAAATGACTCTTTTCCCAGTGCCGTTTCCTCTGCCCAGGCTCCTCCAGGCCAGTACAGTCAAGATGAGCATCCATCCCATATCTGGTAGCCACATTTCAGGAGAGATGGAAAGAGGCAGGTGGCCCAGGCTGCAGGATCTGAGAGAGATGGTTTAGGGCCTTGGTTCTCAACCAAGGGTAATTGTGTCCCCAGGAGACATTTGGCAATGTCTGGAGACAGTTTGATCATAACAACTGGGGCAGGAGGTGCTAGTGGCCTTTAGTGGGTGGAGGTCAAAGATGGTGCTAACATCCTATAATGCACAGGACAGTCGCTACCCCAAGTAATTATCTGGCCCAAAATGTCAATAGAGCTGTGGTTGGTAACCTGGTCCGTGACTTGCCTGAAATCAGGGATGGTATTTGGTGAGTACTAGGTGTATTTTCCTGATTTTGGCTTTCCCAGTTTGGGCTGTGACCCAGACTAGGTTAGGACCTTCTGTCCTCTGGGCTCTGGCTTGCTGAAGCCATCTGGTATCTAAAGCTGCCATCCTTGTGTTCCCTCCAGGCCTTTGCACTTGCTGTTCCCCCTGCCAGAACAATCTCTCCTACCCATCCCCAGCCTTCTTCATCACCTGACGCCTTTATTCATCACTTACTCTGTGCCAGGCACTGTGCTCAGTACTTGCCTGGTTTTTCTCATTTAGTCCTCACAAGCACCAACCTCTGAAGGTGGTGTGATTGTTGTCCCCCATTTAGAGATGAGGGAACAGAGACATAAAAGGGTTAAGTGGCTTGCCCAAGGCCACACAGTCAGGGAGTGATAAAGCTGGAATCCCAGCTCTGGCAGGCTTCAGAGCCCAGAATCCTAACCACAGCACCACCCTGCCTCCAACAGCTGCCTTCCCACCCTGTCTGTCCGTGCACTGGTCCGCAGCCTCCTCCAGACTCTGGGCTTGGTGTGGGCAGGGACCTTGTGCCTGGCCTGGTTCCTTTTACAGAAGGGGACCTCTGGAAATATTTGGTGAGTGGATGAATTCATAGCATTCTGGTCTCGATTCTCAAAGCTCTATGGCTACACTCAGGTCAGCATCAGAAGGCAAACAGCCTGTGATCCACTGTTGAGTTAGAATTGAGTATTCAAGTTCCTGGTTCTCATTGGAGGGTGATGGAAGAAATGCCCACTTGAGGAAGTCTTCTCTAGGTTCGGTGGAAGTCATAGACACCTGTGTTCATCACTGTGACTCCATGTCCCTTCTGTGAATCGTCACAGGATAGCTCTTGCTTTTGAGGACATTGTATCTAGGGAAACACTGGGCCCCTTCCTCACTTTGCTGTTTCCAGTGCTGGGTGTGGTGCCTGGTGAACAGTGGTGCATTAGCTTCCAACGGCAGCTGTAATAAACTGCTACAAACTATGTGGCCAGAAATCCAAAATCAAGGTGTCAGCAGGGCCATGCTCCCTCTGAAGTCATCAGGGGAGGATCATCCGTTGCCTCTTTCAGCTCCTGGTGGCTCCAGCCATTCCTTGGCTTGTGGCTCCTTCACTACAGTCTCTGCTTCCATCTTCTTGTGGGTCTGCATGTGGTCATCTTCTCCTTTTCTATATCTTAAAAGGGCACTCGTCATTGGATGTAAGACCCACCCTAAATCTAGGACAAGCTCATCTTGAGATCTTTAACTACATCTGCAAAGGCTCTATTTCCAAATAAGGTCACATCCACAGGCATCAGGGGTTAGGAACTGGACATATCTTTTTGATGCCACTATTCAACCCATGATAGTGAAGTAGTTACAAAAAACAACAGTATTGGTATCAATGATACTGATACCACGGTTAATTCTTCAATTCCAATCCTGAGTCCTTTCCATATGCCTTGGCCTTATTAAAGCCATTTCTTTGTTGTTTGTTTTTGTTTGTTTGTTTGTTTGTTTTCAGAGTCTTGCTCTGTCACTCAGGCTGGAGAGCAGTGGCGTGATCTCAGCTCACTGCAACCTTCGCCTCCCGGGCTGAAGCATTTCTCCTGCCTCAGCCTCCTGAGTAGCTGGGACTACAGGTGCCTGCCACCATACCTGGCTAGTTTTTTTTTTTTTTTGTATTTTTAGTAGAGACAGTGTTTCATCATATTGGCCAGGCTGAATTCATGATCCGCCCGCCTTGGCCTCCCAAAGTGCTAGGATTACAGGCGTGAGCCACCACGCCTGGCTGGCCTTATTAAAGACTTTACCTGCAGCATCTTCTTTGATACTCACACCAACCCTCACTCCTCCCCTATTCACAGACAAGGAAGCTAAGACTCAGAGAGGCAATGTGACTCTCTTCCAAGGTCTTAAATTTCCAAAGTTGGCTGTGCATCTGAATCACCTGGGGTGGGAGAGCTTGTCTTAAAAAAAAAAAAAAAAATTGCAGATTCTTACACCTTATCCACAGAAGATTTTGACTTATGAAGGTCTAGGATGAATTTAAAAAATCAGCATTTTTATCAAGAGGAAATTTCCTCCTCTTAGTTAGGTTTGGGAATGTGTCCCACTTACTGTTGCTGTGTAACAAATTACCCTGCTCCTTAAAGGCTTAAAACAGTTGTTTTATTTTGTTCTGGGTTTTGTGGGCCAGGAACTTGGGAAAGGCTCAGCTAGGCGGTTGTCACTTGAGGGTCTCTCATGCGGTTGCAGTTCACATGTTGGTTGGGTCAGCAGCCAGTTGAAGGCTCAGCCGGGCTGGATGTCTGAGATGGCTCACTTCTGATTGGCTCACTTCTGGTGACTGGCAGGTGATGCTGGCTCCCTGACAACAGGGGCTTCTCCAAGTGGCTTCTTCAGCACGCTGGGCTCAGGGGCGCTGAACTTTCCAGAGAGAGGCTCACAGGCATGAGGAGTTCACACAACATCACTTCTTCCATATTCTTGGCTATAAGTGAGTCACAAGCTCATCCAAATTCAAGTGGGGGGACATAGACCTCACTTCTCAGTAAGAAGAGAGTCAAGGAATTTGTGTTCATTAAAAAAAAAAAAGACTATGACAGAGTGGCTGCACACTACCTAGCAATGCCTTTATTTTGTCTTTTGGCTGAATGTTCATTGAAGTAGGTTATTTTAAGATGAACATTATCTTGGAAAATGGAGGTCATGCCAGGCCGGAAGACCTCACTCCTATCTACCCCATCCAACAGATTCCCACCCCAACCAGATTGGAGAAATGTTGTTTAGTCACCAAGTAGGGGGACAAAAAAGAGAAAAGAAACTTCTATGTCGGCTCTGACACTTCCTCTCCCTCAATCCCATCCATGCCATCTGCTGTGGTCTAATGTTTGTGTGCCCCCAAAATTCCTTGCCCTTAATGTGATGGTATTAGGAGGTGGGCCTTTGGGGGGTGGTTAGGTCATGAGGGTGGAGCCCTCATGAATGAGATTAGTCCCCTTATAAAAGAGACCCCTGAAAAATCCCTTACCCCTCCCACCATGTGAGGACACAGCTAGAAGGTGCCATCTATGAACTAGAAAACAAGTCCTCACCAGACACCTGATCTGCTGCCATCTTGATCTTGGACTTTCCAGCCTCCAGAACTAACAGCAATACATTTCTCTTGTTTATAAGTCAACCAGCCTATGGTATTTTTGCTATAGCAGTCCATATGGTCTAAGACACCATCCCTCATCATGGGAGAGGGAAGGAAAGAAGGAGGTCTCTGTGTTTCAGTATGAACCAGTTCTAAAGGCAGCCACAGCCTTCTGGTCCTCCAAAGCAAAAGTGGACCAGGGGTTGTCTGTCCCTTGCCCTCCCTCTATAAGCGTTGACAAACACTTCTCCCTCTATCTTTCTGGGTGACCAGCTCCTATTCTCTTTGCCTCAGTTTCCCCTCTATAGCTGGGCTGAAACACAGGTTGCAAACTTGTTAATAGACAGATTTCTTGTATCCCTTTTAGTGCTTTTAATCTGAATGTGCTGTCGTTTTTAAAGGTAAAAAAATTTCACCTTTAAGCAAAATCTGGTTTAAGCAAAATTGGCACGTTTGGCTTTTCTGAGCCCCTCTTCCTGCATGGCAAAGACTGAATAGTGGCCACCCACATACAGGGGCCGGGGCTCACATGTTGCCCATCCCTCAACCCCTTTCACCTGTCTTCCCACCTGCCCAGCCCCTGCAGGCATTGGAAGCTTCAAGCCATACTGTACATTGTATATTGTGAGTTAGATAGCATGATGCCCACTCTGCAAATGAGGAAACCAAGGCACAGAGAGTTTAAGCAACTCCCCAAGGCCAAATGCACAGATGATTGCAGGGCCCAGATTCAGGACTCCTCCCTTTTCTCCACAGGCACTACCACCTCTGAGTGGTCAGCACTGCCCCTCAAAGAGAAGCTGACCTGGTTCATTTCCCAGAGAAGCACCTGAATGATGCTCCTCCCCACTTGTCTCTTAAAGGGGCTGGGCTATTTCAGGGCCAACCTCCTCGCCATCTTCACCTGCAAGGCATTTCTCCTACAAGCTGGGAGAAGCCTCTTTCAGAGAAGATTCAGGAGACAGAGCAGATCCTGCTTAATGAGCAGTGGGCAGCAATGGAAGAATGAACGTCCAAGGAGGTGGGGGAGGGGATGCTGTAAGGAGAAACGGTGAGGGCACCCAGTGACTTCATGGAGCTGGCCACCTTCTCTCCTGTTGGTGCCTCAACCCATGGGGAATCCAGGTAAGAACTACCTGCATCATGAGGGTCCTCTAGGCTCTTAGCTCCCATAAGGCTCCTCCTGTGCCCAGTGCCCCCAGAGAGCAAGGGGTCCGGGGGGTTACTGCCATTCATTCACTCGTTTGTTCATTCATTTATCAGCACAAAGTGTATTTACTGAGCAACTACTATGTGCCAACACCAGGCACTGCCTTAGCACTGGGAACACAGCAGAGAATAGGTAGAAAAAGAAATCCTGCCCTGGTAGAGGTGACAGTCTGTTGGAGGCGGCAGATGGTAAATAAATACATCGACACACAGAATCATGTCTAGGAGGACATACTATGGAGGAAGAGCAAAACAGAATAAAAGGCCAGACAAGAAAGATAAGGGTCACTATTTTAGATGCAAAAAAAGGAGAGGAGGGGAGGGGAGGGGAGGGAAAAACCCCACCTCCCAGCAAAGGGACATTTGTAGAGATGGGGGTCTTGCTATGTTGCCCAGGATGGTCTTGAACTCCCGGCCTCAAGGTAATCTTTCCATCTCAGCCTCCCAAAGTGCTGGGATTAAAGGTGTGAGCCACCATGCCTGGCTGGGGCAAAGGGACATTTGAGAAGCCACTGGCATGAAGTAAAGGAGTGAGCCTATCTAGAGGTGGAATGTTCCAGGCAGGTTGGAGTCCCTTGAGTGGGCGGGTACCTGGGGCGCCCAGGCCAGGGTGGTAGGGATCAGGGGAGATCAGAGAGGTCACAGGCAGGATCTGGTAGGTGCTTGGTTTTAGCCTCACTGAGATGGGAGCCGTGGAAGGAGTGATAGGATCTGACTTAGGTTGTCAGAGGCTCACCCTGGCCACCAAGTGGGAAATGGATGTGGGGGGCAGTAAGGCCAGGATGGAAGCAGGGAGACCAGGGAGGAGGCTCTGGTGTCATCCAGGTTAGAAGCAGTGGGGGCTTGAACCCACATGGGGGTAGAGGAGATGGCACAAAAAGGTCAGACTCACAGGGAAAGTGACAGGCACCTCCACCCCAGCCAGCTGTCCTTCCTCCCTTTCCTGCATAGGTGGAAAAGGAGCAATAAGTGATAGGCCCATTTCCCATATTCCTGGATGGGTGAGGGAAGGGCTCCCAGCTCCTCAAAAAAGATGCCCTGCTGGGAATCCTCTCAGCCTCCCAGGAGATGGGGCCTGGGAAGCCACGTAGGGGTTAGCAGCAGAGCTGGTGAGTTCAGTGCTTGGGCAACAGTATCAAGTGAGACTCATGTTTCCCCTCTAGCCAGCCTCTCTAATGCTGGTCAGCCATCTCCAAATGCATGTCTTTTGCTAGAAGGGTCTACTGTGGCTCATGACATAAGGGCTAAGTCCCCACTCTGCCACTCACTAGCTGTTTGACCTTAGGCAAATGGTTGCACCTCTGTGAGCTTTAGTGTTTCCGTCTATAAGTTGGGGACCTCTAAATGGTGCTTATTATCTCAAAGGGTTATTATGAGGATGGAATGAGATAGTGTAATGAAAGCACTTAGCACAGCGCCTGGCACTGGCCCTGCGGTGGACTGCAGAAATGGCCATGATATCTAGGAGCTCTTTCTATTAGGAGGTAGAGTCTGTTTCCCCAGTCTGTTTCCCCAGTCCTTGAACCTGACCTGGCTCTGTGTCTTGCTTTGTCTCCAGAATGCAGGGGAAGTAATGTTGTGCCCATTTCAAGCCTCAGCCTTAAGTGGCCTTGTAGCTTCTGCTCTTGGAACCTGATGCCTAAAAGCAAGGAATCCTGCGCCAGCCCATTGGATGATGAGAGACCCCTATCCCTGCAGACAGCCAGCCAGCCGCCAGACATGGGAGTGAGGCCTAGATCATTCAGCCAATGTTCAACCTACCAGCTGCCTGCAGATACATAAGCAAGACCGGCCAAGACCAGCAGAGCCAGCCCACACCAAAACTGTCACCCAGCCAACTCACAGAGTCACAGACAAAATCAATCGTTATTCTGAGTCCTAAATTTGGGGGTGGGTTGCTGTGTCATAAACACCAACTGACCCAAAGCCAACTCAGCTTATGTGCCTTCCTGTTGTCTAGGCTTAGCATAGATGCCACACTAAATAATGCCCCCCGCCGCCAAATGTCCACATCCTAATCTCCAGAACCTTTGACTATGTGACCTTCCATGGCAAAAAGGATTTTGTGGGTGTGATTCAGTTAAAGATCTTGAGCTGGGGAAATGGTCCTGGATTATCTGGGTGAATCCAATGTTGCCACAAGGATCTTTATAAGAGGGAGGCAGAGTCAGAGAAGGAGAAGTGATGATGGATGCAGAGAGAGAGAGACTAGAAGATGCTACACAGCTGACCTTGAAGAAGGAAGAAGGAGCTACAGGCCAAGGAATGCAGGTGGCCTCTACAAGCTGGAAAAGGCAAAGAAACAGGTGCTCCCCTAGAGCCTCCAGGAGGAATGTAGCCCTACCAATGCCTTGATTTTAGGACTTTTTTTGTTTTTTAAGAGATAGGGTCTTAAAAAAAAAAAACCCTATCAAAACTCAGAACAATGATTGATTTTGTTTGTGACTCTGTGAGTTGGCTGGGTGAGTCTTTTGGTGTGGGTCTGACCCTTGGCTATATTGCCAAGGCTATCCCTGAACTCCTGGACTCAAGCGATCCTCCTGCCTCAGCCTCCCAAGTAGCTGGGACTACAGGCATGCACCACTACGCCCAGTCTCAGCACTTCTGACCTTCAGAACTGTAAGAGAATAGATGTTTGTTATTGTAAGCCTCCAGGTTCGTGGTAATTTGTGACAGCAGTAACGGGGGATGAACACAGCATACTAGGTCTCTGTACCCGCTGCACTTTCCACCTTCTGATTAAAAGCAAGCTGGGAACCCGTTTTCCTTGAGATAGATGACCCTGACTATTGACAGGTATAAGGAATCAGAGTAAAAACGGCAATCCTAATAACAGTTACTATTAATTCTTGATCACATGCCAAGCATGTTAGGCTAATGGCTTTGTATATGTTATTTCATTCAATCTTCACCTAAGGCATATGAGGAAGTACTATCACCAGCCCCATTTTACAGATGGGAAAACCGAGGTTCAGAGAGTTTCTAAAACACATCCAAGCCCACACCACTAGAAAGTGGCGGGAGAGTGTCTCATCCAGGTCTGTATGATCCCTGATGATCAATGACACTCAAACCTTCCCTGGGCTCAGCTCATGCAAGAGGAACCCTCTTCTCCCTCCCATCTCTGTTTTGCCTCTTCCCCAGGTGGGGAAGGGGGGCTTCCCATACATTTTCCCTCGCTCTCAGCCCCTTTTTCTTTCTCCCCAAGCCTCAACAAAAGGCTCTTTCACTCTTCACATGCCATTTTATCCGGCGCAAACAGCCTGGCATTTTTGAGAGGAACTTTATTTTCTTTTAGCTTTCTCTCTGCTTTGTAGCAAAGAAAATAGAAATTGCAAAATTATAGACAAGTTCTCAGACTGTGGATTTCTGATCCCAAGAATTCCCTGCGGCCAGGACCGGTTGGCACTGATGACTGGCACAACGCCTGGCTTCCCGTCCTCCCAGCTCCAGGCCTCCACCTGCTGGGCGGCATCTTGTCTCCCATCCTTGCAAGAGATTTACCTAAAATTAACAGTACACGATGATCGCATTTGTAGAGGACGTCTGCGATTTGTACTTGACTCCTTGTTATGTGAGAAGCACTCCAGTGTTTTTAGGGGAAACGCAGCTTGCTCCCTCTCAGGCCAGGTGGCCTTGATGTAGCTGACTCCACCCCCAACTCGTAGCTGACTCCACCCCCAATTCGTGTGACCCAAGGCCAATGGCAGTGCCACATCCCCTCTCCCATAGTGACTGGTCCAGGCACGGGCATGTGCCCCAAGATGAGCCAATCAGAACTGAGGAACAAGGATGCCTATTTGTGCGTTTCCTGGCACTATCGGGTAAAAGTCACAATCATTTTATCATTTTGTTGTGGTCACTGGCTGAGCAACTGGAGACCATCATTGCCAATGTATGGGGAAAGGGTGCCTGAGGCTGAAGCCAACACAGGAAAGTACAAGTGAGGTTTCAAAAAAGACAAACTATTGAGGCCATTGTTTGAGGACCTGGATCCAGCTGTGCCTGAAGTCTTAGATATAACCATTAACTTTTCAGTCAATGAGAAAATAAATTGCTTTTTGCTTAAGCCACTTTGTGCCAGGTATCTATCACATCTAGCTTGACCAATGTAATAGCCAACATTTACAGAAAATTGTTTATTTTATGTTTTTGAGACAGAGTCTCACTCTGTCACCCAGATTGGACTGCAGTGGTGTGATCTCGGCTCGCTGCAACCTCCGCCTCCAAGGTTCAAGTGATTCTCCTGCCTCAGTCTCCTTAGCTGAGATTACAGGCACCCATCACCATGCCCAGCTTTTTTGTCTCTTTAGTAGAGATGGGGTTTTGCCATATTGGCCAGCCTGGTCTTGAACTCCTAACCTCAAGTGATCCGCCTACCTCGGCTTCCCAAAGTGTTGGGATTACAGGTGTGAACCACTGCACCTGGCCAGAACTGTTTTAGTTTGGATTCTCCTGAAAGCAGAGCTTGAGACAAGGACTTGGGCACAGATAACTTATTTGACCAGTGATCTCTGGAAGCAGGAGTGAGGGATGAGGGAGAGTAAGTCAGGGAAGGAGGAGCGTCAATGTAAAAGTGCCACTACAGACAACAAAGACCCGATTTCTCTGGAACCTGTTGAGGGGTGTAGAGAATGCTTTCCAGAATTGTCTACTGAAGACCAGAAGACTGCAACAGCATCCACGGTCCCTCACTGTCGCAAGGGGCTGACCCCAGGGGCGATGTGGTAGGCAGAATGATGACCCCTAAAGCTGTGCATTTCCTAATCTCCAGAGCCTGCGAAATGTTCGGTTACATGGCAAAGGGAATTAAGGGTGCAGATGAAGTGAAGATTGCTAACCAGCTGACCTTAAAACAGGGAGACCATGCTGGGCTATCTGGTGGGCACCGTGTAACCACGAGAGCTCTGGTAAGTGGAAGTGAGGGGATGAGACAGGGACAAGCAGAGATGGCAATGGGAGAAAGATTCAGCCCAAAACATTGCTGGCTTTGAAGATAAAGGAAGGGGCCATGAGCCAAGGATTAAGGGCAGCTTCTAGAAGCTGGAAAAGGCAAGGAAACAATTCTTCCCTAAGTCTCTAAGGGTGCAGTTCTTGATTTTTAGCACAGTGAGTCCCATGTCAGGCTTTTGACCTCTGGAACTGTAAGATAGTGAGGGGGTATTGTTTCAAGCCACCCAGTGTGTGAGAATTTGATATAGTCACTGTAGAAAAGTAATACAAGTCAAGGCCGGGCGCGGTGGCTCAAGCCTGTAATCCCAGCACTCTGGGAGGCCGAGGCGGGCGGATCACGAGGTCAGGAGATCGAGACCATCCTGGCTAACACGGTGAAACCCCGTCTCTACTAAAAAAAAATACAAAAAACTAGCCGGGCGAGTTGGCGGGCGCCTGTAGTCCCAGCTATTCGGGAGGCTGAGGCAGGAGAATGGCGTAAACCCGGGAGGCGGAGCTTGCAGTGAGCTGAGATCCGGCCACTGCACTCCAGCCCGGGCGACAGAGCGAGAATCCATCTCAAAAAAAAAAAAAAAAAAAAAAAGAAAAGTAATACAAGTCATAACCCTCCATGTCCAGGCTGCATTGTGTATGGTTCAGTGGACACCCATCGCATCCAACAGGGCCTAAGACTGAAACAGGAAAGACACATAGCTCATGCCGGAGGCTATGTGCTGTCACCATGGCGAATTTCAGTCTGCTTGCACAGAATGGCCCACAGCAGCTGCAACTTTAAATTAGAGTTGGGCCAAGGGGACACCATGACACAGGTAACCAGAGGCAGCTGCCACAAGCAGTTCCTGTGTGCCAAGCACTGTGCAACTAAGTAACTCCATCCCTGCCCATGGCAGACATCCACTAATCAATTACAGCATTCTTGCTCCATAAGTCCAGACATGGCTGCAACATCATTCCCCACACAGTGCTCCAGGCAGGCATTACCGATATGATTGGAGTTGGAAGGGTCAAGAGGTTCCATGGCCATTATCGGTTGAAGATGAAGGAAGGGGCCATGAGCCAAGGATTAAGGGCAGCTTCTAGAAGCTGGAAAAGGCAAGGAAACAATTCTCCCCTAAGCCTCTAAGGGTGCAGTTCTTGATTTTTAGCACAGCGAGTCCCATGTCAAGCTTTTGACCTCCAGAACTGTAAGATAGTAAAGGTGGAGGATGAATCCACCATCCTCCTCAATTGTAAAGCTTCAAAATCCTAAAATTGAGAGAGAAAAATTCTCTTGGGATCACAGCTCTGCCTAAGAAGAACGTTGCTAAAGGAATTCCAAATTCTTCCCTATCTCCACATCACCCTAAGATTTGCCTCTTCCCTTGGGTCTTCTTATCACTTATATGACTACCACATGCTAGTAGATTATCTGTGTCTACAACCATTAAAATTGCTTCTACTTATTGAGCACCTATTCCATGCCAGACACTGTTATAGACCTGTCACCTAAATTTTAGAACAGTCTCAGAATGAAGGTATTAGCCCTACTTTGAAGGTGAGGAAATTGAAGTTCAGAGACATTAAGTGCCTCTTACTAGCCCAGGGTCACATTATTGGCACCCCTAGTAAGGGAAGTGCTCCCTTAAATGAACAAAACATAAAAGCAAACTGCTTGCATTTAATAATACAGCATGAGGGACCGAGCACAGTAGCTCATGTCTGTAATCCCAGCACTTTGGGAAGCAGAGGCAGGAGGATCCCTTGAGCTCAGGAGTTTGAGACCAGCCTGGGCAACATGATGAGACCCCACCTCTACAAAAATAAAAATAAAAAATTAGCCAGGCATGGTGGTGCACGTCTGTAGTCCCAGCTACTCGGGAGGCTGAAGTGGGAGGATCACTTCAGCCTGGGAGGTGGAGGCTGCAGTGAGCCGTAATCACGCCACTGCACTGCAGCCTGGGCCACAAAGTCAGACCTTGTCTTCATCATCATCATCATCATCATCATCAATAAAGTATGAGGACAGGACTCAGATAGCTTTCAAATACTCAGAGCAAAAATGGGAGAAGAAGTATGTGAGAAAAGGGGACTCATTCCCTCATTTATTCATCCAGAGCTTCCTAAGCAGCCACTATGCGCTGGGTGCTGGGGCTACAGCACTGGCTGTGCCAGATGTAGTTTCTATCCTCGTGGAGTTCACAGTCTCCTCGGGGAGGAGAGGCCACACACACAGGCCAATACACAAACAAAAACTTCCAGATTGTGACAAGTGCCCTGGTGGGTATGAGGAAGGTACCAAGATAGAGAACTTCAAGATGGCCTCTTTGAAAGCAGCTCTTGGCCGGGCGCGGTGGCTCAAGCCTGTAATCCCAGCACTTTGGGAGGCCGAGACGGGCGGATCACGAGGTCAGGAGATCGAGACCATCCTGGCTAACACGGTGAAACCCCGTCTCTACTAAAAAATACAAAAAACTAGCCGGGCGAGGTGGCGGGCGCCTGTAGTCCCAGCTACTCGGGAGGCTGAGGCAGGAGAATGGCGTAAACCCGGGAGGCGGAGCTTGCAGTGAGCCGAGATTGCGTCACTGCACTCCAGCCTGGGTGACAGAGCCAGACTCCGTCTCAAAAAAAAAAAAAAAAAAAAAAAGAAAGCAGCTCTTTCCCTCCTTACAAATTCCCTCCCATCTGCTTCCTGGGATTCTCCCAAGCAGGTCACTTTTATCCTCAGTGCCCAGTGGTACAAGTTCATTTTCTCAAAAAGCTACCCTATTTCCCATAATGGTTCTCATTTCAGTCTCCCTAATCATTTTGGCTCATCTTCCTGTATTAATTAAACATTTACTGAGCACCGACTGTGCATATGAGGATGGCCGTATAGTTCGCTCTGACTCTGTGATCACCCCCATGAACTCTATTATCCTGGGTTCCCAAAGCCATGGTGACTGAGGTATGAGGTCTACAATCCACGTGTTAATAGATTGCTAGAGCCATAAGGATCCTGGAGTTTATTTACAGAGTTTGAAAGTCCACCAGCACTCTGGGAGGCTGAGGCAGGAGGATCGCTTAAGCCCAGGAGTTGGAGACTGGCTTGGGCAACATGATGAAACCCATCTCTACAAAAAATACAAAAATTAGTCGGGTGTGACGGTATATACCTACAGTTCCAGCTATTCAGGAGGCTGAGGGGGGAAGATCACTAAAGCCCAGAAGAGAGGTCGAGGCTGCAGTGGGCTGTGATCACACCACCATACTCCAGCCAGTGTGACAGAGTGAGACTCTGTCTCCAAAACACAAACAAAAAACCCACAAATTCCTACAGAGGGCAGGCAGTCACCATGAAGGTGTGAAAAGTAGCTGGGTGTAAGACAATAGGGAATGGTGCTGGAGACCTCATACTCTGCTTAAAAGTAGGGACTACTACTCCTTTCCAGCACATGGCTGCCATGTGGAAATTCAGGCCCAGCACGCATAGATTTTCCTACTTTTTTAAGAACCCAGAAATTAAACATTTTTTGCAAACTCTCCCAACTTTTAAATGCTGGCAACTAATGCAACTAAAAATAAAAACTGAATGGGGAACAGGGGGCTCATTGCCCATAGGCTGATCTGACTCTCCATCTATAACACTTCTTATGTTACAGATGGGGAAACTGAGGCTCAGAGCAGTGAGGTGGTTTGTCCAAGATTTTACAGGGCAGCTCAGTAAAATTGGCCCATTTTTCTTAGGACCAGAAGCCCATGGCGCCTCTTTTCCAGGGTCACTAACCCCTCCCCAGGAACTCCAGGGCCAGGGAATCTCCCCGTAGATGGGGGCCAAAGTAGGAGGTGGAGGCAGAGCTTTTTCTAAGTTCAGGACTCAACATGGGCACCCACATTCCTGATGCATTTTTCAAAGGCTGGAAAATGATTCCAAGTGTGTGGATACAAGAGTCCTCGTTTTCACTCCAGGTCTCCGCCTTTGTGTCTCTCGGTCTCTCTCTGTCTCTGTACCATCTATCTGTGTCTCTCAGTCC
This sequence comes from Macaca nemestrina, assembly GCF_043159975.1. Lineage (NCBI taxonomy): Eukaryota > Metazoa > Chordata > Mammalia > Primates > Cercopithecidae > Macaca > Macaca nemestrina. Next base: position 19,480,258 of record NC_092134.1, on the reverse strand, counting down.
ATTTCCTGGTCTCTCTTCTTTCTGTCTCTCTCACCGTTTCTGCCCATCTGTGTCTGTCTCTCTTCCTCTCCTTTCCCTCTCCTCTGTCTTCCTGCTTCTCTCTCCCGCTTCTGTCTCTCTGCTCTGTCCGTTCCTCTCTGTCTCTCTGCATCTCTCCCTCCATCTCTGCTGCTCTCCCTTACTCCCCTCCCACACCCCCAGCCCCCGCCCAGGTCTCTCCTCTCCTGCCCTCTGAGTCCCTCCGGCCACCATGGAAAGGTTACTGTAAACGGGAAAGAAGCTGAGGGCAAAAGTAATCAACCCCCTGGCTGACCTCCGATCCCGCTCCCCACGCCCAGGCTGGCTCCAGCAGCGCCCCCTCCCCCGCCACAACCCCGGCCCCCCTCCCTCCCCACCCCCAGGTCCCCTTGCTGACAAAAGGCCTATCTTCTCTCTGCCTAAATGATTTAAATTCTAATCAAACATCATTTATAGTACATCTCGGAGCCGTCTCCTGGGAGCTGCTCCCACATGAGACGTTGCCATGGCAACCGGGGGGTCTTGTTTCAGAAATGTCAGATTGTATTATTGTCTTCACACTTCTCTGATAACCTGGTGTCTCTCTCTCTCTCTCTCTCTCTCTCTCCAGCTCCCTCACTCACACCACCATCCCCAGGATTTTATTTCTCCTCTTTCCCCCTGTCGCTGCCTCTCTAACCTCCATTCAACCCCCTAGACTCTTCCCAGGACCCCCCAGCCTTCCTCCAGCCCCAGGACAAAACGGCCTGATCGATTTCATCCTCTAGCCTCTCGCCAGGCCCAACGCTCCCGCCCGTGCCTCTGGCCCTGGGGCCTCCTCCCTTTGGGAAAGGTGTCTCCCCACCACCACCCCTCATCTTCGGCAGACACGCTTCCCCCTCTAGGGGTTTGCTGGAGTGCTCTTCTGTCATTTTATTTTGCTAGATATGAAAATGAGACATAGATTTTTTCCAGCGATGCGTGTGTGAAGTTCTAATCTGGCTTTTCGGATTTTTTTTCTTTTTGGGGAGGAGGTAGTGGTGGGAGAAATCAGGCACCAGGCTCCTAACAGGATCCGAATGGAGAAGCAGAGCGTGGGGCAAAAGATGTGATGGGGTGCATGCCCTTGTGCATGTGTCACGTGTGTGTGTGTGCATGTCCGTGTGTGTGCACATGTGTGTGCATGTCCGTGTGTGTGCATGTGCCTGAGTATATGCATGCAAGAGCATGCATGTGTGCATAGTGCTCATGGGAATGTGCGCTCATGCCCATGTATGCATGTGCGTCCATGCATGTGTACGCGTGTATGTGTGTGTGCAGGCCAGTGCCCATGCATGCATTCATATGCATGCATGAGCATGCCCATGCCCTATGTGCATTGTGTACATGCATGTGTGTGTGTTCGTGTGTCCATGTGGGCATGTGTGTATACATGCATGTATGTTTGTGTGTGCATGTGCCCATGGCCATGTGTGTGCATGCATGTGTGTGACATAGCAGATGTCTTTCCCAGCCTGGCTGTTGGCACCTAACAGACAGCTCTCAGGAGCTGGGCACTTGCCCTGGTTGTCACACAGTCCTTCCTGTGCATAAATGGGCACATTTCAATGATATTTTCACATTTAGGTTAAATTCTTCACCCTGTCTGCTGTGGAGATGCATTAGCCCTGCAATAGCCCAGAGAGATTTTTCTAAACCCAATAATCCCCTCATTCCACAGATGGGTAAGCTGAGGCCCCAGGAGAGGCAGTGGCATGTTCCAGGTCCAAGGTCACAGGAGGGCCAGAGGTGGCACTGGAGCTGAAGCCTCCCTCTGCCAGGCCACTCAGGAGACTGGCTGGGTCTCAGGGCTGGAACTGATGGAGCCCCACTGCCCCTCAGAGATGGCACCTTGGAGGTACAGGCTGGCAGCATTTGTGCAGCCCCTGCAGGCTCTTATGGGGCTGGCAATGATGCTCACTGCATGCCACGCACTGCTAAGCCATTACAAGAAGTATGTTATTGAATCCTCAGAACAACTAGGAGGAGGGTCTATCATTATCCCCATTTTGCAGCTGGAGACACTGAGGCTCTGAGTGGTGATGTGAGGCAGCCTAAGTTTGCAGAACCAGTAAATGGCAGAGGTGGGATTGTCTGTGGTTCTATAGTGCACCTTTTCCTGCAGTGAGGGCCAGAGAAAGCCCTGCCCCCCTTGAGCACTCGGAAGATGGGGAAGTGCATTCGGCTTTGTCCCTGACACCCTGAGAGTCATATCAGCGAGTTCAGAGACCAACAGCAGTGGTCAGGAGCAGCAGGGTGGGGTGGAGGACCTGGGATGGAGCAACCACAAAACATGATACAAAATGCCCCCCAAAATCTTATTCCCCTATTTCACAGATGAGGAAACTGAGGCTCAGGGAGGGTCAGGAACTTGTAGAGGGCAAGGATGGTCCCCACCTGGGTCTGAGCAGCTCTGGTGATTTCTACTGTGTGACGAGGAGGAGACAGCCTGGGTCTGCCCCTCCCTGGTTGAGTGACCCTAGGATCACTCCCTACCTGCCAGGAACCTCAGTTTTCCCATCTGTAAAATGGTGATCAAAAGGGTACAACCTATATAGGATGGAAGTGAGGATGACGTGAGTTAACACTGGCCAGCACTGGCCAGCACTGGCCAGCACTGGTGCCTGGTGCAGGGAAGCCCTGGATAAAGCTCTGTGTGTGATGCATGTTTTGCAGTCATGAGAGCCTCTGCTTGGATCTGGGCCTCTTCTGTGGCTATTTTCTTTCTGCCCGTCCCCGCAGCTGAGTGAGGTCAAATCTTTAGCAGATGCCAGATTTCCCCCTTTCCCTCTTTTTACTTTTTGCCTATCTCCCCAGGGAATGGAGCCTGGAAGAGCAGTGAGCGGGTTCTTATGGGCCTTCCACCAGCCTAACCCCTATGCCTGGTACCCCTGCAGCCCCACCCCAGCACACAGTAAGAGAGAGAGGCTGCCAGGGCCCAGGGCATGCCACCTGTGCAGCCACACACAGGAAATTCTTATTACTTTTTTAACATTTTCATTTCTCATTGGATTTTAAGAAGTGTGGACCTGGTCTTGACCTAGACACAGCCAGACATGGAAAAACATGACCCGCTGTTTCTCACTGTCTCTCTGCTTTCTCAGTCTCTATGTCTCCCTGGGAGTGTCTCTAGATCTCTCTGTGTCTCTCACTGTCTCTGTGTCTCTCTCTGGTCTCTCACTGTCTGTCTCTGTGTCTCTCACTGTCTTTGTGTCTCTCTCTGGTGTCTTCTTGTCTCTGTCTCTGTCTTGCTGGGTCTCTCACTGTCTCTCTAGGTCTCTCAGTCTCTGTTTCTTTGTGTCTCTCACTTTCTGTGTCTTTCCTTGTGTCTCTCATTGTCTCTGTGTCTCTCTCTGGATGTCTCCCTATCTCTGTCTCTCTGAGTCTCTGACTGTCTCTATGTCTCCCTGGGAGTGTCTCTATATCTCTCTGTGTCTCTCTCTGGATGTCTCTCTGTGTCTGTCTCACTGGGTCTCTGGATCTCTCAGTCTCTGTGTCTCTCACTGTCAATGTCTCTTTCTGTGTCTCTCACTGTCACTGTGTCTCTCTCTGGATGTCTCCCTGTCTCTGTCTCTCTGGGTCTTTTGCTGTCTCTCCTTACCTCTCTGTGTCTCTCACTGTCTCTGTGTCTCTCTCCGGGTGTCTCCCTGTCTCTGTGTCTCTCACTGCCTCTCTGGGTCTCTCACTATCTCTCTGTATCTACCTCTGGGCCTCTCTCAGGGTCTCATTGTCTCTCTGTGTCTCTCACTGTCTCTGTATCTCTCTCTCTCTGGATCTCACTGTCTCCCTGTCTCTCTCTGGGTCTCTCACTGTCTCTGGGTCTCTCGCTCTCTGTATCTCTCTCTGGGCCTCTCTGTATCTCCCTCTGGGTCTCACTGTCTCTCTGTCTCTGACTCCGGGCGTATGACTGAGCCCCAGGGACAGCATGTGGAAGTGAGAGAGACAGGGAGAGAGACAAGGCGTCCCCGAGTCGCTGAGTCCCCGCCGGAGAGCGAGGAGGCGCCCTCGGGGTCCCCGCCCCCGCCCCTACCCGGCCCCCGCGCCGCCCCCCGCGCCGCCCCCTGCGCCGCCCCCCGCATGTTTGTCCAGGGCAGGCCGCATTGATCCGCCGCGGCCGCAACACCGTCTGATAAATCCCGGCCGCGGTAATGAACCTCCCCGCACACCGCTCACAAAGCACACACTAGCCCTGGCCCCAGCGGTTAATATTTAACTGAATAAGGGCCATAAATATGGAAAATGGGACTTTTAATTAAATAAGCAGCTTTTAAAAGGGCCCTTGGGCGGGAGAGGCTTTTGTTTAAATATGATTGATTTGACATGTCCTTTAGCTCTCACACTCTCCCGAGCTCCCTTCCGACGTTAACTCTTGGCCCCCAGCCCCGGTAGCAAGTTGGCGAGGCCAGACCCTGTTCTGCTGGAGGGAGGGGGCTCCCTGCTGGAGGAAGCGGGGTACGGTGGGAAGGAGGTGCCCTGGGGACTGGGATTGAAAATCCGGCTGCCCGGGCCCTCACATTTGGCTTCACCCCCACTACAAGCTGCCTCCATTTCGCAGAATGTGTATTTCACCCTAAAAGAAGGGGTTAGTGGGGTAACATGCCTCCAGATCCGGGGGCATAGGTTCCCTTTTAAAAGCCACGCCACCAGCTGCCGGTCCTTTGGCGGTTCAGCTGGTGGTCCCTCTGTGCCTCAGTTTCCCCATCTGTAATATGAGGATAACAATAGCACCTACTCCACAGGGCCGTGTTCAGATTAAGCACATCCCAGACCATGGGAGGGCCCGCAGTGCTTGCCAGGATTCCAGCTGAAGGCTCTGTGACTGCTGCGAGGCGCGAGGCCACAGAAGCAGCTTGATGGGCACATTCCCATATTTAGCGCCGACCTCTCATTTGCATTTTTCACTGAGCCCCGCAAAGGAAGTAGCTGGTTCTACTCATACTCACCCAGAGGCTCACAATCTTGGCAGCTTATGACTCATCTGAGGAGCCTGGAATGCTCCAATTTCAGGCCGGGAAGAATTTAGCAGTCAAGGAGGTCTGTCTTCTGCCTCCAAGCTAATGGCCTTTACCTTTCAAAACTTTTCAAAAAAAAAAAAACAAAAAACCATATCCTATTATAAATTAATATTCATGAAGCACTTTCCATATACCAGATTCTGCACATGCCTGACCTCAGAACCCTGTCGTCTGCCCTGCTTCCTGGGTGAGGAGGGATCTGATGCCCAGAGAAGCCAAATAGCCAGTCCAGAGTTGCCCAGCTAAGGAGCAGCTGGGCTGCTTTGCCTCCAGTGCCTTAAGCCCCCTGTGGACCTAACCTGGTGCAGGCCCATGCCCTGGGACTCATGTCTGATCTGGTCCTGGCTTCTCTGAGCTGACGTAGAAGTCACCTCCCTGGATAATTCTGACATTCTCCATTACCTAAGGAGGGGGATGATGGTGGTCACACAGCCTCGTAATTTATCAAGACTCTGCCCCTTATGCTTAACCACCATTTCTTCCTCTCCCCAAGTCAGATAACTTAGTTTTTGCTTATTCCCACTCACAGACTGCCTCTTCCAGGAAGTCTTCCCAGATGCACTCTGCTTGTTATGGTGGATCCCTTTTCTAACTCTTCCAGTATTGGTGAGTATAGTGAGCATAGTGAGTATTTGACGGCATTCTATTGTATTGTCATTTCCTGCAACCATTCATTCACACAGTCAATTACCATTTATTAATGACCTATTATTTTATTTCTCCAACTTTAAGATGAACTTTTTTTTTTCTTTTTAACATTTTGAAACTGGGATCTAGTACATATATAACACCCATTTTTATTTGCTTTGGCACTTTGGAAGGCTGAGGCAGGCAAATCACTTGAGGTCAGGAGTTTGAGACTAGCCTGTCCAACATGGCAAAACCCTGTCTCTACTAATAATACAAAAATTAGCCGGGCATGTGATACATGCCTATAGTCCCAGCTACCCAAGAGTTCAAGGCACAAGAAATGCGTGAACTTGGGAGGCGGAAGTTGCAGTGAGCAGAGATCACACCACTGCACTCTAGCCTGGGTGACCGAGCGAGACTCCATCTTAAAAAAGAAAAAGAAAGAGAAATACTCTAGTTAAATGGATGCTGCCTCTTATAATGGATGGCATTTTCAGACTGTGGAAATAAAGCCTTGTGCCCAGCCCTGTGCCGGGTGTTGGAAGAATTGGGGGAAATCAGACAGACTTTTACTTTGCTTTCTGCTCCCTGAAAACTTACTGTCTACTGCAGAGTATATTAAGAAAGCACCCTTCAGCTGGGCATGGTGGCTCACGCCGGTAATCCCAGCACTTTGGGAGGCTGACGTGGGCGGATCACCTGAGGTCAGGAGTTCAAGACCAGCCTGGCCAACATGGTGAAACCCCATATTTACTAAAAATACAAAAAATTAGCTGCCTATGGTGGCAGGCGCCTGTAATCTCAACTACTTGGGAGGCTGAGGCAGGAGAATTGCTTGAATTTGGGAGGTGGAGGTTGCAGTGAGCCGAGATCACACCATTGCACTCCAGCCTGGGCAATAAGAGCGAAACTCTATCTCAAAAAAAAGAAAGCACCCTTCTTTCTAATTCCCAAAACTCTCAATTCTCACTCATTCACTCTTTTACACTTTTACTTAACCCCCTGAATTCTCATGGCCAAAAACGTGTTCCTCTCTTCCCAGGAATGGGGTGATTTTAGTGAAGGCAAGAGGTTATAGACATTAAGTGTTTATGTTCTGCCACGCCCTGTCCTAAGATTGATCACATATTATCTCATTTAATCCTCACCACAACCTAACAAGGTGAGTGCTACTGAAATCACTACCAGTTTGCAGATGATGAAAGGAGGCTCAGAGACATTAAGTAACTGGCCCAAGGCCACACAGCCAGTGAGTGACAGAGCCAGAGTCAAATTCAGGCAGGTCTGGCTCCAGAGGCCTCACCCCTAACCTCAGTTCTTTTGACCCTTCTTTCATCCTCCCCCACTGCACCTGCGAGCTCCAGGCCCATCACAGAAAGGAGGTTCAGAAGCTCATCTTCTATCCACAGTGCAAGGGGGAGAGAGCCCCAAGAAGAAAATGGAAGCAGACGGTCTCCCAGAGGGGCTGTAATCAAAGGTGTCACGTAGAGAAAGCTGGAAGAGCCAGAGAACTCCATCAGGAGGTTGGCCTGGTGCTCTGTGACTAGTGACTAGTCTGTAGGAGACCTCGCCTTTGGCGGGATGTCGAGTGCCAAGTCCCCAGGGCCAGCTGCAAAGACAGTTTATGGTTCATGCACCCCTCTATGGGGCGGCCAGCGGGCTGAGGATGGTCAGCAAAACTCCCTATCTCTGTGCCAGCACATCTGTTGCCATGGTAACTCCTCTCAGGCATCACCCGGTTCTAGGTCTGTTTCCCGGGCTCAGTGTTGGGGTAGGTAGGGCTGAGGCTGGTTTTGGGGTCAGGGCACAGGGTTGGTGCTGGTGTTGGGGAAGAGGCACAAGGGTCATTTCTCATGCAGACCACCCACCCACGGCGGTGGCAGGGGGTTGGGGAGCACTGAGCAAGGCATCTGTATTCCTTCCTTGTAAGCCCAGAGCAACAGGGGACAAAACCCTGTGTTGAGTACATTTGAGAAGAGACCTCCTCCCTGAGAATCTCCTCCCTACACCCCTCAGGCTAATGGTTGGGGCCCTGTACATTCCACTTTCCCGGTGACTCTTCTGCCAGCTCCGTTTCTGGCCAGCAATCAGATGCACTCACTGTCATCTTCTCGTGGACTGTTGTCCTCCTAACAGACATCCCTATCTGGCAATCTGTCCCCATGGATCCATCCTCTACAGGTGAGCTTGATTTATCTGTTTATACAGAAACAAAGTCTCACTCTGTCGCCCAGGCTGGAGTGCAGTGGTGCCATCATAGCTCACTGTAACCTTGAATTCCTGGACTCAGTGATCCTCCCATCTCAGCCTCCTGAGTAGCTAGGACTACAGGTTTGTGCCACCACACTTGGCTAATTATTTTATTTTTGTAGAAATTGGGGTCTTGCTCATTGCCCAGGCTGGTCTCGAACTCCTGGCCTCAAGCCATCCTCCTACCTCTCACTTTTGAGTAGCTGGAACTATAGGTGTGCACCGCCACGCCAAGCTAATTAATTTTTTGGGTTTTTTTTTTTGAGAGACAGGATTTTGCTGCATTGCCCTGGTTAATCTTGAACTCCTGGCCTCAAGCAAACCTCCCCACAAGGCCTCCCAAAGTGCTGGGATTAAAGGCATGAGTCACTGCACCCGGCTGCAGGTGTGTTTTCTTGAGCCAAAGGCCTCCACTTGCCCTGTCCCTCCCTACTCCTTCCCCCAAGCACTGGCCCATCCAGGCCTCCCTCCACTCACTCCAGGCCACATCCATGCTATGGGCAACGTGACGCCCATCAGGCCCAGGAAACACCAGAAATCAGTGAAGCAGGGAGCAAAGGTCGGGGTGAGGCCAACTCTTTTTGGTGTCAAAGGAGATTACGAGTCCGGCTCTCAAAGTTGAGGGCTGGGGCCAAAATCAGCCTGTGATCCCAAGTGGGATGAGTTCAGAGGTCGCCAGCTGGTTCCTTTGTGTGTCAATATTAACATGAGAGTCACCTAATTGGGGTGGGTCAGCCAGTGGCCAGAGCCAGGACACACATCAGAAGAGAAAGGGCCTGATCATGCCCCAGGCAGTGTTGGCTGCTTGGCATAAGCCAGCTCATTCATTATATTAATATTACTACTAATAATACTAATATAGGAGTAGTAGAAGAATAGCAGTAGCCACATACATTGAGTCTCTATTAAATTCAAGGTTGGTGGCTGGCACTTAATTCATTAAATGGCCTCATCGTTCCAACCTCTCTAAGAATTAGATTCTGTTGCTACCCCATCCTACAGTCAAGGAAACTGAGGCACCAAATGGTAAACCAGTGAGCCGTGTTCACACAACGCGAAGGGAGGAGCAGACTTGGACCCAGCCAGTCTGTCTCCTTGCAACACAGGGATGACATCTCCATTTTATTGATGAGGAAAGCAAGTCTTTGAGATGGATCAAGGCTGTCTAAAGCCACACAGCTAGTCAGTGACAGGGGTGAGTTACAAACCCAGGTAGGCCTTCTCCAGAGCCCACAATATCCTTATTTCATTTTATTCTTTTCCTGTCTCAAGAAAAGAATAAAAGGCTGGAGTGCCTTTCATATCTCAAATGCTCAGTAGCCTCATGAATAAAATGGGGATATCAACATCCCCCTCAGTGCAGATGCAACATGAAAATATGTGTTAAACCTTTGCACATGCTGTTCCTACTGCACAGAATGCTTTTCCTTGTTAAAATTAGCATCTTCTTCGTTAACCTAGCATCTAACCTGCATTCTAGGCTGGAGAACAGTGGTATCATCATGGCTCACTGCAGCCTTGAACTCCTGGGCTCAAGTGATCCTTCTACCTTAGCCTCCTGAGTAGCTGTGAGGACAGGTGTGTGCTAATTAACCAGTCCTTGCTAATTTTTAAACTTTTAAAAATAGAGACAGGGGTCTCACTATGCTGCCCAGGCTGGTCTCAGACTCCTGGCCTCAAACAATCCTCCTGTCTAGGCCTCCTGAGTCTCTGGGATTACAAGTATGACCCACCACACCCAGCCTTCATCTCATTCCTTTTAAGCTCATCCCTTCTATGGGTTCTTTGAAGGCCACTTGTCCTTCTGTGTGCCACTGTTCCTGCCTTCTTGGACCTAAGGGAACAGTGACTATCCATTGGCTGATGGATGAAGACCTGCCATCTGCATGGCTCAGGCTAGTCATATAGAGACCAACGCTCATCTCCATTGGTTTTGGGTCGGATGAACCCACGTGGACACTTGCTGGAATCATAGCATCCTAGTAATTTCAGATGCCCACTTCTATGTAGGCTGAGTCCAAAGAAACACTACTTACCTAAAACTTTTTTTTTCAATTTTTAATTTTTATCTTTGGAGACAAGGTCACCCAGGCTGGAGTGCAGTGACAGGATCCTAGCTCACCGCAGCCTCTAACTCCTGGGCTTTAGCCATCTTCCTACTTCAGCTTCTCAAATAGCTAGGACTACAAGGATGCACCACCATATCCGGCTAATTTTTAAATTTTTTTTGTAGAGATGGGGGTCTCGCTATGTTGCCCAGGTTGGTCTCACCCTCCTGGGCTCAAGCAATCCTCCCATGGCCTCCCAAATCACTGGGACTATAGGCCTGAGCACCCAACCCCCTAAAACTTCTGATTACAGTCTAGTACAATAGCAGTTAATGCATTGACCAATTCTTAAAGGCCTGCTCTGTGCAGGGTACTGGAGACATAGTGGTGAGCAGAAACTGACACTTCCCCGTCCCCCTGGAACTTACATTCTAGTGGGGGAGGTGGACATTAATCACACAGTTGTGCCTAGAACAACGCATTGATTCAGTAATGAAAGCTCCAGAGGATGTGACAATTTCACAGAGCAACCGGCCTTGGCCAAAGAGGTTAGGGAGATAGCTCTGACAAAATGACTCGTGAGCTGAGACTCTGAAGTTGAATAGATGCTAAGTCAGCAAAGAAGAGAAGGAAGAGCATTCTGTGCAGAAGGAACAGCATGTGAAAATGTTTAACAAACGTTTCCTGTTTCATCTGCACTGTGAGGGGAGATATTAATATCCCCACTTTATAGATGAGGTTACCGAGGCTTTGAGAGATGAAAGGCCTTGCCTAAGGGCTTCAGGTCCGGAGGGAGCAGCAGGAATTTGATCCAAATCCACCTGCCTCGGCCTCAGCAGTCTGATGCCACATTTGACACTCTTCCACACTGGTGCTTAGAAATAGCATCACATGGCCGGTTGTGGTGGCTTAAACCTGTAATCCCAGCACTTTGAGAGGCCGAGGCAGGTGGATCACTTGAACTCAGGAGTTCGAGACCAGCCTGGCCAACATGGTGAAACCCCATCTCTGCCAAAAATACAAAAATTAGCTGGGCGTGGTAGCACATGCCTGTAATCCCAGCTACTCGGGAGGCTGAGGCATAAGAATCACTTGAACCCGGGAGGCAGAGGTTTCAGTGAGCCCAGATTGTGCCACTGCACTCCAGCCTGGGCGACAAAGCTAGATCACGCCACAAAAAAAAAATGGCATCACATAATGTTGGGAGGAAAGCTGCTTTTGGGAAAAAAAATAATGCAAACGGGCCAGACAGTTGTGTCAGAGAGAGCTTTTTAAGTTGCTGTAGTAGAAACCCAACTCACACCGACTTAAGCAAAAAACCGAAATGTATTGTTCCATGTAACAAGAATCCAGGAATGGAAGACTTTAGGCTTAGCTGGACCCAGATGCTCAAACAAGATCATCAGGGCTTTGTGTGTGTGTCTCTCTTCCCCGATCCTGCTTCCTGGGTGTTGGCTTCCTTCTCACGTCCCACGAGATGGCCCCCGGAAGTCTCTAGCTTACCCCTTCCTCACCGTTAGCAGTTGCAGAATTTCGAGAGATTCCTCTTTTCCAGCCACTCCAGGGAAATGTCCCTGGCTTGGCTCCGATTGGACCAACTTGGTCATGTGCCCATTCCAAGGCCAATGAGTGTAGTTAGAGAGCTGTAATGTTCTAATTGGCCAAACCTTGGTCACATGCCTATCCTGGAACCAATCAATGAGGCCAGGGGCTGGACTCCTTTGGCGGGTACTGGGTCATGTGATCACCCTTGTATCTGAAGATGATTCAGCCTCATCCAAGCTCCACAGACTGAGAATGTAGGAATATAGGAACAAGGAATAGGTAATGCTGGAAAGAAAGAAAGAAAAAAAAAAAAAGACTGGACCTGCAAACAACTCAAAATAGAAAAGTCAGCTAGGCATGGTGGCTCACGCCTGCAATCCCAGCACTTTGGAAGGCCGAGGCAGGTGGATCACTTGAGGTGTGGAGTTCGAGACTAGCCTCGCCAACATGGTGAAACCCCCGTCTCTACAAAAAATACAAAAATTAGCTGGGCGTGGTAGCACATGCCTGTAATCCCAGCTACTCGGGAGGCTGAGGCATGAGAAACGCTTGCACCCGGGAGGCAGAGGTTGCAGTGAGCCAAGATCACGCCACTGCACTCCAGCCTGGGTGACAGGGTAAGACTCTGTCTCAAAAAAAAAAAAAAAAGGGGAAAAGAAAGCTTGAGTTTTACTGAACACAGGGATACTCATGAAGATAATTTAACTTGCCCTGCCCTCATGCGGGCTCTGTCCAGCGAGCATCCCAGATGGTCATAGCATCATTTAATTTCCCAAACTTTTATGGTTGAATCTCCCATTTTTATCTCGTACCCCGGGTTTATCCCAGTTTCTGCTAGAAATTAAGATGCTCCCTACTTCTGAAATTGCCAATTCTCCCTCTGGATGGTTTCTCTGCCTCATCTGGAAAATGGAGATCATTCTAATACCAACCTTACAGACTTCAGGGGTCGTGTAAATAAATAAATTTAGCCCAATACATAGGCACATAGCATTATGTCAGTGTTAGTGTTATGAGCTTTATCACGCCCATTTTGCAGACACATAACCTGAGGCTCAGAAAAAAAAATACAGCTTGCTTTAGACCATGTAATGGGTGGTGGAATCAGACACAGCCAGATGTGGGTCTTCAAAGCCTGAGCTTTGTCATCTCACCTCTGGAAGGGTAAATCTATCTTGTTTATTGTGATTTTTCCTTTAGCTGCTTGGGCCAATTCATAGAATGGATGCATTTATGCACGCCTCATTTTAATCACAGTTCTGATTAGAAGATCCCTTAGATATGGATTCATCCACACATGGGTAAGCCGAGGGAATGTATCCATCACTAGAAATTAATCATGTGTTCTACTGTGCTCTACATGAGAATCAGAATCATCAGGTCTAGCAGGTAACTGGGATGGGAGCACAAGGCAGGGATGCGAAGGAGACGTCCCGTGTAAGGCACTTTCAGAAAATTGCTCTAAGTGCTTCTAAAGGCCATTACAATGGCTACTCTTTTTTGAGTACCTACTGTGTGGAAAGTACATTAACACAATCTCATCAAATCTTCCAACAGCCATATGAGGGGGCTATTATCATGCACATTTTGGAGATGAGGAAACAGAGGTTCAGAGAAGTGAGGTGACTTGTGCAAAGTGGCAGTTTCGTGGTGGAGCCAAGACTGGAGCTCAGGTCTATCTCCAGCTGACTCAGGAATCCATGTCATGACCATGACCTTCCATCTTCTCTTAAGGTGTCCTATAGTTTTTTTTTTTTTTTTTTTTTTTTTTTTTTTTTGAGACGGAGTCTCGCTCTGTCGCCCAGGCTGGAGTGCAGTGGCGCAATCTCGGCTCACTGCAAGCTCCGCCTCCCGGGTTCACGCCATTCTCCTGCCTCAGCCTCCCGAGTAGCTGGGACTACAGGCGCCCACAACCGCGCCCGGCTAATTTTTTGTATTTTTAGTAGAGACGGGGTTTCACCGTGGTCTCGATCTCCTGACCTTGTGATCCGCCCGCCTCGGCCTCCCAAAGTGCTGGGATTACAGGCGTGAGCCACCGCGCCCGGCAAGGTGTCCTATAGTTTACATAGCTGCTTCTTGATTGATTGATGCTTAAACGGGTTCTGGTTTTTCAGCAGGGCTGGGCATTTGCATGACTCCAAGAATGGACCCTTCCTTAAAGTTTGGGCCTTCGGCACCTCTCTTGCCTCACCTGGTCCCACTCCGGTTTTTTTTTTTTTGTTTTTTTTTTTTTTTTTTTTTTTTGATAACAGGCAATGTGTTGACTCAACAAGCATTTACTGAACACCTGCGATCTTAAATTAGGCCCTTTCTAGGAAGAGCCTTAAAGCCTTAGGATTCACATAAAGTCTTTTATGGAGGCTGTGTTTGCAGGAAAAACCTGTGAGAGGTTAGGGAAGCAGGGCAGAGCAGGAGAAGAATTTGGGCAGACATGATTGTAACTAGAGTCCAACTTCAGTCAGATCCCATAGGGAACTATGGGGTGTTACTGGTCCCACAGACTTGCCGCCAACCCTGAGGCCAAGGGCTGGCCTTTTGTACCCTGTATCAAACAGCATTGGCTGTGGGCCGCCTTAGGGGCTGCACGAGGCAAAACTTCTTACTCAATTGCAGCTCCCATTAGCAGAGCTCTGGTTCCTCCTCTGGACATGGAAGATACTGACAGCCTAGAGGAACAGTGGGGGACAGGTCCGTGAGTAAAGACATCTGAGTGGGATACCAGCAGCATCTACTATACCTACTATGTCTTGGACACTGTTTGCCCTTGTGGTATTACTTACATCATCCAGAAGGGCTATCATTTGCCTAACATTTTAGACACATGGCCAAACCGAATTCTCCCTACAACCCTATAAGGCAGATATAGCCCATTTGACAGATGAGAAAGATGAGACTCAAGGAGATGTTGGTACCAGAGCTGAGAAAAACACAAAGCCCGTCTTCTGTCCCCGCGTCCAGTCCGCAGGTCTAGGCAGCTCCCTGCTGTGCTGTCCTCTGCCTTTGAGAAGGTCAGCAGGGAGGCGGAGACCCAGCCAGCAGCAGGCAAGAGCTGTAGCCGAGGACAGCTTTAATGGCCCTGGCATTGGCTGACATTTGGGTTTTACTCTCTGTGGGAAGTGCACTAATTACTCCTGTTCACTCAGAAGTCCAACTTAACTACTGCTTGGGTTTTATGGAGTGCTTTGGGGTTGCCATTTCTTGAGACCACAATAGTAACAGGGAGACTTGCCTCTTCCCGAGTCTCCAGTGGATGCTCACATGTGGACGATTTACAAGCCAGATGCTGGGGGAGCCTCTTTGATCTGTTCTCTCTGCGCCAGGCATATCACTCACAGCTCTGCCACCCTCCCAGCCATCCTAGGAGGTAGGTCCAACAAATCCACCCCATTTGGCAGATGATAAAACTGAGGTCCAGAGAGGGTGAATGGTTTCCCTGGCTCCCTGAGCTAGGAAGTCTGACGTCAGAGCCTGGATGGTCTCGACCGCTTGACATCATGGTCTCTGCCTTTCTGACAGCCCTCACCTCCCACAGGAAGAACTCTTCTGAATGCCCTTGCTAGGTCTGCAAGGAAGATACTGAGAGCCCCACTTGGTAGGTGGGAAACTGACTCAAGAAGCCATAGAGCAAAGAGGTTAAAAGCACAGGCCACCATGAAGTTAGATTATCTGGTTGGTAGCCTAGCCTCCCTACACACCAGCTGTGTAACGTTGTGCAGCTATCTGGACCTCTGGTTTTCATCTATTGGGAGAATGAACTATAAGGACAACAAACGGAGAATGGAAAGCTCTTGGCACATGCTGGCGATTGCTAGAGTAATGAGCCAGGGTGAGTTTGGGGCACTATTTTATGTCCCCACCTCTCCCGCTCTATTCTCTACCTGACCCCCACCTTAGTTCCTGGGTGTTTGTCCCAAATAGCAACTGCTCTTAAGAAACTCTCTCACTTCAACAAGTGTCCTGAGTTCCTGTAACTGGGAACTGCCATGATTTCTGCCTTTGGGGAAAAATATCAGGCAGGGAACAGATACAGGAGTTGCTTCCAGGGAAAGGGGGGAGGGGTTTCTCAGTCTCAGGTTAGAGACATGTTAGTTTCTCATCACATGTTAGACAAGAAGGAATTGCCTTATCCAATGGTCCCCTCCCCATGCCCCCATTTTATAGGCAGGGAAACTGAAATAGCATCAACAAATATTCACTGATGAATGAATGAATGAATGAATGAATGAATGAATGAATGAATCACACGTGAAAACAGAAGGCAACACCTGCCAAGCCCTAGGCCAAAGGGTGAGATCTGGCAGTGAGCAGAGCTGCCTGGTAAGGTGACTCAGCCTATGTTCTGCAGACCTCTGTGGATGCTGGTCGCTGGTCACTGGTCACTGGTCACTGGTCATGAGGTGGCAGGTGCCTCCAGAGTGACCCTATGTCTAGGGCACAGTCTTTGCTCCCAAGGAATCCATGAATGGCTAGTAAAGACAAAAGATGACCATTCCACGTGATAAATGAAATACAGTTGACTCTCCATATATCCATGGTTTCACCTCTGTGGATTCACCCAACCTTGGATAAAGAATATTTAAAACAAAATAACAAATGCCAATATACAATTTTAAAATTGCAAAAAAATACAGTATAACAAGTATTTACAGAGTATTTACATTGTATCAGGTATTGTATGTAATCTAGAGACAATTTAAAGTATATGGAGGGTGTGTGTAAGTTACATGAAAATACTATTCCATATGCCTTATATCAAGGACTTGAGTGTTTGTGGATTTTGGTATCTGTGTGTTGGGGGGGGAGGAGTGGGTGTCCTTGAATGAATCCCCCATGGATACTGAGGGACAATTACAACAGTAGGAGGAAGCACCCATTACATACAGGGCACCACTCTAGGTATTAGTTGCATCTTCTCAGTGACTCTCGAAGACGGTGTTACCATTCCCATTGTATAGATGAGGAAATGGAGACTCAGAGAGGTTAGGTAATATGCCTGAAGTCACACAGGACACAGCTGATATGGAATCCAAACCCAATCTCTTCAGGTCCAGAACTGCGTGCCTGGGACTGGGGATTGCCCACCTCTTCCCTCTGCCCTTGAGGGGAAGTGAGTCTCTGAAGAGGCAGGAATGTGAGCCAGCTGAGGTTTCCCCTGTGGAATGTGGTACCCGGATGGGCAGCAGTCAAAGCAAAGCCCATCCAAGCCAGAAGCTTCTTAGCAAACTCCCTCCTCCTCCACATCTCCTCCTGGGATGGGATTCAAACTGAGCTTAGCCCCTTTGTGTTATGTCTGGAAAGCAGATATCCTGCCCCCAGAGGGGCTCCGGCTTCCATCCCACCCCCTACCTTTCCCCAGATTCCAGTGGCTTTCAGTGCCCCATCAGGCCTTCTAGACAACTGACATTTTACACCGCCCTACGCTTTCCCCTGTGGTCAGAGCCAGGCAGCGGTAACAGGATTAACCCCATGGAGGCAGATCACTTAATTAAACTTTGGAAGGAAGAAGGCTGTCTCCTCATCACAGCTCTGGGGGAAGGGGAGGGGGCTTCTAATGGGCCAAGTTGAGGGGTTGTGTCCCCTGCAGTTAATGCTGGTTCAACCAGTGGCCGAAAACATCCACCCATCATCTTCCACCTATACATACATCCAACAGCCACTGAAAGCCTCACCTGTGCCCCGGCATATGTTATCACTAGGGACAGATCAGTGGTGGACCCAACTGGCTTCCCTCTATCCACTCTTCCTACCTTTTGCCACCCCGTAGTTCATTCCTCACACAGCAGCCAGAGAGATCTGTATGAACCGTAGTGGGATGGTGTCTCTGCCCTGCTTAAAACCTTCCACACCTTCTGTGGCTCCAGCTCTCCCACATCTCCATGTTCTCCCCTTGACATGTGACTTAGACTCTACTTTTTCATGGGAGGAGCTTCAATTTCCCCACCCCTTGAACTTGGGCTGGACTTGGTTTGACCAATAGAATTTTGCAGAAGTGACACTGTGACAATTCGAAGACCTTGTGGCTTCCATGCTGTCTCACCAGTAGCCCTGCTTCCACTTTGAGAAAAAGGCTGGGCTGGAGGATAAGTGATCACATGGGGGAGAGCTAAGTCCTCCCAGCAGGGCCATTCTAGACCCACTGCCAGCAAGCTGACCCTCAAACAAGTGGGAAAGGCCAGCCTAGATCATCAGAGCCACCTAAGTGACCCCAGCTGACCACAGAGGCATGAAAGGGCCCAGACAAAACCAGAAGGACTATGACACCTAGACTCATGTACTCACACTTAATGCTTATTGTTTTAAGCCACTGAATGTTGGGGTAATTCGTTTTGCAGCATTATTGTAGCACTCACTGACTGAGACAGTCTCCCTTTGCTTTTTGTATTAAAGTCAACTTCCCACTTGATCTCAGCTCTTCCCACTCCTCCCTTCTCTCACTCTCACCCCCTCACTCACTTTGCCCAGTCACAGTTTTTTTGCATTCATTTTCTTATAAGAATCTCTCTTTTTCCTGCTTCCTGGTCTCCCTGACCATCCAATCTAGCACATGATAGGTCTTCAATAAATATTTGTTGAGTGAATGAATGAATGAATCAGTTGATCAATGAACAGACATCATTACTCATTGTTCTCATGGGGTTTACCACCCAGTGGAGGAGATGATGTTACCAGATCACAGACTCAACCTGGCACGAAGGAGAGTGTTTAAGGAGGGAACAGTCAGGCTATCGAGGAAGGCTTCTCCAGGGAAAGGACATCAGAGCTGGGATCTAAAGGATGAGTAAACATCAATTAGGTAAAATGGGCAGGGAAAGGCATTTCAGGCAAAGAGAACAGCAGGTGCCAAGGCCCTAAGACAGGAGGGAGTGTAACAAACTCAAAGAAATGAAGAGAAGTGGCCAGGCATTGTGGTTCATGCCCATATTCCCAGCACTTTGGGAGGCTGAGGTGGGTGCATCACGAGACCAGCCTGGTCAATATGGTGAAATCCCATCTCTACTAAAAATACAAAAATTAGCTGGGAGTGATGGTGGGTGCCTGTAGTCACAGCTACTAGGGAGGCTGAGGCAGGAGAATCACTGGAACCTGGGAGCTGGAGGTTGCAGTGAGCTGAGATCATGGCACTGCACTCCAGCCTGGGTGACAGAGTAAGATTCCTTCTCAAAAAACAAAAAAAGAAAGAAAAAGAAAAAAATGAAGAGAAGCTGAAGTAGGGGATTTTGATTTTTTTTAAAGCAAAAGGAGACTTTAAAGCCCCGTAGAATGGTCACCCCTTCCTTCCCCTGCATATGTGCCCCCACCTCGGGAAGTCTGGGGCTGTTTCATTAGTATTTTCCCACTCTTCCTCTTATGACAAATAGGAGACCTGAATTACTAGAAAGCAGAAGATCCTAGGGTTTAACTAACTACCCTTGAAGCTTCTCCCAGGATTTGCTAGACCCAGTTTCTTCCATGTGGGCCCAAATCTTCCAGACAAGACCATCAGAAGCCCAAGTTGGAGCCAGTAACCTCAGAAGCTCCCATTTATGGGGTTCATAGCAACTGCCTGGTGTTGTGCTAAGGATTTTACAAACACTTTTATCTCGGACTTCAGGACTTTCCCAGTCATAAAATAAACTAGCACTAAAGCAGCTATTCTCTTTCTTCTTATGGGGCCTGAATGGCAATTAGCTTTTATCACAAAAGCAACTCTGTTTGATTTAATGGCTACCTGAGGCGGGAAAGATTGTCTTGATTGATTAGTAATGTCTGCCTTGGTACAGGAAGGGAGCTTGCATAACGTATGCTCCGCATTTGCCATTTTGCTTTAGGTAGTGCTCTAGTAGTTCCTCAAAAAATTCAGCTTGGTATGTGAGCCAACTCTTGAAGGTCAACTCTGCACTGACCAGCCAGGGAAAGAGGCATTCCCAACAGGGAAAACTTCAAGGAACAAGTTTTTGGAGGGCCACAGGGCAGGACAGTGGGGCAGCAGGGAGTGACAGGAGGCATGCACTTGGAAGGGCAAGTCCAGGACAGGTCAGGGAGCAAGGACATCCAGGGCTGGCTTAAGGAAATGGTTGGGAAACTGATTCAGCTTTCAGAATTGCCTGTGTTTTCCTGCAGTCCTGATGTTCATACACACAACTGGGGTGATTTCAGCCTGACAGAGTGCTGATTTGGGTGAGTTTCTCGTGCTATGGTTTTGTTCCATTAGACCAGGGGTCAACAAACTGTAACCCATGGGCCAAATCTGGCCTGTGGCTTGTTTTTGTAAATGTGTGTTATTGGAACACAGTCACACCATTTGTTTACATACTGTTTACGGCTGCTTTACTCGACTCTGCTACAATGGCACAGTTGAGTCATTGCAGCAAAGACCATCTGGCCTGCAAAACAGAAAATACTATCTAGCCTTTTATTGAAAGAGTTTGGAGAACCTCCAGTCATCACTATACTAGGCAGGTCACACACAGTATTGCTAATCCTTCCAGCAACCCTGTGAGATACTGCAACCTGCTCTTTGCAGATGGGGAAACTGAGGCCCGAGGAAGTAAAGTGACTTGCCAAGGGTCACACCATGGGTGATAGATCTAGGACTCTAACCAGATTTGTTTGATGATAAATTCTGCTTCTTTCTTTTTTCAAACTCTCACTTTAAAAGCTCTTGAGAGCTTTTTATACACATGAGAAATGGCAACTCCAAGGCATTACCCACTGTCAAATTGGGGCAGTGAGAATATGGGTGGCTGTTGGTAGTTCCTTTGTCATTTTCTGTTATTTCTCTTATTACTACTATTGAGTGATTACAAGATGCCAGACACTTTATCTATCATTCTCAATTTGTCCTCACAATAGCCCTATGAGATAGGGTGCATTATTATCCCCAGATTATAAATGGGGAAACTGAGGCACAGAAAGGGGTTGCAATTTTCACAGGTCCTCTTAGGGACGGCACTGGGATTTGAACCCTGGCTTGTTCTGGTCCCTACCTGCAGGCTTCATCTGTCTTTGGAGAATATCGATCCTGTTCTTCCCATACCTTTGTTTTCATGGTCCAGATTCTCTGAAATGTTCCCATCTGTTATTTCCTATGCATGTGTGTTGTGCAGGAAGGTGTGTAGGTGGTGAGTGCAGGAGGGTTTTATTATCCTTATTTTCTTAATGGGGAAACTGAGGCCCAGAGTGGGGAAGTGGGTCTGAGTAGCTGGGACAGGAGGGCAGGGCTCCATGCGTGGCTCGGTTCTTCCTCCCTCCCTTCGATCAGAGCTAAGCGCCATCCTCTCCCCTCCCTCCCGTGGTCCCCCTCCTCCAGACTTATCCCCCCCAGGGAGAGCCGAGGAGGACAGTGATGGATTTGGGCCAGCCTTCATTTTCATTCTCAATCCCTGCATCTCGCGCTCGCTCTCCCTCCCTCTCCACTTCTCCTCCTGCAGACGGATGACAAGTGAGAACGTCTGTGACCCAGAGAAATTATCTTCCCTTCTCTTTCACCGCATAATTTTCTGCCCTCTCGTCTGGACAAGCCTGGGTGATTTTTAGCTACAAAAAAGAGGGAAAATTATCATTCAGGAAAAAAAAAAAAAAATAAAAGGAGGCTCCTAGCCATCCGACAGACAGGCTGTCTTCTGGGTGAAAATGAGAATCTCCTGTCTTGTGAACTCGGTGGGGGACTTTGCAGGGGGTGTTCACACCGCAGGATGACTGTGAGCACCCCAGTGGGCCAGGCCCATGCCCCAGCAGATTCTAGAGGCTTGAGGCCCGTGCAGATTTTTCTGGGAGTACCCCAATGTCTACCACATGTGAGTGCACACCTGGAGGACTTCATGGGGGAGGCAGCACGGTCATGAGGCCCCTGTGATTCAATTCCATCACCTCACTCTCCACCCCTGTGCCTAGGACCTGGCAACTTTTCCCCAGCTTGTGGCTTTCTGGAAGTTTCTTTCTCCCGCCCTGCCAATCACATACACCTGCATGCCCAGACACTACGCTACATGCTCAGGGCCTGCTCCACAGGTTGACATACTAAGTCTTATTATTTCTAAAAAAAAAAATCTCTATTTTATTTTTCTGATTTAAAATTTCAAACATTACAAGAAAAGGTTTAGCAAGAAAAGGTCCCTCTTTTTTCTCAACCCTTTCAGTATAACCACCGCTAATGGGTATCTGCTTTGCCAGACTTTCCCATGCAAACATCATGATTATAAAAAGGTACACACACACATGCATATGCACATGCATGCGTGCGCGCGCGCACACACACACACACACATACACATGACTCACTGAGTTCCTCACCCAGCACTGGCATTCTCTGTGTGGCCTTATGCAGATTGCTCAACCTCTCTGAATCTGCTTCCTTGTCTGTAAAACAGACACAGTTATAGATTGTAGGTTGTAGGGAAAACCAAATAGATTCACACATGTAATGTGCTTAGAACAGCGCTGGGTACATAGAAAGGGTAGAGGAAGAACACTGGAATACACTCACCCCAGCCCAGTACTTTAATCAGCCTAGCCTCTCTTTGTTTTACATATTATGAATTGTTTAGGAAAACAGGTTCTCCTGCTTAAAACAGCACACACACACATACACACACCAGTTGTAAAACTTCTAGCACTGGGGTCTGAGCAAGGCTGTGGTTAGCAGACTAAGCTGGTGTACTCCTACTGTGTGACCTTGGATGAGTGACTTTGCCTCTCTGGGTCCCAGTTTCACCATCTATAAAATGGGAATAATAATAGCATGGAGGGCTCTTGTGAGGAGTAACTTAGGTATAAGTCTATAAAACAGACAGCAGTGCCTGACATACTGTAAAGATTGCCCCCAAATAGTAGCTGTTGTTGTTACTAATTAGCTGTGAACATGACTTTGCATTGAATGGATTAGAGGGAGTGTGTCCTTATTCAGGGACTAGAAGCAACTATGACCTCCCTCTTTCCCAACCCCTGCTGTCACTTTTGGGTCAGAGATGGGCCTCACAGGGTTAGTGAAACCTCTGAAATTATGCGCATGCACACCCCTTTTGCATCCACTAAAAACGGTTTTCTTCCCAGGCAAAGATCTTTCTCTTTCATCAGATACTCAAAGTGGTCATTAACCCAAGAGAGTTAAGAACCCCTGAGCCTTAACACAGGCTCTCTGCTTCCTGCAAAGATCTGCTTTTCTACTAAGGAGAAGCCAGAGTTTGAATCTCTAAGCAGTGTTCTAAGGACTCTTTATGGCCCCAGAAATCCTTCCAGGGAACCTGGGGGGCTTTTCCATTTCTCACCTCATATTTTTGTACAACTAGATTTTCTTCATATGCCTCAAGCAAAACAACAGGTTGCAAAAGAGGGTTTAAGAATCCAGGTGTTGCCAGGAGCGGTGGCTCATGCCTGTAACCCCAACACTTTGGGAGGCTGAGACAGGTGGATCACTTCAGCTTAGGAGTTCAAGACCAGCCTGGGCAACACGGTGAGAACTTGTCTCTACCAAAAATACAAAAAACTAGCCAGGTGTGGTGGCATGTGGTCCCAGCTACTCAGAAAACTGTAGTGGGAGGATCACTTGAGCCTGGGGGCGGAGGTTGCAGTGAGTGAGCTGAGATCATGCCACTGCACTCCAAACTGGGTGACAGACAGAGTGAGATCCTGTCTCAAAAAAGAAAGAAAGAAAGAAAAAGAATCCAGGTGTTTTCTGTTCAGCCAGACATTTGCAAAAATGTAGAACAATGCCACTCCGTAACCTCCACCTCCTGGGTTCAAGCAATTCTCCTGCCTCAGCCTCCCGAGTAGCTGGGATTATAGGTGCCCACCACCACATCTGGCTAATTTTTTGTATTTTTAGTAGAGATGGGGTTTCACCATGTTGGCCAGTCTGGTCTCAAACTCCTAACCTCAGCTAATTTGCCTGTTTCAGCCTCCCAAAGTGCTGGGATTACAGCTGTGAGCCACTGTGCCTTGTCTTTCTCATTAAATTTTTATTTTTACAACATGATTAGCTTTCTATAAAATATGTAATGTTAATATATAATGACTTTATAATTATTATTTTAAAATAATTAAGCCTTTTAAATGTCTCAGTTTTAATTTCTAAAACACTAAATATGGATACACATAGCTTACATAAATAAAAGCTCTTTGAAATCCTCAATATTTTATGAGTGTAAAAGTATCCTGAAACCCCAAAAGTCTGAGAACTTTTGTTCTTTGGAAACCTACCTGGTTGTGATAGAAGGAGCTGTGACACATCCAGCTCTAACCCAGGGCTTTGGCTATGGGGCATTCTGGGAGATGTGGTAGTTGAGGCAGGCTAGTGGCAGGAAAAAGGGGTGATTAAGGATCAGGCCAGCTGAACAGTAGCCAGAAACAGCCACCCTTAAGGGTCATAAAATCAGCAATGGATGTGTAATAATATGGAGAAAATAGTGTTTTGTCGAATTCCTCTCAGGAGAGTCTTGTATGAGGCTGTTACAGGGATAAGTAGTGAGGTGTCCAAGAGGCTTTCTCAAGTAACAGTGTTGATTGCTAAACTGCCTTGTAAGGACTGTGTATCTCATAACTAACTGCAAGGCCATTCATTTTCCTCTAACAGAAGGCAAAAGGTTATGCAAGTTTGGGGCCAGAACGGAATTGCTGCAGTTCCTGGAGGAGAGGCTGAACTTTGCCACCAGAGGGCACTCTTTCTTGCCATCTCCTCTAAAAGCTCTCTGCCGCCCCTTAAAACAGTGCAGAACAAATACCTTTACTGGCTTTTACTTGGAGGGGCAGCAAGTTATTGGTTATACTGGGCAGAAAATGTGGGCTGATTGTAAAGAAGGAGCAAATGGAGAAGCAGGTGAAATCAGCAAAGAGGCAAATCAGGACTCCTGGGCAGGAAAGGGCTCCCTTATTCATCAAGAGTGAGTTTGTGGCTCACTCTGTAAGACTCAGGACCCAAGGTGAAAACATGAACTCTCCCGTTAGGAAATTATGCTTACTGAGAAACATCCTCGGGGGCCACAAGGAAGGTGAAAATCCCAAATCTGCTGGGGAAGGAGGCTGGCAATAGGAAAGGAGGTTCCTTGGCCAACCATCATTTAATATGGAATGCTTTATCTTTAAGAAATAGATTCAAAGAATTCAAACTCAAGGCTGACTCACAAAGAAACTGGCTGTCTTTGCAGGTTGGAGGTGAATAATCAGGATATCTGTCTGCCTTGTTAAAGAGGCTAAAATTCTTCTCCTTCCCTTCTGTCCCTAGTTTTCCCTCAGCAAGTCATGCATTTTCTGCCCAACTGAGGAAATTTTGAATGCTCTTGAAAAGGTTCTAGAATGCAGCTGTGAAGCTAGAGGTATTTCTTTCACAGATAAGCTCCAGGGCAGTTAACCACAAGAGGGGCAAGTCATGCCAGGCTCTGCCAGTGGGAAGGACAGAGGTTTGGGGATTGGGGGAGCTGTGGATGACTCTCAACTCTCAAATCTTACTTCTACAACATCCCAGAACATTCCTGTTGTATGGTCTTGGTTCTGTCACTGAATCTCCAACAGCCAGGGTTCTGGGAGGAATGAAATTGTAATTGAGGGAGGTTTAAAGGAACAAATATGTGGATGAGGTTAAGAGACATCAGAACGGGGAATGAAGCTACTTGGGACTGGTGGCAGTGAGGAGCCATTACACCTTGTCCCTATAAGGTAAGGTGAGGCAGAAGCTACTGGTGGTACCCAGGGAGCTCATGCTTTCTTAATAGGATCAATTTCACCCCCCAAAAGGGGCAAAAATTGATTATTGGGAGGTGAAACAGATCTTACTCTGTTTGTAGGAAGCACAAATATACATACAGCACATAAACAGGAACAGTATATCTGCAGTATTGTAATTTCATGGGGAGGATTAGTGATTAGAAAAAAGTCTAGAAAGTCTTCTTAGGGGGATGATCATTTTTTAAAAGGTTGTCTGAGTACAGTGGCTCACACCTGTAATCCCAGCACTTTGGGAGTCTGAGGCAGGCACATCGCTTGAGCCCAAGAGTTTGAGACCAGCTGGGAAACATAGAGAAACCTCCATCTCTGCAAAAAATAGAAAAATTAGCTCGGTGTGATGCCGCATGCCTGTGGTCCCAGCTACTCAGGAGGCTGAGGTGGGAGGATCACCTGAGCCCAGGAGGTCAA
The DNA here is from genome assembly GCF_043159975.1 of Macaca nemestrina. Classification (NCBI taxonomy): domain Eukaryota; kingdom Metazoa; phylum Chordata; class Mammalia; order Primates; family Cercopithecidae; genus Macaca; species Macaca nemestrina. Next base: position 19,454,628 of record NC_092134.1, on the reverse strand, counting down.
GGCTGCAGTGAGCTGTGATTGCGCCACTATACTCCAGCCTGGGCAACAGAATAAGACTCTGTCAAAGAAAGAAAGAAAAGAAAGAAAGAGGCCGGGCGCGGTGGCTCAAGCCTGTAATCCCAGCACTTTGGGAGGCCGAGACGGGTGGATCACGAGGTCAGGAGATTGAGACCATCCTGGCTAACACAGTGAAACCCCGTCTCTACTAAAAAACACAAAAAAATAGCCGGGCGAGGTGGCGGGCGCCTGTAGTCCCAGCTACTCGGGAGGCTGAGGCAGGAGAATGGCATAAACCCGGGAGGCGGAGCTTGCAGTGAGCTGAGATCCGGCCACTGCACTCCAGCCTGGGCGACAGAGCCAGACTCCATCTCAAAAAAAAAAAAAAAAAAAAGAAAAGGAATGAAGGAAGGAAGGAAGGAAGGAAGGAAGGAAGGAAGGAAAGAGCGTGCATGAGAGAGAGAAGTAAAGAAGGAAAGAAAGAAAGAAGAGAGAAAGAAGAAAGAAAGAAAAGAAAGAAAAGAAAGAGAGAAAGAAAGAAGAAGAAGGAAGGAAGGGAGAAAGAATGAAAGAAAGACAGAGAAAGAGAAAGAAAGAGGAAAGAGAGAGAGAAATAAGGAAAGAAAGAAATACAGAAAGAGAGAGAGAAAGAAAGAAAAGGAAAGAAAGACAGGAAGGAAGGAAAAGAAGGAAGAAAAGAAGGCCAAGAAACACTGCTGCCCCTGCTGGAGAGAACTGCTGGTTAGGAGCTATGACCTCTGGCACAAGACATGACCAACTCATGGTGCTCCCACAACAGGGCATCAGGGGCATTAATACCCCAACCTCTTTCTCCCCCTGACCTCCCATCTTCTGCCACTGCTTCCTATTGGCCAAACACAACCAGAAGCCTGAAAGGGGATCTATGGATGCAGCCCACATGGGCTCTGCCACCAGGCACAGAGCAAGGTAGAGAATAGTAAAGGGTGGATCAAAGGCGGCAAACAGATGATGTCCACATCTGAGCCTGGACATCTGAGTTAATTTCCACCACTTACAAGCTGAGCGACTTTGGGCAAGATCTATTAGGTTCCCTGGTCAGCTCCACTTCCCAGTTCTCTGTCAGAAACTATATCTCTCTCTCTATCGGAGAAATTGGGTTAGAGTTGGGTAGTTTGAAATAAACTAATGCAGTCTCGATATTTGGGAAGCTTGTGGTTTAACAGGGAGATAGACTCACAGAAAGGACAACTACCCTGCAGAGAAGTAAATCAAGGGATGTACAAAGGTCACAAGAGGTGAGGAGGAGGCAGAGAAGAGGAAGGGGATCCCAGTTGGGCTGGGCCCTGAGAGATGGGTAGTGCCCTTCATACCACTGAGGCTGAGCTGCGTCTGTGCCTCCATTTATGCTGTTCCATCCCAGGATGTTTCTCCTTCCTCTCTCTAACTGCTTAGGTTTGATCCATCAGAGGCTTTTCTTCCCTGATATGAGGTCTATGCCACCTTCTTTCTGGTGATTTCTGGGCGCTAAAGACAATCCTGTTGCTAAGTAATTTCTGCTGTCTTGCTTCCTCTAACAGACAGCAAACGCCTGGAGGGAGAGAGGGCAGGGCTGCTCTTCAGATAGAAGGCCTGGGGCCAGGGCTAGTTTAGAAGCTCAGGGCTCCATAAGTACTTGTGGATTGGCTCATTAGAGTAGCAGTTCTCAACCAAGGTTGAGAACTTTGCCCTTCAAAATTATCCGGGAAACGAAAACGTCACCAATGTCCCAGATAAATTATTCCAAAATCTCTAGGGATAGAATCAAGGCCTGGATGTTTTTCGTTTGTTTGTTTTTAAGACAGGGTCTTACTCTGTCACCCAGGATGGAGTTCAGTGGCGTCATCATGGCTCACTGCAGCCTCGACTTCCTGGGTTCCAGCTATCCTCCCATCTCAGCCTCCTGAGTACTGGGACTACAGGAACAGGCCACCCATGCCCAGCTAATTTTTAAATTTTTTTGGAGAGACAGGGTTTTGCCATGTTGCCCAGGCTGGTCTTGAACTCCTGTCCTCAAGAGGCTGCCAGCCTCTCAAAGTGCTGGGATTACAGGTGTGAGTCACCACACCAGGCCAGACATGAATGTTTTTCAGAAACTCCCTAGGTGATCTGGATATTTATCTAGGTCTGGTCTGAATCATATGATATGCTTTATAACTACTATCTACATGTGTACATTTCTACCCTTCCTATGTTTTTGAAACTGAGGTATAAATTAGATAATATGCACATGTTGATGAATTTTGACCTATGTATACACTGTGTACCTATCACCCAGATTAAAATATAGAACGTTTCTCTTCTCCAAAGGCCATTGCTATCTTGTTACCACCTTCAGTTTTGCACGTTCTTGAACTTCAGGCCAGTGCTGCTGTGGATGTCGGTGGTTTCTTTTTCACAGCTGAACTGTATTCTGTTGTGTGGATATACCACAATTTATTCATCCATCCTCTGTTGACAGACATTTGGGTTGTTTCCAGTCTTTCACTATTGCAAATAATGCTGCTATGGACATTTGTATATAGATCCTTTGTCTATATTCTTATTGTAATGACATTTTATTCCTTTCTCCTTTCATGTTGCACTCCAAGTCCAATTTTCCTTTTTTTTTTTTTCCACATCTGCAACATATTTATTTTTCAAAGGAATGGATTTTGAGAGAAAATAACATGGGGCAGAGATATGGAATAGAAAATAAATACAAGGCCAGGTGCAGTGCTCACGCCTGTAATCCCAGCACTCTGGGAGCCCAAGTCAGGCAAATCACTTGAGGCCAGGAGTTCGAGACCAGCCTGGGCAACATGGGGAAACCCCGTCTCCACTAAAAATGCAAAAATTAGCTGAGTATGATGGCATGTGCCTGTAATCCCAGCTACTCAGGAGGCTGAAGTAGGAGAATCACTTGAACCCAGGGAGGCAGAGATTGCAGAGAGCTGAGATAGTGCCACTGCACACTCCAGACTGGGTGTGTTTTTTTCAAAAAAAAAAAAGAAAAGAAAAGAAATACAAATGTAGGTGGTTTTGCTAATTGTTTTATAACCATAACAAACTAGTTCAGTGACTGCCTTGTGTAAAACACAATGAAGGTTCCAAGATCAAGGCTAAAAATTTCAGTCTCTGGTTTTTGGGACTTAGGGTGCAGTCCTTGATTTTGGATGGATCACTGGGTGTGTGGCACCGTCCATGCTTTTAACCAGATTTGAATAGAAGAGTGGTCACTTGGCCAAGGTGGAAGCAGATGAAGCATTTGGTTTCACGTGTCACATAACTCCTGAAGTTCCTCCCCACGATGCAAGTGACGTGGGATTGGGCTTCTTGTCAAATTCCTTCTTGATATGAGCTGGAATGTCCTTCTGTGTATTCTATTTCTCTAGCGCCCGAGTAGTGCACTCCACCAACTCCTATTGCATCTCTTCCAAGATGTCAGCATTTTTTATCAAAGCCTTTCGGTTGCACATGGTTACCTAGGGAGCAAGCAACCCTCCTACCTCGGCCTCCCAAAGTGCTGTGATTACAGGCATGAGCCACCGTGCTCAGCCATGTCTGGAGGTATCTAGGTGCAGAACAACCATGTCATGGTTGAAATGCCACTGGAAGCACATTCCCTAGAGGCAAATGTGGCATGCAGAATATTCTATATTATTTCTGGGACAGCTACCTTGACATCCATCTTTTATGATAACCCTATGGTCTTAGATGATTCCAGCACAGGGGGCAGTATGTGCAGAGTAGGTAGGTATTTCTTCAACAAATGTTTGTTGGTGTATTAGTCCATTCTCACACTGCTAATAAAGACATACCTGAGACTGGGTAATTTACAAAGGAAAGAGGTTTAATTGACTCTCAGTTCAGTTTGGCTGGGAAGGCCTCAGCAAACTTATAATCATGGCAGAAGGGGAAGCAAACACGTCCTTCCTCACATGGCGGTGGGGAGAAGAAGAGTGAGTGCCTAGTGAAGGGGGAAACCCCTTATAAAACCATCAGATCTTGTGAGAACTAACTCAATATCATGAGAACAGGTAGGGGAAATGGCCCCCATGATTTAATTATCTCTACCTGGTCCCTCCCACAACACATGGGGATTATGGGAACTAAAATTCAAGATTAAATTCGGGTGGGGACAAAGCCAAACTATATCAGTTGGTTACAAGTCAATATGCCACACACTTAGGCAGAGAGCTGCATATTTAGCATTTACACTGTACAGTGGATGCCTTCTCCTTGGGCATGATGGTTTCTCTTGGTCCAACTGGACCTTAACACTTGCTGGCATTAGATTAAGTGGATAGGATGGGGACTGCCCTGATGCCAGATTCTTAGAAACAAGACTCACAGTTTCATCTCATCCCATGTCATTTGTGCTCTCAGCCTTCCATGATTTTGAGACGTTAACTCTATGCTATCTAGAACTTGTGGCCATCCGTATGATTTATATTTCATTGCAGACTTTTACTTTACACGAATTTACATGGGCCTTGAGGGAACACAAAAAGCAAATAACCGTTCTTTTTTTTGTTTGTTTTCTAACATTGTATAACGAATCTGCACATCCCATAACTTTTTTTCCCTATTCCACAAAAAGTTTATTGTCACAATATGCCTCAAATCCTGGAAGCCCAGGGGATAGCAGAGCTCATGTGGAAAGATGTTCTACTTTCCACTGTTGTTCATTTTCCATCATCTTCAGCCCTTCCCCATTCAGGCTCAATGTCTGATTGGCTAGAACTCTGTCTTGTACACCCCCTAGCTGCCATCAGGGCTGAGAAGTCAAGTGGAAGGCAGCACTGGTGAAGGGGATTGGAAGCAGGCTTTCTCCAATGGTGCTATCTGTCCACCAAACTTGCTTTTGGGTGAAATGAGGGTCACACATAAAATAAGGATTCATGCCTATCTTGATTCATTTCATCTTAGCCCTTCCCCCAAAATATGGAACTTGAAGTAGAGATATTTAAGTAAGTAATAGATTGATTTTACCATCAGAGATGGCTATTTCAAGCATGGTGTCCATCTTAGAGTCTTAAGGCTGCTACTTTTGAATTCAGACTCACTCATATTGTTATTACCCCATCCATAGCCCCAAACCCTTACTCCATGGATCAACTCAAGAATGCATTTGAGAGCAAGTAACAGAAAAGCCAACTATGCCTTAAACAGATGGGAGCCATTCTTCTTATATAATGAAGAGTCTGGAGGGAGGTGACTGGTGTGGATTAAATAGCTTGTTTGTTTTTGTGATTCTTTTGGTGGTTGTTGTTGTTTGAGACAGAGTCTCGCTCTGTTGCCCAGGCTGGCGTGCAGTGGCACGATCTTGGCTCACTGCAACCTCTGCCTCCCAGGTTCAAGTGATTCTCAAGCCTCAGCTTCCAGAGTAGCTGGGACTACAGATGTGCACCACCATGCCCTGCTAATTTTTGTATTTTTAACCATGGTGGACATGGCTAGAACTCTGTCTTGGACAACCCCTAGCTGCCATCAGGGCTGAGAAATCAAGTGGAAGGCAGCACTGGTGAAGGGGATTGGAAATAACCGGTTATCCCACAGTGTCTGCCGCGTCCTGTTTTCACCCCATCTCCTGCACCTCACTGTTGTGTCATTTAACCTTCCAGTTTCAATGAACAGTTGCTTCTATGAGGCTGAATGTCTCTCTAGTTCATTCCACACATGGATTGTGTTCCGGAAACCTGGGCCAACTTTACATCCTCAAACACAAAGTCTCCCCGCTTCTGGACCTTTGAACTTTCTTTTCCCTCCACCCAAGCACTGCTGGCCCCAGCTGCATTCTCAGCAAACATCGGTGGTATCTTCTTAGCCTTCAAGTCTTGGCTGAAATGTCACCTCCTCAGGGTGACCTTCCCGGGCCACTGCAACCTGAAATCAGCCCTTTCTGTACCCCTCATCCCTGCCTGAAATGACCAATGTTTTTGTTCCTGGCTTATTATCTGTTTTCCCAGGAGACCTCAGAAGAACTTTCTCTCCTACCATAGTATGCCCACGTGCAAAAAACTGTAAAGATATTGATGAATGTTTGTTGAATGAATGTGTGAATATGTGAAAGGGAGGAGGGAAAAATTCCAGTAGCCTCCGAACTGTTGGTATATATTGTCAAGTGGGGACCATGGCCCAAATAAGTCCAGAACTTTAAGTGGTTACCACAACACTTGTTAGGAGAAAAATGCATGTACATGGAAACACACACACACACACGCCAAAATAAGGCAATAAAATAAGAAGAAAAAAGCAGAGGAATATTGAGGTGTGGGAAAGAAGTAGAGGCAAATTTTGTTGCCAGCTTTTTGCTTCATTATTCCATCTTAAGGAGTACCAGGCTGAAGGCAGGCGGCCTCACCGAACAGATAACGGAATTTGTCATTTGCAGTGGCCGTGTTATTTTTAGGTCCAAATGCATTTCTTTCAACAAGGACTCCATGTTGCTAGCTGCCAGCTCATGCAAATCGGGCCTCCATATGGAGGCACCGGGCTCTATTTTACATGTAATGCACATGTGCACCTTTGTTTGAAATAGGTTAGCTTGAAAACAGCCCTGTTCCACCCAACTACAGGGGTCTCAGTGCATGTGTGAAGTGGGTCCTTCACTGTGGCAACCTCCCACCTGGATGCCCCCTTTTTAAGAGGTCATCTGCACGCCAAGATCATTCCCAGTACACTTCAGCCCTCCAAGACCAGGGACTGTGTCTCTCATCTTTGCCACTCTTGTGCTCAGCACCTAGTGGATCTTATTAGGTGCTCATAGCATTAATATCTGAACCCCACCTTGTTCTGATCTTTCAGAAGCCTCTGCACCTTCCACATGGAGTTCATTCAATTCATTCTTGTCTTCTGAACCCCACACGCCATTTTAAGCTCTTTCACCACAGGGCCTGCATCTCTGCCCCTCAGCGCCAAGCCCCATGCCTGGTCAATCACAGACCTTTGCAAATGGCAATTCCAGAGATGACGCCCAGCTTTCAAAATGCTGAGTGCAAATTCCCTGCTTCTGTGAACTCTGAACAAAGAGAGGTGTTGCTTTTTGGCAAAGGAGGTTGTCAGGAAGCTTGGAGAAAGAAGTCTCTCTCTGGCCTGCAACCTCCCTGAATCTTCCTTTGCTCCATCTTCTGCTTCTGGAATATTCTGGATTTGGAGAACATCAGTTACACATGAAGGGAGACATGAGAGAATGAAGTGGGTGGAGAGACAAGCAGAAATCTGTCTCTGCAAAGGCACTGTCTAGAGTCTCCCCGAACCCTTGGGGCAAACCTCGCAGACCTTCCTTTATCTCCATCCTTCCTGGACAATCTCAGCAGCCGAGACCTCCTCCTCTCCATACACAGGGCCCAGCCCCTCCTTCTCCCATTGCTGGACTCCATCCAGCCAGCTATGTTTGCTTCTGTGGAAATTTCCCCCACCCAAATTCTCTGGCCCCAACTATCCTGGCCACGAAGGGAGAGTGAGCTCCGTGTAGAACCAACTGAGCCTGCTGTGCAGAAGACAGACCTTGCCTGCTTTGCAGGAGGGCAGAACCGACCTCCTCGCAGCACCGGGTGGCCTCAGGTGCCCGTTGCCAGGGAGCAAACGGTCGGGACCTCAGTGGTATTCTCCCTCTCACTCAAGGACAGGAGGGTGACCATCTGGGCCTCGGCCAGAGTTCCACGGAGGAAGCCCCAGCCTTTTCTCTCCAGCAATGATGCCGTTATCAAAACCAGGAGAGGGAATTTGAATAAAAAGGAGAGGGGAGAGAGAGTCACTGCCCCCCACTGCGGTTTCCAGGCGACACGTCGTCTGTTGCGGTCGCTGTCATACAAACCCTTTTCCCGTAAGACGGCGGGTCCCACGGGGAGAAGGGGTGAAGAGGAATATTTTATCAGCCGTGTACATATGTAACCAGAAAGGGGGCTGAAAAGCGAAACCTCGTTTCCCTGAATAGGGGGAAGGAGGGAGGGGGTGGGGACGCTGGCGGAGGTGGCAGAAGGGACTTATCTCTAGGAGGTCAACAGCGGGAACATGCGGTGACTGATTTCCACCCTCCGTCTTGTCAATGCAGGGAGCGTCTGCACAGACGGCTGTTTGGGGCACAAAGTTTAAAAGACATCTTGTTTTTGTATTTAGATATAAGAACCCAATATACGTATCAGAGGTAAAAGAAAAAAGAATAATAAATATTCTAAAACCATGCCGGAATGGGGTGGTTGAGTCTTTAGAGAATGGAACGTGAATTTCTCATACATGGGCTACTTTTCACTCATGGTTTGAAGATTACTTTGCTCCTTTGGGGAAGAAACCCTAAGCACTGGGAGGCCTGCCTTCCTCTGTGTTGAAGTCTCAAGTTCATTCTACAACATGGGGCAGTGTGGCACTGGGCTGGAGAAAGCCCAGCTTCCCCGTCCAGATCTGAGAAGCCTGGAGGCCTGGTCAGCACTGAATGTCCAAGTATGCAGGGCAGAAGAGACGATTTCATCTCTGCTCCACAAAAGGCAGCCATCTCACCCCTTCCCCACTGAGCACCATCCTCGGAGGACCTTAGCAATGAGTTAAAAGAAAACAATTGTGATGAAACACTAGCTTTGCCCGAGAGTTTAGTGCAAATGCAACCAACCTTGCAGACAGTCACCAGCCCGCTTGCCTGGGGAAAGTGACCACTCACAAGGTACTTCGTGAAGGCAGCTGGTTTGTTTATGCCGCTTTGTTTATTGTGCTGGTTGGGGAAGTCTAGCAGGAGAAGGTGAACCCACGCGTTTCTCTGGGAGGCATTTTTCTGGTGACTGGTCTGTAAGTCCATTTCCAAAGAACACGGCATGAAAATGATCAGATGTGAAGACAGCCATCCTGCAACTGCTCTACTCAAACACTCGGGTGGGGCGCCTGTTACTACTGGCTCATTCAAAAGTTTGGGAGGTTAGGAAATAAAAAAGTTAAGCAAAGAGGAATGGAGACAGAATGAGAGGGAGAGAAGAGGAGAAAGAGAGAGAGAGAGAGGTGAGAAACGCAAGAACCCATCTGGACCATGCATCACATTGAAATTGCCCCGCATTAAAAATTCACCAGCCAGTGAATTTTCAAGGGATTTGTAGTAATTAGATGACAAAATGCTGGCAAATCTCAGGCTTGCCAAAGATGTTACTCAGGGGTCAAAGACTCGACACTTTCGGCTGGGTAATTTGTAAGTGTCAATCACTCGCAGCCATCAGAGAGGATGCAGCGATCTAACGGCTGCATTCTAACTAAGTCAGGCGAGCCCGCAGCCGGCCGGCTGCCAGCAAGCCCCCAGACCCGGCGGCCTGCCACTCTCTGCCCCGCTCCCGGCTCGGGCACAGACAGCGGCTGTGGCCTCGCTAGGGACTCGGAGCCAGGCGGGCCAACCCAAGTTTCCAACTTCTAGTTTGATTTGATCCCTCTTTTTTCTTTTTTGAAAGCTGCGGAGGCTTGCCAGGAGTCGAACTTCCCACCTTCGTGGAGGACAGAGTTCCCTGTTGTGCTGGTGCCATCAAAGGGTGACATGGGGCTCTCTGCTTTTGTGCAGGGTGGCCATTTCAGTGTCAAGGAAACTAGGTTCTCCTGCTTCGAGTTGCGTGATACTCAGACGTCAGTCTTCTGATCTGTGAAGTGGGGAAAAGATGACTTACCTTGAAGGGTGGTGATGACTAAGGAGGGAGCCCGCGGTGCTGCCTACAAACTCATTCACTCCCTATCCATGTACCTTTGTCCAAGCGTTGTTCTGGGCACTGGGGACTCAACAGAGACCAAGATAACACACCCCCACCCTCATGGAACATTCTAATTGGGGAGCGAGAAGAAGCAATAAACAAATAAATATGAAGTATGTCAGAGGATGATAAGTGCTAGGAAGAAAATCAAATGAGTTGGGGACAGAGCCTGTCGGGGGCGGTGCTTTACACAGGATGGAAGGGAAGGCCTCTCCAATGAGGCCACATCTGAGCAGAGACCTGGAGAAAAGAAGGGGACAGAGCATAAGGCACTGCAAGGTGGCCCTAGTGGCTGAAGTGGAGCAGACAATTCTAATCGCAATGAGAATTATTACCATGAGGCTGGAGACCACTGGGCAAAGGCAGCAGGGATACGGTTGGGGCTCGGCTCCAGCAGCCTTTGACACTTTGAGGCTCCAAGAAGCTGGACTCGTGTTGCCCAGCCTGACGGCCCCCGGTAACCCCTATTCCAGAGCCCTACGAGGGCAGAGAAAGCACCCCGAGATGCCCACGCGTGGTGCCTGACCCTGCCTGTGGGCCAGGGCTGACACTGGCGGGAGGGTCTCATTCCAGCTGCTGGCACTGATTGAAAGTGAGCTGCAAAGGGGACCAGTGAGCCTGAGGGTAAATTGATGCTGTCACAGCTGCAGCCAGCTGGGACTGCCTGGACCCCAGGCCAGAAACTGTTTGCAAGATGATGGCCCTGTTTTCTCCCTCGCTGCTCCGGCCCATCCAGGTATCTTCTGGAAAGAACACTGACTTCAGAGTCAGACAGACGGGGGTGGGGAGTGGGGGTGGATGGGCCTGAAGCCTGAGTCCTGAGTCTGTCGTTTCTGAGCTGTGTGACCCTGGGCAAGTCACCACACCTCTCTGAGCCTCAGTTGCTGCACCTGAAAAATAGGCATAAGAGCCTCCCTCACACGGTTATGGGCTGGCATTGTGAATGAGCATCTGGGGGAGGGCAGATTCTCAAAAGTAGCACTTCCAACTCCCCTATAACTAAAGACGATCACACCCCGGCTATCACAATCAGAGCAAGAATTCTGCAGCCGAACCCCACTTTAGGGAAATGGACCAGGGGGCAAATTGCTGCTTTAGAAGATAAGGAGCTGCAACGGGATGTCATTGTGCGGTTTGCTGTTCAGTTTGCAAAATAAATGTCCTGAAGTGGGATCTCTGTGCGGTGTCTTTTTTTGTATTTGGGGAATTCTCGTCTTGGAGCCAGGGCCAGTGTTTGTAAATCACTTTCTCCTTTGAGCTCTTCCTGGCCATTTCATATTTTTTGTGTCTGTGGTGGGGGCAGGGCACAGTGTGGGGTATATTTGCTTCCCCTCACCCGCCTCCTTCCTGGGCCTGGGTCTCCATCCCAGCCAGCCTTTGCTGCAGGTTTAACTGGGCTGTGAAACTACTCAAGGGGAAAATGAGAAACTACCCAGTGTTTCATGGGAGGCAGCGGGCTGGGCCTTCCGAGCTCCGATGGCAAACCCTCTCCAGCCACCAGCCATGGATGCAGAGAGCCCCTGGATTCCCTCCGACCGGGGGCAAGTGTCCCCTGCCCCCCGGATCCTCATGGTGCTTCCCCACATCAGGAAGGTGACAAGGCCCACTTGAGATGCAAATAAAAATTAGCAGCGGTGGCGAGCTGGCCCATCTATTCCCCATGGCCCCTCATGAATATCGCTCATCTTTGCAGTTTAGATGGGGAAATTTCGAGCTGACCTGGCATCCGCTTAAGAATCGATGGGACCGAGAATAGGAATGTAAATAACAAGAACAGGCACCACGCCAGTGGTGGCCGTTTATTGAGCACTTACTATGTGCAGGCCCTGTGTTGAGGGGCCTTGGACAAGCTTCCTCCCGGTCATCCTCAGGGTGGCGGTAGCATGACTGTCACCTCATCCGTGAGGCCATGCCTGGGTCCTGAGTAAAGGCATTCCCTGACCAATGTGGTGCCTGCCCCTTGCTCTGATGACATTGCAGCCCCCTCTGCCTGACATTACGTTCTGACTTGCTGAATGTCTGTCTCTGGGAGTGAGATGTGAGCTTCAGGGGGGTGGGCCTTTTTGTCCATTTTCTTCACCGCGGGATCCCCAGTGCCTAGAACAGGGCTTGGCACTTAGGTGCCTTTCAATATACACTTACCAAATAAATGGATCCCCACTTTATAGAGATGGAACAGGGCCACAGGATCCCAGAGGCAGGTGGGCAGGGCTGGACTCGGCCACAGTGCAGGGTCCTGGGCCATGCCCTGGTTCTTGACCTTCTGCCCACCCACTCCTGGACATGTCCTTTAGCATTTAACATTTGATGAGGAGAGGGGGTGCTCACCCAACCTACATCCTGTTTCCTTACAATTCAAACCTTTCCCGTCTGGCTGACTCACACCTTCCAGCAAAGGGCTGGGTGACCGCACAAGCTGGGAGAAGATGCGCAGAGTGTACTTTTGAAGCTCATCTTTTTTTTTTTTTTTTTGAGACTGAGTCTCGCTCTGTCACCTAGGCTGGAGTGCAGTGGTAGGATCTCAGCTCACTGCAAGCTCCGCCTTCCGAGTTCACGCCATTCTCCTGCCTCAGCCTCCCAAGTAGCTGAGACTACAAGCACCCGCCGCCATGCCCAGCTAATTTTTTGCATTTTTAGTAGAGACGGGGTTTCACTGTGTTAGCCAGGATGGTCTCAATCTCCTGACCTCGTGATCCACCCACCTCGGCCTCCAAAAATGCTAGGATTACAGGCGTGAGCCACCGTGCCCCACCAAAGCTCATCTCTTGATGGGCTCTGACTTCCATAGGCTGAGTGGTGCAGACAGAGGTCCCGCCTGTTGGGAGCCCCCTGCCAGGAGCACATGCAGGCGTGGGAGGGACCATCCCAAAGTTACGGTGTGCTGTGGTCAGGGGTATAGGCCCTGGAGCCAGATTCCCTGGCTTCTAAGCCTGGTCATGCCACTTAGAAGCTGTGTGGTCTTGGGCACTCCACGACACTGCTCTGCCTTGTTTTTTTGTCTGGAAAAAGGGGAGAACACTAGTATCTGTTTCAAAGGCTGAATGAGTTCATTCACCTAGAGGACTTAGAACAGGGTCAGTGATCATGGAATTCATGATCCAGGAGAACTGGATGCTCACACATGCCAGAGTGAAATGGAACATAGTGTGCCTGGGGTGTTTTTTTCTTTTCTTTTCTTTTTTTTTTTTTTTCTTTTTTGAGATGGAGTTTAACTCTTGTTGCGCAGGTTGGAGTGCAGTGGCGCGATCTCAGCTCACCACAACCTCCGCCTCCTGGGTTCAAGCGATTCTCCTACCTCAGCCTCCCAAGTAACTGGGATTACAGGTGCCCACCACCATGCCTGGCTAATTTTTGTATTTTTAGTAGAGACAGGGCTTCTCCATGTTGGTCAGGCTGGTCTCGAACTCCTGACCTCAGGTGATCTGCCCGTCCCGGCCTTCCAAAGTGCTGGGATTACAGGCGCTGGGGTGCTTTTTTTCAGGTGGGAGAAATGCCGCTTGTGTATTAGAGAAGGGAAACTGAGACTGATGAGTCCTGAGCTGCCCCCCAGCTTGACCGTGTGCCGAAAACACTGCTCCATCAGAGTCCCAGTGGCGCTGTCTCATTTTCCTGGGGCCACTCCAGGCCTAACACCCAGCCCACTGTCAGCAGTGGCCTTGGGAGAGCCCTGATGCCTGGTCTCCCCAGGCCCCTCTGCACAAGACTTGACGTCATGTTCAAGATGTCCTGGCTGGAGGCGTCCACACCAACACAGCTTGTCTGTGATGAAGGCAGACAACCTGCTCACCTGCCTCCCCGGGTTACAAAGCCTGCTGGTTTTGGCTGGGCATGGTGGCTCATGCCTGTAATCCTAGCACTCTGGGAGGCTGAGGCAGGCGGATCACTTGAGGTCAGGAGTTCAAGACCAGCCTGACCAACGTGGTGAGACCCCGTCTCTACTAAAAATACAACAACAAAAAAATTAGCTGGGTGTGGTGGTGCACTCCCAGCCGCTTCGGAGGCTGAGGCACAACAGTTGCTTGAACCTGGGAGGTGGAGGTTGCAGTGAGCTGAGATCCAAACACTGTACTCCAGCCTGGGCAACAGAGTGAGACTCTGTCTCAGAAACAAAAAACAAAACAAACCCCCCAATCTGCTGGTTTTAAAACTACCTTTTATGTCATCCCACATCAGAAAAACAGGCAGTGTGGCTGGGGAGGGGGCCTGGAGGGCACTGAATCCGTGTCCTGGCTACTGTTTGGGTGAGTAAAGGCAGTACCTGGTGCTTTCTGAAGGCCAAGGCTAAGCTCGGGGTGACCACGGAACTGTATGTCTGTGGCTTGCTGTCCCTTTCCACATGCGGGTACACACAAACACACACGTCCAACAGGGCCCCGAGTGTGCCCCGACCTCGGCATTCTCAATCCTCCATAATCGTTGGAACTGTCTGCTCCCCCACCAGCCTGTGGCTCCCCCTGTGACCAGAGGCTGTGTCCACCCTCTTCCCCATGGACACTAAGGCCAGGACCAGCCCGGAAAGGTGCTAGTTAATGTCTGTTCTGATGAATGAGCAAATTCTCTGGGCTCTCTGTAGCCAGCCTTCAGCTGGGGGTCCAGTCTTGGGGCTGGAAGTCAGACACCCAGCAGGATGCCAGCTTTTTCCAAGTCATTTGGCACTGAGAAGCCCCCAGAGCAGCCCTGAGCCTCAGTTTCCTCATCTGTAAAATGATGGAGACAGCAGTACCCATGGGGCTGTGGGGAGGATTGGATAATGGAGCAATGGATTCAATTTATCATTGAATCCCCAGGACCTTGAATTTAGCTCTCAAAGAAGGCTGGTTACCGTCTTTAAGACACAATCCCCAGCCCGAGAACCTGTTCAAGATGTGCCCGGATGGATGCGGCGTCTTCTGATTTCAGCCCCACATTTCTCCTGTCCCTACTCTGGGTTGACCGCTGTCTCTGACGGAAAGGAATCTTTTGAAGGCGGAGAAGCTGTCCTCTCCTGGAGCTGGGCTGCAGCAGATGCCATGAGTAGGAGTATGCAGCTGCTTCTGGGAACCGATCGCCTCTTAACGGCTAGGGACAGTGGCACCAAGACGGCGGCGCTGCACCAGGAAAATAAAGGATTCGGTATGATTGGTTCTCTGCAAATCCCCCCATCAGCTCCTGCTGAAAAGCCAACGCTCCTTCCAGTGCGTGAGGGAAGGGGAAGTTCTCTCAGCCACCAGCAGCCTGCAGCTGGGGGCTGGAGGGAGATATCCAGTTTCCAGAGCCTTCCATTGCTTTCTCCAATGGGCAGGAGCACATGCCTGTATTTAAGACATTAGGCAAAGACTGACCCAGCCAGCTGAGGGGTACAGCACCAGGTGGAGAGCACAGACCCAGAGTCAGTCCACCTGGTTCTAACCCTGGCTCAACCATGAGCTGTGGGGTCTTGAGCAAGTGACGGGCCCTCTCTGGGCTCCTGCTTCCTCATGGGAGACAAGGATGGCAATAATGGTACCCATCTTATGGGATGGTGTGAGGGTTGAATGAGTTAACCCATGGGTAAGGCAATGATGACAATCACATGTCAGGGTAGTGGATGAACCAAGACTCCAATGCGGGAGGTGGAGGGAAGGAGGAAAGCAACCCTCATCCAATGCCCATGGTGTGCAGGGGGCTTTCTCCCTCTCATTTCAGTCTCCTGACTTCACCCTACAGATGGGGACGTGGCTCAGGGAGGCACAGTGCTTGCCTGAGTCACACAGCTGGGAGGCGACACACCCAGGTACGCTCAGTTAATCCTCGGAGATGGGTGTTCCTCTCATCCCTGTTTTTACAGAGGAGGAAACTGAGGCACAGAACAGCCAGGTAACCACCTTGAGGTCACAGAGCTCGTAAGCAGTAGAGCCGGATTTTCACTCGGCACTCTGGCTGGTTCCCATGAAACTGTCCACAATTCAGACTTCCAGCTGGTTCTGGTGAGATTCAGCCCGTAGCTCGCAGGAAGGGCTCAGAACAGGGCCGGGTGTCACCCTCGACTCTGAGAGTCCCGAGCTCTCAGGGTGCTCTCTTGCCTGGACCATGGCCCGGGAGTCTCACCCCTTCTGGAGCACTCTACCCAGACAACTCATCTCTCCTGGGATCCCCAGTCGGACCCCACAGCTGCAGAGAGAGGCACTGGCTCTCAGCCGGGATGGAGAAGAGACCCGGAGGGCTCTCACGTTCCTGATGCCAACCAAAACACTAGGGTGGGTATCAGACATCCCTGAAAGGGTGCAGCCCTTTCCTCAGCCCTGCCTGGGGCCGACAGCTGCCTCCTTGTACCCTGAGGAAGCCTACCAGCCCCTGGTCCCTCGTCACACTGCAGGGGTTTCTGAAGCATTCCCTTGGGCTACACATGCCCTGTGCTAGGGCTTAGAGCCTGCTGCCTGTGAGGGGACCCCCGCTCCCCAGGCTGTTTGGCGGCCCCTCCAGTGAGCAAGCAGGCGACCACGGCCACCTTGTTGCCTGTGGCTCTGCTGTCAGGCTTTCCAATTCTGGTCACATCATGCCCACACCTGCCCGCTGCCCGCTGCTGCCACTCTCCTTCCCCAGACCCAGTTTGGGGTGAAAGCCTTGCTTATTAGTCAATCTGGATCTCACTTACTGTGAATTACCAGGCCTCATTGATATTCATGAGTGGTCACATCTGAAACCTCAGTCAGCTGCCACGTGACTCTCTGCCTCGGGGAGGAGGCCGGTCTGAGGACAGGGGCACCTGCGCAGCCCTGACCCAAGGCGTCGGCCCCCAGATGGGGACAGTTCAGTGTCCTGGGAGCAGCCCCCGGCTGATGGTGTTCCATCCTGGGACTGGAGGCACCAGCGGGCTTTCCAGTGGGGCGGGTGATGGAGAAGAGGGGCTGGGGGCTGGGTTTGGAGGGGAGCCGGCAGCCACGCACTCAGTTCCCGCTGCTGCACCTTTGCACAGGCTGCTCCTCCCTCCTGAACCTCCTTTTCCCTTTGCTCAGCTGCCTCCTACTCTCCCTTGGCTGGAAAATCACTTCCTAGAGAAACCTGCTCATTGTCCGTCTGAAGGAGGCCCCCAGCATCCTTCTCTCGTGGCACCCTGCACCGCCCCTGCATACACATTACACAGGTGTCACTGGTTGTCATTTTGGGTCTGGATGTGTGGGGATGACTTCCATGGGGGACCTAGATGTGGATCCTTGGCTTACCAACCGGTGCCTGGCACTGGGCAGCATTTAGCAACACTCGGTGGAATGAATGGTTTACGTGTTTCCTGCAAACCAGACACTCTGCGGTGGCTCAACACTCATCTCCTGGGTCTTCCTAACACCCCTGGGAAGGAATAGACACATTATCCCTGTTTTCAGATGAGGAAGCAGATGCAGAGATGCGGGAATCGGGAAGGAGAATCCTGGTTGGGGTGATTTTCCAGCCTGTGATTCCAGATTAAAGGGAGAAGCTTGACCTCTCACTCCTAAGGAACTGGGTTTCCTGGGTTTCTTTCTCTTTTTTTTTTTGAGACAAGAATCTCACTGTGTCGCCCAGGCTGGAGTGCAGTGGTACGATCTCAGTCACTCAACCTCCGCCTCCTGGGTTCAAGTGATTCTCCTGCCTCAGCCTCCCAAGTAGCTGAGACTATAGGCACCCACCACCATGCCTGGCTAATTTTTGTATTTTTAGTAGAGACAGGGTTTAACCATGTTGGCCAGGCTGGTCTTGAACTCCCGACCTCAGGTGATCTGCCCACCTCAGCCTCTTAAAGTGCTAGAGTTACAGGTGTGAGCCACCGTGACTGGCCAGGGCCTGGGTTTCTTGGAAGCACTGGCATCTCATCTTGGGGGGGTCAATGGCTTCTGCCCCAGAAGTCAGGACTCTCAGGCAAGATGCAATCAAAGTAAAAACACAGCAGTCAACTCAGAAAACACAAACGCTGACTGCACCCCTTCCCATCCACCATCCCACCTCATTTTGAAAACTGCTTTACTGAGTCTGCTGGGTGGACGGCAAGGAGAGAGGTATGAGTACACTATTCTTTTTTTTTTTTTTTTTAAATTATACTTTAAGTTCTAGGGTACATGTGCACAACGTGCAGGTTTGTTACATATGTACACATGTGCCATGTTGGCGTGCTGTACCCAGAGTACAATATCCTAAGTAGATCACCTACCTAACCAGAGAGAAGAGAGACTGAAGAATCGGACTGTTTTTAAGACACCAGGAAGTTAAAAATCTGGGCTTCTCTGGGCAGGAACAAGGACGAGCTGGTTTTTCATCTCCCCCCAGAAACGAGGCCGCCCCAGCTGGGTGGTGAGGCAGGGTGGGGCCGCTCGCCCCTGATTCAGGGCTCCACAGTGAGGGCAGGGAGGCCTAGGGAATTGGAGAGGAAGCAGAATGCAGAGAAATGAGGCTAAATCCAAAACTCAGATTTCTAAATTCAAAGGTTTCCCAGGGAAAATGGGGTTTGAAATGACTGAGTCTTGGGAACCAGAATGAACTAGATCTGGCTGTTGAAGAGCCCTGGGGGCACTTTTTAAACCGGGGATGGGCACCATTTCCAATCCACACCGCGGCCAATCTGAACAGGCCGGGAGAGTGAACGAACGTGTGGGTACGTGCAAGGTCTGCTACAGAGGAGGTGGGTGGGGGGAAGGAAAGGGGTCCGGTTTGCCATCTGCCCTGGCAGGGAAGGAGGGATTGGCTTTGAGCTGGCTGGGCTGGCTTCCCTTCCTTAAAGATGATTGGGACTGGAGGCTGCCTGGTCCGAGGGAACCTGTCAGTGACCTCTGGGTGGTCCTGGGATCCACCTGGCTGTGACAATCAAGCCGGTTGGACCACAGTGACGAGCAAGACAAAGAGCACAGACCCTCCTGGCAGGAGGGAGTTAATTCGCTGGCCCACTCACACCTGGGGCTTGGGGAGTGCCATCTGGGTCCCTTGGCAGCACAAATGCTCCTGAAGTTGCAAGACAACTATGGGTGAGGCCGAGCTCACCTGCTGGCCAGAACTTTCCTGGTTTTGGCAATAAGTCTCTGAATGCCCCGTTTCCCAAGGGGTCAGACTAGGGGCTACCTGCATTCTAGCAAACACTTAGCGGGTGCCTCTCGCTTGTGGATGCTGCTGTGAATAAGGCATGGTTTCTGTCCTCAAATTGCTGGCAGCAGGGTGACAGGGCACACAGACTCTACAGTACAGTAAGGGAACTACCCTACAGCTGTGGCAAGCCGTACTGAGGACCAGAGGGAGAGCACCTGTCTTGGGTAGTCAGTGGACTGCTCAGAGGAAGTGATGTCTAGACCTCAAGGATGAGCAGGTGGTAACTCGGGGAGTGGGGTGAGGGAAAGGGGAGCGGGAGGCTGTCCCACTAATCTAGGCAGCACATGGGGGCTGGCACAAAGATGGTCCCCAAGGAAGATGACGGATGCAAGATATATTTAAGAGGTATGTAGGAGACTGACTATATTCACGGTCCCAGTTTTTTGTCCCTTTCCAGCCCATATCCATGCCTTCTGATAGACCCCTCCCTTGCTGACTTGAAGCTCCACCATGTGACTTGCTTTGACCAATGGGGCAAGTAGCAAACTTGGCACAAGAGGCTTTGAATAAACTCTTCTTCTCTGGCTCCTCTGCCTCACCCATGAAAAGATGCCTAGGCTGGCCAGTTAGAGGATGAGAGAGCACTGAGTCAGTTCAGCCTGAGGCCAGGCCAGACAAAGAGACAGCTCTGAGATATGGAAGAGCCCAGCCAAGATCTGCAAAGCCACTTAATTAACCTGTGGCTGAAGGCAGAGGCATGAATGACCAAGCTGGACAAAGACTACCTACCTCAACTACAGACTCCTGAGGTAAATAAGCATGTAATGTTTTAAGTCACTGAGTCTTGTGATTGTTCATTAAACAGCAATAGATAACTAATACAAGATGGAACTGGCAGAACTTGTGAATGTAGCAGATATTTAAGGCTATGACTTTTCCTCTAGGCATAGCTTTAGCTGTCATCAGAACCATGAGTATTTCTATTACTGCTGGTTTTAGAATATATTATGCAATTTCAGTTATTTTTGACTCAAGTTCTTTGAGAGTTTTAATTTATAAGAGCTTTTCTTTCTCCTGTTTTGATACAAATTTCTACTTTTATTGCATGTAGTCAAAGGATGTAATCACTATTATTTCCTCTTTCTGGAATGTATTGAGGTTTTCTTTGGTAGCCTTATATATGGTGCTCTTTTATACATGTTCCCATGACTGTTTGAAAGGAGGTACATTACATTCTATGTTTACAGCAAAGAATCTGATACCTGAAGGCAGAAAATATACATGCACACTTCATAACAGTGGATCCCAAACTGGGATACAGACAAATTGCAGGGATGGGGTGTATTTGCATTCTCACAATGATATAAAGAAATACCTGAGACTGGGTAATTCCGAAAGAAAAGAGGTTTTAATTGGTTCATGGTTCCATGGGCTATACAGGAAGCATAGCAACTTCTGCTCCTGGGGAGGCCTCAAGAAACTTACAACCATGGCAAAAGGTAAAGGGGAGGCAGGCACATCTTACATGGCCAGAGCAGGAGGAAGAGAGAGGCGGAAGGTGCTACATGCTTTTTTTTTTTTTTTTTTTTTTTGAGATGGAGTCTCATTCGGTTGCCCAGGCCGGAGTGCAGTGGTGCGATCTTGGTTCACTGCAACCTCCTCCTCCCTGGTTCAAGCAATTCTCCTGCCTCAGCCCCCCGAGAAGCTGGGACTACAGGCGTGCACCACCATGCCCAGTTAATTTTTGTATTTTCAGTAGAGATGGGGTTTCACCTTGTTGGCCAGGATGGTCTTGATCTCTTGACCTCGTGATCTGCCCACCTTGGTTTCCCAAAGTGCTGGGATTACAGGCGAGAGCCATCACGTACTTTTAAACAACCAGATCTCAGGAGAACTCACTTAGTATCACGAGAACAGCACCCAGGGGGATGGTGTTAAAGCATTCGTGAGAAACCACTCCCATGATTCAATCACCTCCTACCAGGCCCCACCTCCAACACTGGGGATTACTATTTGACATGAGATTGGGGGGACATAAATCCAAACCATATCATGGAGGCAGGGGAGAAGGTGCCTGGTTCAATACAGAGTCTTAAGACTCAACCTCATTAGTATTAATTCATTTGGTACAAGGAGGGCCTGGTAATTGGGATTTCACCCCCTCCATCCCAACCATAGCCAGGTTCCTATGTAGAAAGTCACTGACTGTTCTTTGAATAACTTTATTCTTTATCTTTGATTGTTTATTGCTTTCTTGTAGACAGAGAAAGGGCCCTTAAAGTCTCTTGACTAATCCCACTAATAGCCTTGCAAATTTGGGCAAGGCGTGCCATATCTCTGCACTGGTTTCACTTGTCAAATGGGGACAACAACCCCATCAATTCTGGCTGTCATGAGAACTCCCTGGCTTATAGTGCCTGGCCCAGAGTAAGGCTCAGTAATTGCGACCACTGCTGCAATTATGGCCTGGGATTCCCGTGTCCCTTCTTTAGGTTCCGATGCCGGAACTGGCTTTCAGGACTCTGCTTAAAAGACAATGGCCTTCTGTCTCTTGCAATTAGTTAGCATTTACAGTTGAAATGCGGCTCAGCACCCACCCATGTAGTCAGTCTTCAGCAAACCAGACATGTTTCTAGGTTTTATATACAGATGATATAAGCTCACTCATTAAGCAAATATTCTTTAGCTCAGACTAAGTGTCCTGTGCTGTGCGGCTGCAAGTCATGGTCCTGCCTGAAGGTAGCCTTGCCCTCAGCTGAACCCTGTCCCCGAGTTGCCTTCTCTACCTATTTCCATTCCCCGCAACTCACTCCAGGCCCCCTGGAGTGGTACCTGCCCCACCCTCAGGAACATGCTTTGAAGTTATGTTTTCATAGCTCCGGAGTACACAAGCTGAAATCCAGATGTGAGCAGGGCTGTGCTTCCCCAGAAGCTCTAGGGGAGGATCCTTCCTTGGCCCTTCCAGCTTCTGGTGGCTCCTGGCATTCCTGGCCTTGGCTGCCTCGCTCTGGCCTCTGCCTTCTGCACCCATCATCGGAACCTACCCACTCTGCTACAACCATGGCTTCAAAGTCAGCCAGGGAGAGAACAGGTCGGGCTTCATGGGGTGAGGGTGTTATTTCTGCAGAGAGGTGGTGGAGGGAAGGTCCACTAGAGGAATGCCTTCCCTGGGAGTGTGCGCTGCAGGGGCGTGTCCCTGAGTGTCAGGGTGTGGAGGGAGAGGAGGTGGCAGCTTCACAGGCAGCTGGGCATGGCTGCTCTCCTGCTCTTGGACCTTCAGGGGCTCTCTGCTGCCCTCAGGGTAAGTCTGCCTCTCAGGGTAGCCACTACTCACCTCCTGGGACACAGTTTAGAAACCATGTCTTTTGGGAAGCCCTCCCCACCCTTCCTTTGGACACTTGCCCCACTTCTCCCTTGGCACCATGACCACCTGTTACTTGGCCATCTCCCCAACAGACTGTGAACTTTCACAGCAGCAGTGAGCCTACTGTGTTGTATGTTTGCTTGTTTTCGAGACAGAGTCTCGCTCTGTCGCCCAGGCTGTAGTGCAGTGGTGCCATCTCAGCTCACTGCAACCTCCACCTCCCGGGTTCAAGTGATTCTCGTGCCTCCTAAGTAGCTGGGACTACAGGCACCCGCCTGCACGACTGGCTAATTTTTTGTATTTTTAGTAGAGACGGGGTTTTGCCATGTTGGCTAGGCTGGTCTTGAACTCCTGACCTCAAGTGATCTGCCCGCCTCGACCTCCCAAAGTGCTGAGATTAGAGGCGTGAGCCACAGCGTCCAGCTAAGTTTTTTATTTTAGTAGAGTTGGGGTTTCACCATGTTGGCCAAGCTGGTCTCAAACTCCTGACCTCAAGTGATCCGCCTGCCTCAGCCTCCCAAAGTGCTGGGATTACAGGCGTGAGCCACCCAGCCCGGCCGATCCTGCTGTGTTGAAAGCTGGACCCCTGGTCACCAGTTCAGGGATGGCCAATAGGAGGTGCTCATTAAATGCTTGTAGAGCAAGAAAAACTCAGATGGTCTGCAGAGGGTTGAATGGTGACCTCCCCCAAAATATATGTCCACCTGCAACCTGTAAATATGACCTTATTTGGGAAAAAAGGGTCTTTGTACATATAACTAATGATCTTGAGATGAGATTATGGGTGAGCCCTAAATTCAATGCCAATTGTCCTTAGAAGAGAAAGGTAGGCTGGGCATGGTGGCTCACATCTGTCATCCCAACACTTTGGGAGGCTGAGGCAGGTGGATAACCTGAGGTCAGGAGTTCAAGATCAGCCTGGCCAATCAAGATACCTCGTCTCTACTAAAAATACAAAAATTAGTTGGGTGTGATGGCGGGCGCCTGTAATCCCAGCTACTCGGGAGGCAGAGGTTTCAGTGAGCCGAGATCGTGCCATTGCACTCCAGCGTGGGTGATGGAGCAAGACTCTGTCTCAGAAATAAGTCGAGCAAGGATCCTCCCCTAGAGCCTCGGGAGGGAGCACAGCCCTTCTCACACCTGGATTTCAGACCTGTGGACTCTGGAACTGTGAAAGTATAACTTTCTGTTGCTTTAAGCCCCCCAGTTTGAGGTATTTTGTTACAGCAGTCACAGGAAATTAACCAACTGCCCTATCAGTGAAAGCCTTTCTGAAGATCTGCGGAAAAGAAGGACGTTAGGGAAAAGACAGCCTCTGCGTAGGCAACACCCCGAGGGTGCACTTGGCCAGACAGGAGTGAATCTACACATGGGGAAAACTTGATGCCTTATTCCAACAGCCCCCCAAATTGGCATTTTGTCTTAATGTGTAAGCAACAAGATCCACACGTTACTTTAGAGTTTTTCACTGACAACCAGCACTAGTGTCTAAGGCAGTGGGTTAAGAAAAGTGGGTTAACTTTTCTTGGTTTAAGAATGTGATGAGGCCAGGCACAATGGCCCACACCTGTAATCCCAGAACTTTGGGAAGCCACGGCAGGAGGATTACTTGAGCCCAGGAGTTTGAGGCTAGCCTGGGCAACACAGGGAGATCCCTTCCCTACAAAAAACTAAAAAATTAGCTGAGCATGGTGGTGCATGCCTGTAGTCCCAGCTATTCAGAAGGCTGAGGCAAGAGGATGACTTGAGCCTGGGAGGTTGAGGCTGCAGTGAGCCATGATCACACCACCGCACTCCAGCCTGGGTGACGGAGCAAGATCCTGTCTCAAAAAAAAAAAAAAATGTTGAACACATTAGATTCATGAGTCTTTTTTTTTTTAAATATACTTTTTATAATATAAAGTTCTGGGGTACATCTGAAGAATGTGCAGGTTTGTCACATAGGTATACACGTGCCATGGTGGTTTGCTGCACCTATCAACCCATCACCTACATTAGGTATTTCTCCTAATGCTATCCCTTCCCTAGCCCCCCACCCCCTGACAGGCCTGGTGTGTGACATTCCCCTCCCTGTGTCCATGCCTTCTCATTGTTCAACTCCCACTTATGAATGAGAACATGTGGTGTTTGGTTTTCTGTTCCTGTGTTAGCTTGCTGAGAATGATAGTTTCCAGCTTCATCCATGTCCCTGCAAAGAACAAGAACTCATCCTTTTTTACGGCTGTGATTCATGAGTCTTTAAACAATGCTTACATGGGGTTCAGTTCCAACGTCAGCTCAAAAGGTCGAAATCAAGGACAGTCAAATTGACCTTGAAAATGCCCTGGGAAGGCCCCAGGCAGCACCCAACGATCTGTGGCTGAGGCTGCTGGCTGCCTCCAGCATTTGTTTTCCTGCTTCCTGTAGAACGAGGGGCTGCATGTTTTGGGGGGCATACGGCTGCCCAGGAGAAAACCATTTCCCAGCCTTTCTTGCAGCTAGGCTCAACCAGGTGACCATATTCTGGTCAAAGTGAATGCCCAGGCTGTGTCCTTGAAGGGTAGGGCAAGCGCTCTTCCTCCTCCCCACTCTCAGTGGCTGGATGGTGGCAGCACAGTGGGGTGCTGTCTGGGCCATGGAGGCATGTCAGAGCGACAGTTCAGAGGGCTGGGCCCCTGCTGCTGTCAGACCAGGCCTGCTCACCTTCCAACTGTTACGTGACAGAAATCCGCCTCCATCTCATTCAAGCTCACTAATGTCTGGGTCTGTCACAGGAACCAACACATTCCCTGACCTATATATACTGTTGCTCTGGGAGGCGAACACAGCAGGCTGTCCCCCAGCACTGGGGTGGGTGCTGTTCTTTGGTTGAGCACTGGGTGAAGTTGTGACTTGTGTTCAGGGTCCACAAAATACCTCGCAGCTCACAAGGACTGCAGTGAGATGCGTACACTATGAGGGCTGGGCAACTGAGCCCAGGAATATAAAATTCTGGGAGGTGGAGGGGTTAAGGGCGCTGGACTCCACTCCTTCAGCCTCACATCTCAGCACCTCTGGGGAATGCAGTCTGAGAATGGTTCACGGGATGCGGTGTTTCCTGC
This sequence comes from Macaca nemestrina, assembly GCF_043159975.1. NCBI lineage: Eukaryota > Metazoa > Chordata > Mammalia > Primates > Cercopithecidae > Macaca > Macaca nemestrina. The sequence continues at coordinate 19,429,465 of NC_092134.1, read as the reverse complement.
CACGTTTCCAGCTTCCTGTCCTCCTCTTCCATGAAGCCAGAGGGGAAGGAGAGGAGGCTCTTCGTGGAGCCACAGCCTGGGAAAGGAGACTGCCTTCTTTCTGGAACATTGGCCACGGGCTGCTCCCCTCCTTTCCTGGAGCCTCAGTTTCCTCATCTGTGCCACAGCAGTGACAGCCCCTGCCTAGTGACTCAGCTCCCACCTGCGAAAGTGCTTTGTAAACTGCAGGTGTGCAAGGTGGCAGCGATGTTATCACCTGGAATCTTCCTGGGGACCAGGAGAAGGGAGGGCTCCTGACAGTCTCCAGGAAAGGCAGGAGCAGCTGCTATGCAGAACTCTGCACAACAAAATGTCTGCTGTTGGCCTAAGCCCAAGGATGGGACGTGGTGGCCCCCGTGGACCGCTTCCATGAAATCTGCAATTACGGGGAAGTGGGCTTATTAAGGAAGCTGGAGGGGAACGCAGCCCTGGCTTCTAGCAATACTATAATTAGATTGCAGGGCCCCTTTTACTTTGCTGCCGATCCAGAAGGCCTTGGCCTGGGGCTTATGTTGAAATACCCCGGCCTCCTGGGTGGCGGGTGATAGCCCAAGCCTGTCGGGGTGCAGGAGGGCACTGCCTTTATGTTGGGGGGATGGGGTAACAACAGCTGAGGCTTGTGTAGTGCTCATGTGGGGCTGGCACCATTCTCAGCCCTCACTTAATCCTGGCATCTGCAGGAGTCTGTCCTGTTCACGGTTCAAAGGTGAGAACACCAGGCACAGAGAGGTTAAGGAGGTTGCTCAAGGTCACATTGTGGCTAAGTGGCAAAGTAGTTAAGAAGGGACATGAGCTGGGCGCGGTGGCTCAAGCCTGTAATCCCAGCACTTTGGGAGGCCGAGACGGGTGGATCACGAGGTCAGGAGATCGAGACCATCCTGGCCAACACGGTGAAACTCCGTCTCTACTAAAAAATACAAAAAACTAGCCGGGCGAGGTGGCGGGCGCCTGTAGTCCCAGCTACTCGGAAGGCTGAGGCAGGAGAATGGCGTAAACCTGGGAAGTGGAGCTTGCAGTTAGCTAAGATCTGGCCACTGCACTCCAGCCTGGGCGATAGAGTGAGACTCCATCTCAAAAAAAAAAAAAAAAAAAAAAAAAAAAGGGACATGAATGATTGAAATCAGGGGTTGCCAAACCACAGCTCTTTTTTTTTTTTTTTTTTTTTTTTACTGCTACTGTTGCCTGGTCTTGTCAATAAAGTTTTACTCAGCATATGTGCTATTGACAATATGCAAACTAATGGGCATGGCTGTATTCCAATAAAAATTTACAAAACCAGGCAATAGCAGCACAACAAAAAAAAAAAAAAAAAAAAAGAGGGCCATGGTTTGCCCACCCCTGATTTCAATCATTCACGTCCCTTTTTTACTACTTTGCCTTATGAAAGTCCTGTTTTTAATACTTGTCTTTATACAAATTCACTGGTAATCCTTATAGCTTAGCAAGGCCATTGGTTTGATGACCTAAACAAATACAGGTTTGTATTTGTGGCATACATGTAAAAATAAACTTGTGAGTTAAAAATCAAAAAGAAAAGCGTACAGTCCACCTATACTATCTCCTGAAGCACAGAGGTCCATGCTCCGTGATTTGGGAGACATTTTTTAGTTCAGTGTTATTTTTTTTTGAGATGGAGTCTCACTCTGTCACCCAGGCTGGGATGCAGTGGCGTGATCTCGGCTCACTGCAACCTCCACCTCCTGGGTTCAAGCGATTCTCCTGCCTCAGCTCCCTGAGTAGCTGGGACTACAGGCATGTGCCACCATGCCCAGCTAACTTTTTGTATTTTTAGTAGAGACAGGGTTTCACCATGTTAGCCAGGATGGTCTTGATCTCCTGACTTTGTGATGCACCCACCTCAGCCTCCCAAAGTGCTGGGATTATAGGCATGAGCCACCGCGCCAGGCCTAGGTCAGTGTTTTTCAAATCGCTGAGGTGTTGGGCGGCAAGAGGAGTCTGGGTGGGGAAGGTCAGGCCCTGCACCCTGACTTGGAACAAAGCAATTCTTGCTTAATCTGTTTAAGACATTTGTTTGGGAAATGGGTTCTGGGGCCAAAGGAGTTTGGAACCATCTAGAAGTGGCTTCAAAATGAACTTGAGGCCAGTGCAGTGGCTCATGCCTGTAATCCCAGCACTTTGGGAGGACGAGGTGGGAGGATTACCTGAGGTTAGGAATTCGTGACCAGTCTGCAACACGGCAAAACCTCACCTCTACCAAAAATACAAAACTTAGCCAGGCATGGTGGTGCATGCCTGTAATCTCAGCTACTTGGGAGGCTGAAGTGGGAGGATTGCTTGAACCCAGAGAGGCAGGGGCTGCAGTGAGCTGAGATCACACCACTGCACTCCAGCCTGGGTGACAGAGTGAGACTCCGTCTCAAAAAAAAAAAAAAAAATTAACTTGAAATTTTGGAGCTATGAGATTTCCCAGGTCTGTCTACACGGGGCTGTTAGTTCCCATGCTGACTCTTACATTTCTTTTTTTTCCCTTTTTTTTTTTTCTGGGAGACAGCATCTCACTCCATTGCCCAGACTGGAATGCAGTGGTGTGACCACGGCTCACTTTAGCCTCGACCTCCTGGGCTCAAGTGATCCTCCCACCTCAGCCTCCTGAGTAGATGGGACCACAGGCCCACATCACCACAGTGGACTAATTTTAAAAGTTATTTGTAGAGATGGGGTCTCCCTATGTTGCCCAGGCTGGTCTCGAACTCCTGGCCTCAAAGCCATCTTCCCACCACAGCCTCCCAAAGTGCTGGGATTACAGGAGTGAAGCACCGAGGCTGGCCCCTCTTAGATTTCTTAACCAAAGGAGAATTTCCCATTATACCTCGGTCCAACCCTCTCTCCTCAACCTGAGACACAAATCCTCCAGTGTGTTCTCTACCTCTTAGCAGTCAACAGCTTACCAAGTTTAAAGCCAGTTCCTACTTCCCTCTGAGCCGGCTCTTCCTGCAGTGGTCTCAGCGCACACTAGCTTTCTTCTTCCCACTGCTTGGGCTACAGCCAGGGTGCTAGCCTTGGTTGTGCACAGCCCACAGCCAAACCTTTAGGCCACTGGCTGCATCTTCAATCTGTCTACAGGCTTGGGCCACCTCACCCCTCCACTGCCACCTCCCTGCTCTGAGTCACCACCTCCCTGCTCTCCTGGCCACGGCAATGGCTTCTGAACACCTGTCCCTCCTTCGGTCCTTGTCCTTCTGCTACTGATCCTCAACATGGTGGCAGACTGGGCTGGCTCTGCTCCCCTCCACAGGCCCAGACTTGACACCCAAGCCTGAGCTGGGTTGGCGGCCCCCTGCCCACTCTCCCTGGCTTTTTCTGTGGCCTGGGCTGTCCCCCTTGCTCTCCCTTGAGCACACAGAGCTGTCCCCTTCCTCCCGCTCTGCTCACATGCCACCTCCTCAGGGAGCCCTTCCTTGACCCTGCCAGACATCCCCAGAGAGAACGGAGCCTCAGCAGTGCCAGGGAAGCAATCCTCTGTCCACGCGTGTCTGGGTCTCCCCACATTTGACTACCAGGTCCTCGAGGCCAGGGACTCTTATCTGCTGTGTCCACTCCTGCATTCCCAGCATCATGGCCATGCCTGGTGCACAAAAGCTCAACACACATTTGCTGGGCGTTTCAGGTTGGAACCTCTCCCTTAGGCTCCTGGTCTGTATGAGCCCTGGAGGATGAAGACAAGGACTCAGTCCTCGGAAGCGAACTGTCCTGAAGGTGGTCTCAGGGCTGCCCCCATCACCCCACTCTCTACCCTGAAAACCTATGATGCCTGGGCAATGCCTGGCACTGTCTGTCCACAGCCATAATGAGCTGCCACGCATGCCCACTGGCCCGGCATTGATAGCATTTGATATTTAAAAACAAAACGAAAAACACACTGGGGGTTCCATGGCAAGCAGGAGCTGAACAGGAGAACCTCATCAGGGGTGAGAAGAGACAGCCCTTCACCCACGCTGCCTTCAGGACAGGGCTCGAGTCGGCACACATTGGGCCTCCCTCGCTGTAAAGAGGAGACAGCAGTCCAGGCCCCGCGGCAGGAGCGAGATGCAGGGTGAGCCTCTAAAGCCCGGCATAGGGCCGAGTCCCCTGCATGTGGGAACTGCCCTCACTGCTCTGGCAGGTAGGGGCTTGGGCTTGTGCAGGAGCGAGCTAAGCGTGAGCCTGGTGGCAGCCCTCTGTGCAGTGCCGTCTTGGGAATGTCACCCACCTCTCCATTTCTACATCTCCCGTCAACTTCCCTCTCACAGTTGCTAGAAGGACAAAGTGGGGCCACCGATTTCCTTCAATGAGTATTTACTAAGCATCTACTCCACGATGCAGCACGCACAAAACAGGCATGGACCCTGCTCTCCTGGGGCTTCCAGTCCAGAGAGAGAGGTCAGACATGAAATAAAAACACAGAAACTGTTCACAGCCGTAAGGAGCTACGGAGGCGTTCGGTGTGATGAGCGCATCCAACAAGGGGCCTGGGCTTGTCTAGGATGGGGCTTAGGGAAAGTCATCCAGGCAAGGTGCCTATTTCAATGGCCTAGGCAGCATGGGTGAATAGATTATTATTAGGAAAGTATTCTATTAATCTTTTATTATTAAGATGGCTGAAAAAAATGATGACATATTATTAGTGAAGCTCAGCGGAAGAGAAGCGGGTGGAAAGCTCCAACCCAAGAGGCCGCTCTCACAGGATGGGAGGATGGGTTACATTTTGCAACGTGTACCAAAGGGTTAAAGTCATTTTCATTAAAATTTAAATTTCAGCAGGCGCTCACTCTCCCTTCCCCGTCCTTTGAACGTTTGACTGGCAACCATTTCATATTTCAATCTCGGCAGAACAAATTGAATTAGATGTTGAAACCAAGCTCGGCTCTGTTCACCAAAGCCTGCATACTCCGCTCACACTAATCCTTTCCTAGACGCTGCGGAGCACAGACGGGCGCTGCGAGAGACGGCCCTGCACAAAAGACAAAAAAGACCAAGGCGGCAGGAAAAGGAGAGGAGGAAAAACAAGCGGCCAGAGGCCGCTGGAAATTGTCTTCCACCTGATGCACGGGGCTTAAAGCCTAGGAGACAGAGCCTGTGTCCACCCAGCAGGGAAGGCCCGTGTGGAGGCACACAGGGCGACCCGAGTTTCTGTCTTATGTCTGGGGCACCCAGCACAGTGCCTCGCACACAGCAGATGCCCAGCAGGTGTCTGATGGATGAATGAATGAATGAGGGAGGAGACTCACTCTATCAGCCTGTGCCTGTGGCCTGTACCCGTTCCTCCCCTCTGCAGAGTGGGCCCGGCTATTCTCACCCTCACAACTTCCTGAGAAGTGACAGCATGCTGAGCTCAGTGGCCTCATGGCTCTCCAGCCCCCGTGCCCAGTGCAAACCGGCGGAGGATGCCCCCTCAAGTTTCTGGGGAGGAAACAGGCAGACCTCCGGGCCTGGCTTGGGATCCCACTGGCACCCCAGGATCACCCCATGTTTGCTGGCTCTTTCTTTAAACTGTGTAAGTCTGTGGAATGACCTAGAGGTGCTGACCCAGGGTCCCCAGAGTCTGGTTTTCAGAAGAGACAGTTCTGCTACTGTGGCCACGGAGTCCTCACCCACGTGACACTCCCAGTTGAAAGGATTAGGAACAGGCTGGGCGTGGTGGCTCACACCTGTAATCCCAGCACTTTGGGAGGCCGAGGTGGGTGGATCACTTGAGGTTGGGAGTTCGAGACCAGTCTGGCCCACATGGTGAAACCTTGTCTCCACTAAATTAGCCAGGTGTGGCGGCTCACATCTATAGTCCCCACACTTTGGGAGGCCGAGGCAGGTGGATCACTTGAGGTCAGGAATTCGAGACCAGCCTGGTCTACATGGTGAAACCCCGTCTCTACAAAAAATACAAACAATTAGCTGGGTGTGGTAGTGCACAGCTGTAATCCCAGCTACTTGGGAGGCTGAGGCGGGAGAATTGCTTGAACCAGGGAGGTGAGCCCAGATCATGCTACTGCACTCCAGCCTGGGGAACAGAGCGAGACTTTGTCTCAAAAAAAAAAAAAAAAAAAAAAGAAAGGGTTAGGAACAGACACACAGACATAGCAACAGACAGGCAGCTGCTCCTGGTGGGGTGTTCAGCTGTTTCCCAACAACCACTGGCCCATCTGGGCTTGAACTTTGGTTCTGTGCAGGAATAGCCAGGTGCACAATGTGCTGGTTTGCCTACTGGGGCCAGTGGGCAGGGGGGCACCTCCTACAGGCTCCTTCCTGGATCACAGCCTCCTCCCCAACATGGCGCAGTGCTCTGTGAGTCCCTATCCTGCCCCAGCCTCTGGACGTGGGCCCAGCTGGCCTGACATCTGCTGGGTGCAGCCCAACAAGCTTGCCTTGTTTTGAAGTTATTTTCACAATAATGATGGCAACTACCATTACTAAGCACTCACCAGGCATGACACAGTCTGCTAACTACTTTCCATTCATGACCTTCTGTTTCTGTCTTAACCAATCCAATGAGGCAGGAATTCCTGGACCCATTTGAAAGACATGGAACGCAAGGTCTGGAGACACTGAGAGCCTAGAGATTCTAACGCAGGCCTTTGGAGTCAGGGCCTGTGCGTTCCACTCTCCTCCTTCCGTCACCACTGTCTCTCACGCCTGTCCCTCCTCCAGGCCCCACTGTCCCTCACCCCTGTCCGTTCTCCAGGACCTGTCTGACCACCCATCTCCCTCCTGCAGTCTGACTGTGTGCATCCTACAGTAGAGATACCAGGGCCCTCCTCACCCATCCAGGGGTGGACCCATGGTGAAGACGCCACAGGGGACAGAGGGAGAAGGTGGGATGCTTGGAATGTCTCTTCTACCAGCCTTCCGGGTGCCTGCTAGTGCCCATCGTTGGCCAAACTGAATACAAGCCTCTTGACAAGGGAGCTTCAGAGACGCAGCTCAAGGGGCCAGGCCCCTGAGACCCACAGCGGGTGGGAGACGGACGTGAGGACAGTAGATGCGGGTCTAGCCAGCCCCCAACTCTGGAAACAGCCTATCTCCGTTCCTCCCAGCTAACTGAGCCGCGCTCTGAACACTGGGTCCCAGGCCTTGTCCAGATGTGTGCCTCTGGCTTTTCTGAGGCACGTGTCCTGCTGATCTCCCACCTCCCTGTGTCCCTTTGGCCCCTCTGGCCTCTTGGTGTCACCTCTCCTTTCCCAGGCATGTGCTCTGGTCCAGCCTGTCATGGTTCTCTTTCCTGGCTCTCTGGTGACCATATCGGCAGGGGACGGGTCACAGCCCCTCTGAGATGTGGCTGAGCCAGTTTCCTGCCCCCTGCAGCAGTCCTGACCTGGGTCAGGAGGTTCACCGCCCTGGAGCAATACTCCTTCCTCAGTGCCCCCTCGGTGGGTTATTTCTGGAATTTCTCTCCCAGATCTTCTGGGTGTCTGGGTCTACCAACGTCCCATCATTGCTGCAAACACAACCAAAGCTGCCTTTCGGAAAGCTCCCGTGTCCCCCTCCCAGTGACAGCAGTGACTATCAGTCCCTTGCTGCCTTGGCTTGAAGGCTTAGAGTCTTCCAGTTCAACCCCCACATGCTGGACAGAGGAATTTCTCGTAAGACGCTTTCACCAGTCTCTCTCCTCCAAAGGAAGAAGAGACGAAGCCCCTCCTCTGGACCAGGCAAACCATCCAGCTCACGGATCAGTCAGGCCACACTGGCTGCACGAGGACAGCTGAGCCGGAGGAGAGGAGAGGAGGGTGCAGTCTGGTGGGCGCGGCAAGAAAGGGCACCCCGAGATCTCTGTGGGAGTGGACTCCACTACTCCTGTGTGCTTACAGATCTGCCCCTTCCAAACAGCGAGTGCCTGGGGCAGGGGCGCAGAGGCCAGCCTCAGTATATGGTCTCCAGGTTGCCTCACTCTGCACTGCCAATTCCGGGCCAGGCCTGGAGAAAGGCTGGAAGCTCTCCTCCTCTTGCCACTTTTCATTCTCCTGCAGTTCCTGAACCTCCCCCAGCTCACCAGCTTTTTCTTTTGGCCACAGGGAAGGCAGTGACGCAGGAAGGGTCGGACAGCCCTGATTCCCATCATTCCACTGTGTGAGCTCCAGCAGGGGCCTGCAGCTGCCTGGGCATGAGGACGCTTTTGTGACGGAGATGCTACTTGGATCACCCCCTTTTAAAGATGAGGAGACTGAGGACTCAGCAGGTTAAGTCACTTGCCCAGGCTCACGAGGCTGGAGAGTGGTGGACTGTTATGGAACCCATGTTTGTTCATCCCACACCAAGCCCTGGACGATGCTGAATCCTGCTCTGGGGGGAGGTTCCAGAAGCATCCTCTGGGCCAGTTAAGTCAGTGCCCCAAGACGCCTGCCTCTGCTCCAGGCCTGTGGGTCTAGACCTGATTTTTGGTGACCAGCCGGCCATACTCGCTGGCTCTGGTGTTGTGGAAATGTGAGTACAAATTGTACAGACAAGACGGTTCAGCCAGAAGAAGCCAGGTGCTGTCGAACAGGACATGATCCAGCTCACGGATCTGAGCAGTGGGAAGGCATGGGGTAGGTTCTCCAGCCCTATAATTCCACATGATTCACAGCAACTTGGGAGCCTGGTCACCTGAGGGTTGGCCTGGGTGTGGTTTAACAGAGACCTCACCATTCAGCCCCCACATCCAGAAGGCTGTGGTCAATGTGACTCTACGAGCCACCCCACTATAAAAGCTGGAGAATGTGGCTGGGTGTGATGGCTCACACCTGTAATCCCAGCACTTTGGGAGGCTAAGGTGGGAGGACCACTTAAGGCTGCAGTGAGCTATGATCATGCCACTGTACCCCGTCTCTAAAAAAAAAAAAAAGCAAAGGGCTGGGGAATGAGCCATTCTGTCTCTTCTGTTACCATGAATTCTCAGGGATGAGCTTGGATGGCTAAGGGGGCGCCTGCCCTAGAAGACACGAGGCATACGCTTGGTCTTGCAGGCTGCCAGCTCTGTGTGGCCTTGCCTGGGCTCTGGCCCACTCTGAAAACTGGATGAAGACCGGAACCTCATCCCCACCAAAACGCACAGACCATGCTTTATGCACAGAGTCTGAAGATTCCCACACTCTCACTTGGAGCCCCACCCAGTGATTCTAAATGAAGACGCAACAAAAGTGCTGATGAGAATCTTCTCTGGGCTTTACTTGGCTTGACTCACTTAACTCTGGCACTGTCTATCTGAGGTAGGCACAATTATCACCCCCATTTCCTAGAGAGAAAAACGGAGGCTCAGACAGGACGTCATTAGTCTGAGGTCACACTTCAGGGAATGGCAATGCCTGGATTCAGACCGCAGTCAGATGCCGTGCAGTTCTTGCTCTGCCCTCTCCGTCTTGCCCTCTGGCTGGTGCTGGCACAGACCCTTCCAGGCAGGAAGCTGCGTCTCAGGCTGGAGAAAATGTGAACACGGGCACCTGACAGAAGCCTGAGGATGCTGTTGGCCAGCGGAGAGGACCTTGATGCATTTCACAGGGCTCTGGGCCCATGAGCAGAACGCATCCGCCATGAGTGACATCATTCAGCTCAGCCGGGGAGCCTGGCATCTGGGCTTGGAGCTCGATGCTTCATGAGCTGCTGGGAGGCTTCCCTGGGTGACTGAACCAGGGCTCGTGGTCCCAAGTGATGAGGATGGGGCAGGACAGAGACCAAGTCCCAAGCTGTGAACAGTCCCTTGGAAAGCCATAGGTGGGAATTCCAGCTCAGCAGCCCTGGAGGGAGAGTAAGAACAGGGCTCAGCATCATGCTCGGCGCTCTTCATGCATTATTGCGTTTATTTCTCTCTAAAACCTTATGAGGTAAGAACTAGCTAGCAAGGGCAATGCTGGGCCCTGGGAGATAAGGAAACTGGGCCAGGGTCTCCCAGCTTGAGCTTGGAGACGGGGTTTCATGTCCAGGCAGCCTGATGCCAGAGAGCCGGCCCTTGTCCCCTCACTCTCCTGGGGTGGGGACAGGGGGAGCAGGTCTCCTGGCTCCCTGTGCAGCTGTCCCCAAGTCTCTCTTCCTAACGTGGCTCCTCCCTTGCACTCCCACACTCCCTGCTCCCTTGCGCTCTTCCGTGTCTGCCACAGAGCAGGTGCGCAGTCCGTGTCTGCTAGAACGTGTCACTGGTGAAACCCAGGATGCCTGGGCTGTTGGGCAGTGGCCTGAGGCCTTCCTCATCCCCTGTCTCCTCCGACCTTAGACCAGTGCAGGGCGGGGCTCCCTGCCGCTCCCCGCCCCACGCCCCAGCCCACACGGTGGGGAGTGCAGAAGCTGGAGCGGCTGTCCGGGTCCCCAGGGCCCCAGAGCCACGCACCCTCTCAGCGCCAGCTCACAGCTGAAGGGTCTGCTCCTCGCTGTCGCTGTCACTGCCTTCCAGCTGCTCCAGGATCTCGTCCAACACCACAGACCGCTTTTTCTTCGGGGGCTCTGTGGGAGCCCAGATGGCAAGAGAGGAGAAAAGAACAGCCGAGAGGGTTGGGAGGCAGGAAGAGAGAAATGACAGAGGAAGGAGGGAGAGGGGAGAGATGAGCAGAACAAGGGTGCAGGGAGACAGAAAAGCAGTGAGAAAATGCGAGAGAGGGAAGTGGGGGGGGGGAGTGGAGGGAGAGAAGATACAGAGGTGGGGGAGAGAGGATGGGGCAATGAAGAAAGACAAGGAGTAGGGGAGAGAATCAACGGGGGAATGAGCAGGAGAGAGAAACACTAGGGTTAGTCTCAGCATCGCCATGACGGGGCTGCCTCCCTCGCACTCTCAGAAACTCTCCTGCTTCCCTGGCCATCCCCTCCCCATCTTCCACCCACAGGGGAAAGGATTCCCTCGAGAAAAAAGAGGGAGGGGGGGTCTCCTGTGCTACTTCCTCACAGCAGGTCAGAGCTTGGTTTGGAGGAAGCTGAAACCCTTCAGAGAGGCTGAGCCAAGCAGTGGGCCACGGCTGGGGAGACAAATAGAAGCTGTTTCTGTTTTCCTGGAGGCCAGGCTAATGGTGTAGTACATGGCTGGCATAGAGCAGGTGCTCAGTAAGTGGTGGGTGAATAGAACAGATGCAAAGCTCAAGGATTCCAGAGAAGGCATGGAAGGAATGACAATTAGAGGTGGCTTTGAAGAGGAGGACTATTTGACTTGGGCTTTGAAGAATGCAGAGGAGTTTTCTGTGAGGAGAGGGAATTCAGGGTCATGAAGAAAAGCATGGAGGTAGGAAGGGGCACTGTGGGCTCAGTCCCACAAGCACCTCCTAATTAGGTACCATCATGAGCCACTGCTCCATTTCTGTCAGCAACCCCACAGGCAGGTGGTACGCAGGTGGCGGAAGTGAGGCACGGACAGGCAGGCCTGAGGTCACCCAGCTAGGAAACGGTGGAGCCAGGATTCGAACCCCAGTCACACCTAAACCCACAGTCTTTCTGCTTTTCATGGAAGTCTCGGGTGCTGGGCATAGAACTCCAAGGGGATCAATGGTGGCAGGAGAGGATGTGTGGGGTCCCTTGGCCCTCCAGGAAAAAAGTGAGGCTGGGATCCAGGCTGGCTTCCTCTGTCAGTCCCTCTGCTAGTCTAACCGCTAGTCAATGGGCAGCCTCGCTCGCAGATAAGGCTTGATTTGTACAGAGGCAGTGTAAAGAGGCTGTCCAAATTTCCTCCCTTTCCATGGCTCAAACACCTCCCTGAATAAATCACGCTGAGGCCCTTTACCTCTATCTCTCCGCCTAGCCTTTTCTACCGAGACCTCCCCAGGGCCAGCACAGTGCTTGGCCAGGAGATGAAGACTTGGTTTCCCTTTGTGTGTTCCTGGGCGAGTGATTTTACCTCTGAAACTGTTTCTTCAATCTCATCCCTCCCAAATCAATTCAAACATTGACCTCATTTCTCCTCATCTCCATGGCTGTATCCCAATCCAGCCCCTCACTAGAGATCCCCCTCCCACCAAGGGATCCCTCTAAACCATGTGTGTCAGATGTACCACTCTTAGGAGATGTACCACTCCCTAAGAAAGCCCCAAGCTCCTCTGGAGGCGTCACTGGAGCTGGCCCACCTCCCCCTGCTCAAGACCTTTGCACCGGCAGCAATACAGATCTCCCTCTCCCTCTACCCCTGAGATCCAATGCCACCCCACCCCCTGACACTTTTTATTATCCACACTGCCGCAGGCCTTTCTTTGTGTGGGATGTTGTCTCACTCATTGCTGTGTCCCTAGCCTTAGTACGCTGCCTGGCACCCAACGAGTGCTTGTGAAGTATCCCAGAAAAGGGAATGAGCAGACAGAGCAAGGGTGAGAGAGACGGCAGAGCCTGCCCCATGGCGAGGGTGCGGAAGGTGCGGGAGGCACCCACCTGCCTGCCACCTGGGAGCCTCAAGGTCTGGCAGCTGTACCCATCATTGTTAATCATGAAAAGGGAGAGGGGGACAGGGTGGGCTGGGGTGGTGGGGACTGGTGGCCTGGGGTTCAGATGCCGGCTTCCTCTCCTTCCTCACGCCCTCCTAGACACTCTTGGTTTCCTTATAATCGCCAGTCCTGGAGGTGTACAATGGCCTCTGGAAATTGAATTTGTGGGCAGGTAATAGGAGCTGGAAAATAGAAACGTAACAAAACAGGGCCTGCAGGTAATCGCTGGCGCCCCTCCCATCTGCTAACATGGGTTGGGGTGGCAGCTCACTCCTGGGGCGGGGGTCCCTGCCTTCCTGGGACAGGCCTGGCCTGGGGTCTAAGGGATGGCCAGCAGTGGCGGCATGGGATTTTTTCTTCTTTCCCACATCCTGACAACTTGGAGGGACAGGCGAGGGGCGAGTTCTCGCCCCATCCATTGTGTCGGCTCAAACTTTAAGATATACCCGGACTTGGGGCGCTTCTTCCCCGTGCTCCTGCACCCCTGGGCCGCACCACCATTGCCTCTGGCTTCCTCTGCCCTCCCTCCTAGGAGTCCGGTCTTGAATGGCAGCCAGAGGGAGCTTGTTAAATCCTCCATCACACCATGCCGCTCCTTTGCTCAAGCCTCCAGGGGCACCATCTCACCTGGGGAAAAGCTAAAGCTGTTACGTTGGCTGCCAGGGCCACTGAGCAGGCTGCGCCCCCTCTCTGCTTCCCTCCCACTCTGCTCAGGCACTCGGGCCCCTTCCTGGCTCCTGGCTCCAGCACTCCCACCTCAGGGCCTTGCACCTGCTGTTCCCTTGGTCTGGAATGCTCTTCCTCCACGGAGCCACTCAGGGGCCTTACCTTTTCAGTGAAGCTTCCCTCCTTATTGAAAATCCCAAGTCCTCCAGAGTGCCCTGACGTACACTTCCTAATCCCTTTCCTGTCCACTTCCCCCACAGCATGTCTCCCAGTCTCACTGTGTGTCATATTTCCACTTTACTATCTGTCTTCCTGGCTGGAACGTCAGCCCTAGGAGGGCAGGGGTTTCTATCTGTTTTATCCACTGTTCCATTCTCAATGCCCAGAACTGTGCCTGGCACATAGTAGATGCTCAATAAAAGTGTGCTGAGAGACTGAGGGAGTGAATGATAGGGAAACTTGAGGGTCAAGGAGTGTAGGTTGCTGAAGGACAAACGGCAGCAGAGATGAGGCCAAGAACAGTTGTTCAGAGCCTTCATTCATGCTCTCATTCCCTCACACGACAGAGACACCTGCAGCACCTGCTCTGGGTCAGGCATGGTGGGGAACAAGCCTGGTTTGGCCCCACCTAAGGCTTTCTGGTCTGGCAGGGGGAGATGGAGAAAGAACCAGATAGTTGTGCCTCAAATTTCTAACCTGTAAAATGGGAATACTAGGGGCTGTGGTGGGGCTGAAATGAGTAAAAAGGGCAATGCCTGGCTCCTGGTTAGGGCTCAGTCGATGGTGCAGAGACCAACACCTGTGTTACTATTATGGCTAGGAAAGGTGTTGATTTCGTGTCTCTCCTGGCCACTGGGGCAGTGCGAGCTCACAGGGCGGGGGCTCTCACACGGAGGCTGGCTTATGAGACATGAGCAGTACACAGTCGGCAGGTAAAGGAATGAGATGATTTGGTTCATCAAGGCCAGCGGAAGTGTGAGCCCTGCCTTCTCGGTTTGCACGCTGGAAACAGGGGCATCTGCTGACTCACTGTGGGGCAAGGGACGTGGAAGGCACAATGGTGACAGGCAATTCCATGGCTATGGGAGTCACATGATCTGAGGTTCTAGCTCAGCCACTGACCAGCCAAGTGACCGTGGGACAGTCACTTCAGCTCTCTGGGCCTTGGCTTCCTGACTATACAGTGGGGACAGAAATAGGGGACATCTCAGCAGGCGGCTATAAAGATGATCAGGTTCACAGGTGGGGCCTGGGATGCCCAGGGGCCCACTACTCAGGAGCCATTACTGTGCTCCTGGGCCAGGCATATCTGCCAGGGTTCAGGCTGGGCCCCCAACTGCCCCCCTGGAGGACGTGTCAGGCCCTGAGTTCCCACCAAATGACACCCCGCACCTCCCGCCGGCCCTGCTTCCTTGAGGAGCACCCTGTTTGCAGGGAACAGCTGCTGAAATCCCACTTCCCCGACATCAAAAGCCTCAGCGGGTTTTCACCAAACAAACATAATGCAGAACCGGAGAAAGGTGTAAAATAAATAAACGAAACAAGCTGTGCATTTTCTTTCAGTATTACAGCTGCACCCGAAGATAAACAACAAGTGAATGTCACCAAACATCAATACCCGAGAAATTAACTTGACAAAAAGCTCAGCCGTCCCCCGACAACCCCCCAGTCCTGCCCCCCTCCCCCCCAACCTCCGACGACCATTTTTGCATTTCTGGAGTTCCCACCTAATGATTTTATTTTTCAATTAATTCCTTGACAGAATGCCAGCCTGTGTCTCTCCCTTCCCTGGCTGGCGCTGTCGGCCCTGCATGGGAGGCCCAGGCAGGCAGGGAGAAAGGCGCAGGCAGGGAGAAAGGCGCGGGCGGGGGGCGGGGGTGTGTCGGGAGGACAAGAGAAAGCGCTTCTTGGGGTTTTGTTCCAGAAGCAGACGTTGAGGAAAGGCAAGCCGGGGGAGAAGAGCGTGGCTGATAAGAGGAGAAGGGAGTTCTGAGAGGAACCCTGGGAAGAGGCAGGCATGAACAGCTTGGGGAGGGGAAAAGCGCTGGGCCAGGAAGCCCAGGGCTGGATTCTGAGTGGAGAGGCCTGAGGTGCAGGATGGAGGGTGCTAGATGCGGGTTGCTGGGCGGGTGAGCTGCCAGGATGAAACCCTGCTGCTCCTGGCTGGGCAACCTTGGGTAAGTTGCTTCACCTCTCTGGGCTCCTCTCAGTTTCTGCAGTTACTGAATGGTGATGACATTCACACGCCTAGGGTGTGTAAGGGTATTAAAAGAATGAATATATGTATGTAAGGCCTTCACAATAGTGCCGAGCAAACGGCAAGAATGTCAATACGGGTTGGTCATTCTTACTGCTATTGACAGAATCTGTTACTGAGAGCATGAGGGTGGGCCACTCCCCTCCTCTATAACATGAGGATGGCAATAGCAGCTCTGGACTCTTGTCTCAAAAAAAAAAAAAAAAAAAAAAGTGACCAATGGGATGCAGCAGGGCCTCCCACTGTGGGCCCACATTAGAGCATCTGGATTTGCTGACATGATTTGCCATGAATAAAGAAATCAGTGACTAATGTTCAAAAACAGGGAGATGCTACATGACAATCTGCACCTCTAGTTTCTCTTGAACCTGGAATGGCTAACCTGTGAGCGTGGCAGACCTGTCCCCTCCCTGCCTACAGGTAACTGACAAGGCTGTGTACTAGCTGCCCCTGGAGACCGGAGGCCTCACTTACGGGAGCTTTTCGACCTGTTCCTGGAGGCTCCCAAGTTGCTACTTCCCGAGACAGAGGATAAGCAAGGCTTTGACAAACTCCGCTAAGTCGGAGACAGAACTGACTCCAAGAGGCCAGGGTGAAGGGCATGGGCCGGGGGCACAGGAGGGCAAGGGGAGGAAGGAGGATGGGGCAGGTGGAGGCCAGAATGAGGCACCACAATCTTCAGACTCACTGGTGTGCAGTCCCGGGCTGCTGGGGGACACCAGCCACCTGTAGCTCCCACCCTTGGGGAGTATGAGGATGTCACGGTATGGGTACCACAGGGGGCTGGCCTGGCTTGGGAGGCTGCCTGAGCCAGATTCCCACCCTCAGCTGCTGGTGCCTGTGCCTGGGTCTCTACCCGTCCTCCCTGGCTTCAGATCTTGCAGCCCCCATGGGCAGAGCTCTCATACCCAGATGGGTCTGCATCTCAGGGCTCTGTGTACACAGGAGGCACACATTAGATATGCACAGAATAAAAGGTACTCTTCAGGAGATTGGCCTGGCCCCTAAGACCAAGCCAATGGCCCTTTATTGATACAGGAAGCTGTTTTAGGGTTGTGCCTTTTTTTTTTTTTTTTTTTTAAATAGACAGAATCTCACTCTGTTGCCCAGGTGAGTGCAGTGGCGTGATCTTGGCTCACTGCAACCTCTGCTTTCCGGGTTCGAGTGATTCTTGTGCTCAGCCTCCCGAATAGCTGGGATTACAGGCGTGCACCACCACGCCCAACTAATTTTTGTATTTTTAGTAGAATCGAGATTTCACCATGCTGGCCAGGCTGGTCTTGAACTCATGAGCTCAAGCGATCCACCCGCCCGGGCCTCCTAAAGTGCTGGGATTATAGGCGTAAGCCACCACATCTAGCCAGTTGTAGCTTTTTAAAACACAGTGAGTCCTTCTAAGAACTAGGTGTGATGTGAGAGAGTCCTTGCACAGAGCGGGTGGGCAGGACCCTGGGCTGCAGACTGGCCTCTGCCACTGCGGGACTCCCAGGAGCTGCTAAGCTCCTTACGTCACTCAGTGCTCCCACCTGTTAAATGGGGATGGTGGCTGTTCTGCTTACCTCATGGGAACCCTAAGGGTTCCTGCCTTCAGTCACTCTTAGCAAGCATGACCGAACACATTCTATGTGCCAGGAATGATGCTAGGGATATGGCAGTGAAAAAAACTCCACAGGATAAACTAAACCACCAGCCACGGGGCCACACTAGGGCTCCGGGCAGACAAGACGAGGTGGGACCTGAGTGCTGCCACTTAGTGGTCCCAGCCTTCTCTGAGTCACCAAACTTACTCTTCTGTAGACAGGACACAGTAGTAGCACCCACCACAGGGGATCTGATGAGATAAAGCATGAGAGCACTTAGCCCAGGGCCTGGCATGTTGAGGTGCCAGGCAAACATGAAAGCTAATGATCAAAGGGTCCTGTGAGGCCACCCCAGAGGACAGGCAGTGCCCAGCAAAGGGGAAATCCAGCTGCCCAAGATAAGGCTGAGGGGCGAGCCGCAGGGACCACTCCTCAGAGGCCTGCTGGCTCTGGACTTTCCTACAGAAATTCCACCAGCTGGGTAACATCATTGTCCCACTTTTCAGATGAGGAAGCAGCCACACTAGGGCTTTGAAGAGTCAAGTGGCCACATTCTCCAAGCAGGACCTTGAGCTCAGACGGGGCTGGCTCTAGCCTTGCTGGCACAGCACAGCAAAGCCTGCCCTGCCGGCTGGGGACAATAGCCCAGCCTCCCTAGGCAGGGGGGTCTCAACAGGAAAGGCATGAACAGAACTGGGCTGTGTAGCAGCAATTTTCTTTTCAAAGGCCATTGGTTCTCAATCCAGCTGTCTGATAGAATCAGCTAGGAAACCACTGATGCCTGGATCCTACCTCCAGAGGTTCCGATGCAAATGGCCTGGGGTGGGCATGGGATATTATGACTGCTATGATGACCGCTGTTATTAATCTTGGTGCGGAGGACTTGGGCTCCCTGAGCGGCTGGAGACTGGGCTGGTGGGTGGAGTAACTTCGCTCTGTGCTCTGGGTGTCTTGTGTGTGTGCAGAATTCCACAACTGGCCACGCACAACCCCATACACAGGGGCCGGCGAAGGCGCTGCAGCCCGGATTCCCGTGGATTTATCCTGAGCTAGGGCTGTAGGCGTGGGCTATGCCTGGGAGCTTCTAGACTTGGTCCCACATGTTTGTGTTAGTTACAGATGCTGGGAGACCTGTGCGGGCTGGGAAGCAAGGGGAGTGTCCTGGTGAAGGTGACACCGGGAAAAGGGAAAAAGAACCAGGAAAGGTGGGAAGGTGTCCCCTACTTCTCTGCCTTGGGTCTGGAGGAATCTCCCAAGTCTTAGGATTTGGTCCACATCAGCTACTGATCTCTTTTCTTTTGGCATAGGCCCTGGGTTGGAGGGCACAGGCTGAAAGGGAGCAGCTGGTAACATCTCATGGGGCCAAGGTGTAGTGGTGTCTGCACCAGGCTGTGTAAATGCAAAGGCTCGAGGGTCCAGATAGGAATATGATGACATCAAACAGTCCAGGGGGTAGGGGGAGATTACAGGGAGGACTATGCATTGTGGGCAAGGGGAAGCCCAGCCTTCGTATAAATGCGCAGCCATTCCTTGGGCCTGGTGCCCTGTAGGAATGTGGAACCAGGCTGGCCAAATCTGATTTTTCAAAAGAGGTCAGAATCTTGATTTTCAGGTTAAATCTTCCAATACAAAAATAGTGATGATTCATTCAAAACCATTGTTTTCGTATCCGGTAGGCAAAATAGAGATCTAATTTCATCCGACAACTTGCGATTGTGGTCTCTGCTCTTTTCTCTCTCTCCTCTCTGTCTACTAAACCCCACTAGTTTCACTTGTGGTCATGAAGCAGTAATAAAAACCTTGTCTGTGTGTTTTCCTTGGGTTTCTCCGGGCTGGGCCAGCCTACAGTTCAGAAACAAAACTGGCCGCTCCCTACCACCAGCTACAACCCTGGAGGGAAACCCACCCTCCTCCCTGTCCCTGTTTCTAGCACTCTGGTCCCCAAGCGCCCAAACCCTCGGCCAATCCCGGCCCAGCCCCTGCCCCTCCCAAGTCGCTCTGAAATTCTCCTTCTGTCAGTTTAATTCCGTGATCGATGAGGAAGAGCACGAGAAATGGCCCGGCACAGCTGGCTTCCCCGTTAGCCCTAGCAGGGATTCCTGGCCTTGCTGGCGACGGCTGAGTGAAATGTTTGCGGAACGCAGAGAACACAAGTCAATAACAATTTAGCTGGATTGGGAGCAAGTACCTTCCCCGCACGGACAGCCGCTCCCGGGGGAAGGGGAGGAGCGTGTGCGGGATATTGCCGAAGCACTTGGAATTATTTCCAAAACACTGCCCAGCGAGGCTCGGGCGTGGGGAGTGGAAGGAAGTAGGAGGGGTTGACTGGGCCCTACCTGCTCCAGCTGACCTCCAGGCCCCCCAGCCTCCCCGCACCGCTGCAGGGAGAAGCATTTTGCTCTCCGATCATGGCTCCCTGCACGGCCAGCCATGTGCACCACTTGGGTGCACACTTGGGAACTGCCTTGACCAAAAGAATTCCCTCTCCTTGATTTTCCTCCTCTGGATTCGGCCTCCAGCAGCTGTGGGAGCCAGGGGTGTGAGAAAGAGTGGGTTTCCCGGGCAACCTCAACCTCTCCTGGAACCACTTCCCAACGTGACCAGGAGCTGGAGATAGATTAAGACACACTACCGTGAACACAAAAAGTGATCATTTCTTTTTTCTTTTCTTTCCTTTTTTTTTGTTTTTTTGAGACTAAGTCTCATGCTGTTGCCCAGGCTGGAGTGCAGTGGCGTGATCTCGGCTCACTGCAACTTCGTCTCCCAGGTTCGAGCAATTCTGCTGCCTCAGCCTCCTGAGTAGCTGGGATTACAGGCTCGCACCACCATGCGTGGCTAATTTTTGTATTTCTAGTGGAGACAGGGCTTCACTGTGTTGGCCAGGCTGGTCTCGAACTCCTGGGGTCAAGTGATCCACCTACCTTGGCCTACCAAAATGCTGGGATTACAGGCGTGAGGCACCACTTTTGGCTGAGAAGTGATCAAAGAGGTCAGGGATAAAACAGCTGCATATCCCCATGCCCCACCCAGTCTCAGCCTTTCCTGTCAGGACCTGCTGTGGCAATCCGGGACAGTCTCTCTCTTTGCCCGCCTCCTGCTTAGGCCTTTAACACCTCCAGAGGAAGGGCTGCCACAGCCAAGTCTTCAGGAGAAAACAAGAAGGACCCAGGTGAAGGAATGAAAATGGGAAGCTTATAGAAAACCTCTGTCTCCAGGTGGATGGAAGGAACCACGACCAAGGGATATTCTGAATAATAAATTCTGTGACTTCACATCCTTGCTTGAACTTTCCTGACTGTGAGTTTGAAAGCCCGATGATTATGTTTTCATGGGCAAGATCAAGGCGGCCTATTCACAAAGGTTGACGTGGGGATAACGGGCTCTCTCGTCTCCAGTCTTTTGAAAATGTATGGTCCTGTGAATGATGATTAAGTTATGGGAGTGGGGAGGGGGATGAACTCTTGCAGGCTTTAAATATCATCTGTCTGCTGATGACTTCCAAATTTATATCTCAGCCCAGACTTCGCCCCTGAGCTCCCAACTCATAGATCTATCTGCCTGACATCGAGGGGAGTCCTAATAGGTGTCTCAAATCCAACACGTTCAGAACACCCCCGCCCAGCCACCTGTTCTTCCCGGCTTCCTAGGCCTCCGCTCACCACGCAGCACCATCATCCTGTGAGTGGCTTGGAGTAAAAACTATGCACCAGTTTTGATTTTTCTCCTGCCTTCCAGAAGCAAGTCTGGCTGGCTCTACCTTTACCAAAAATGCTCAATCCACCTGCTTCCCCACCTCCACAGCCTCTGCTCCAGGGCCCTTGCTGGCCTGGATGGGACCTCTGCCCTCCATTCTTGCCCCTCTACAATGCAGGGGATGAGGTCTGACAGTGTGAATCAGGTCCTGAGACCCTTCTCAAATCTTCTGGGAGCTTCCCACTGTACCTTGAATATAAGCTGGGCTTCCTGGCAGGCCACACAAGGCCCCGGGAGGAACCCCTGCTGGCTTCTCTGCCTGTTTTGAACACACTCTGCCCTAGGACCTTGGCACTTGTGGCTTCTGCTACCTGGGATGGTTCCCCCCAGATCTTTGGCTGGTTGTTCCCTTCGTATCACACAGAAATGCTGACTCGGCAGAAAGACTTTCCAACCACCATATTTGGAATCTCTCCTTTCCCTCTCTGGCCCTGAAGAGCTCATTATGCTATTTTTCTTTTGTTTTCTTTTCTTTTTTTAAAGAGACAGAGTCTTGCTTTGTTACCCAGGCTGGAGTGTAGGGGCACAATCATGGCGTGCTGCAGCCCTGAACTCCTGGGCTCAAGCGATCCTCCCACCTCAGCCTCCCGAGTAGCTGGGACTACAGCTGTGTGCCACCATGCCTGGCTAATTTTTTAATTTTTTCTTTTTTAAGAGACGGGGTCTCGTTATGTGGCTCAGGCTGGTCTCAAACTCCTAGGCTCAAGTGATCCTCCTGCCTTGGCCTCTCAAAGCACTGGGATTACAGGTGTGAGCCACTGCATCCAACCATATGTTACCCTTTCTAATTTCCACTCCAGGACTTGGTATCATCAGAACTTTGTTGCTACTTATTTTTTTTGGTGGGGCAGGGGAGGGGGCAATCATCTGTCTCTCTCACTCAAGTATGAGCTCCACGGGGGAGGACTTTCTCTTTTGTACACTGCTTTGCCCTCAGTGCCGAGAGCACAGCTCGATAATACGGTCATCAGTGAAGAACTGTTGAATGAATGAATGAATGGGGGCCTCCCATCCGGGGAAGCTGGAGATCTAAGCCCAGGGCACTGGGGGTGCAGCTATGATGCCTCTAGAGTTATATACTCTGAGAAAGGGGGGACTCACCGTGGGAGGAACTAGCCACCCCTGGCTTTTGGATAAAATAAGGGCAGCCACTTCACAAGGCCTAGGGGCTGCAAGCCCTTTCTGTGAAGAGCCAAAAAGTAAATACTTTAGGCTTGGTGGGCTGTGGGGTCTCTGTCACAACCACTCAACTTTGTCCTTGCAGTGGAAGAAAATAGCCCTAGACAATATATGAACAAATGGGCATGGCTGTGTTGCAATAAAACTTTATTTATAAAAACAGATTATAGGCTGTGGTTTGCAACTGTCCAGATCCAATAAAGAGAGGGCAATTTGGGATTTAGGAGGTGCTGAGGATACAGGGTGTGATAGAACACGCAGGTATAGACATTAACTACAGTTCTGCAGTGTCCAGACCTGTGTGCCTTCAGGCCAGGCACTAGGCTGCTCTGGGTCTTGGTTTGTGCTACAGTAAAATGGGAGCAACACTGTTCTTCAGGCAGCTGTGAGCCTGAAATGAGACTGAGTTATGTAAAAGCACCCGGTATCACTCTCTGCACATGGTAGGTCCATGACAAAGCTCTCTCATCCTCTTTCTTTCCTTTTCCCCCGACTTGATCTTTATAAGAACTTACATGATTGCCTTTTCAGACCAGCGGTGCTTCGAAGCACCCGGTTAGGAATATCTGGCTTCAGACCACACAGGGCTCCAGTGCCGACTGCACACCTGTGGCTAAGCATGGGGCCTGGAGCACATTAGCCAGCTTTTCTGAGCCCCGGCTTCCTTCCTTGTGGGGTGACAGTGAAGATGAACCGAGTTAACACTCACACAGTGTCCAGCATCTATTAGATGTTCAATTAAATTCTAATCATCATTCTGATGATTAGGTTCTTATTTATGTTTATTTTTTCACCCCACAAATGGTCACTGAGCGCCTCCTCTCTGTGCTAGATATGGGGCCCAGGCAGGGTGGACAAAGGGCCTTGTATCCCCCCAGAGGATAAAATGTCACATGGAGAAGGATCTTAATTGCACACGTGAGCCCCTGATGGCAGGTTGTGGCACTTGAGGAGGACGAGGGGAGGGGCATGACAAGGGAATCACGAGAAGGAGGGGTGTAGGGGAAAAGCTGCATCTTTGACACTCTGGCCGGGAGGCAGGGGGGGCCGGGGTCAGTGGGGGCTGCTGGGACCAGGGCTCTAGCAAGCAGGTTCCTTCCCTGCCCCCCGTGAGGCTGGGAAGGTGACTGTTTGCTAGAGGCCGGCGACCCATGGGGTCAGCCACCCGTCTGTGCCGGAAGAGCACTTCTCTGGGCGCTCTGCTCATAGATCTCCCGCCCCAGCCCAGTCTGGCTTGGGCAGGCGGGGGAAGGCGCCACTGCCAGCCACTCACCATGCTGGTCATGTCTGCGCTCCCAGCTCTGGAGGTGAAAGGTAGAAACGCTAACCACAGCCCATCAGTCCTCCCCAGCTGGAATAAGACAACACGGGAAGCAGAGCCACGCTCCCAGCCAAATAAAAGCCTGTTTGCCCGGCCTCCCTGGCTGTGAGTGCTGTAAAACAGAGGGTTCTGCGCACGGATTTCTTCCATACCATTATATTCTCTCGGCTGCGCTCGCAGGTACTGTGGCCTGCCGCGGCCCTGAAAGCTTCTTGATGCCGTGACCCTGCTGGTTTGTAACACGCTCGGGAAGAAAAGGACACAGCCAGCGGCGGACTTTCCTCTTTCTTCCCTCCTTGCTCTCTCTTTTCAAACTCCCACATGCAAGGCAGTGAAGAATAGCACTTTACCTACCACGGGGCTGCTGCGCTGGAGATGAGAAACCTGATTCTTGGCCGGCAAGGAAGGGAGGGAGGTGTGGGGCAGCGGGCAGGGGCAGGAAGAGGACAGGCGAGACGGGGAGGGCAGTTTGGTGGAAAAACGTCTGTCTTGCTATTCCCTTTTGAAAGCATCTCTGTCTGGTGTCAAGGTCTTTGCCTACTCAGGCCAACTTTTACAATGACTTTCAAAGCCCTGTCCTTCGCTGTTCAATTTGACAGGTGTTTTGCAAGCATCAACTTGCAAGGAAAAATATAATGCCCTGCCATTATACAGGGACAATGGATAAAACGAAGGCTTCCGCTTGGTGGGGAGGGGATGGGGGGTTTACAGCAAGCTTCTTTTGGCTGCCAACAAGGAACCTGGATAAGCAGAGAGCTGAAGACTGGGTGTGGAGCATGAGTTCTTGTAACTGCCTTAGAAGGCAGGACATTACGGTTGCTGCTTGAGCAGCAATGAGTCCTCCTCCTCCTCATGGCACCTGGGCACTAATAAGCTCCTACTAGGTGCCAGGCTCTGTGCTATGCCTTGGAGACAAGGAAGAACAGGTGGCATCTGTGGTTAGATGTAAACATTCTACCCCAAGCAATGCTTATGTGTCAGGCATACCTGTCCTCTTCCTTACCCCACCCCCAAACACACACATCCTAAGCAATGCTTATGTGTCAGGCATACTCACCCTCCTACTTACTACACACACACACGTCCCAAGCAATGCTTATGTGTCAGGCATACCCATCCTCCTACTTACTACACACACACACACACACACACACACACACATATATCCCAAGCAATGCTTATGTGTCAGGCATACACACCCTCCTACTTACTACACACACACACACGTCCCAAGCAATGCTTATGTGTCAGGCATACCCATCCTCCTACTTACTACACACACACACACACACACACACACGTCCCAAGCAATGCTTATGTGTCAGGCATACCCACCCTCCTACTTACTACACACACACACACACACACACACACACACACACACACACACACATCCCAAGCAATGCTTATGTGTCAGGCATACACACCCTCCTACTTACTACACACACACACACACGTCCCAAGCAATGCTTATGTGTCAGGCATACCCATCCTCCTACTTATTACACACACACACACACACACACACATCCCAAGCAATGCTTATGTGTCAGGCATACCCATCCTCCTACTTACTACACACACACGTCCCAAGCAATGCTTATGTGTCAGGCATACCCATCCTCCTACTTACTACACACACACACACGTCCCAAGCAATGCTTATGTGTCAGGCATACCCATCCTCCTACTTACTACACACACACACACACACACACACACACACACACACACACACACATCCCAAGCAATGCTTATGTGTCAGGCATACACACCCTCCTACTTACTACACACACACACACGTCCCAAGCAATGTTTATGTGTCAGGCATACCCATCCTCCTACTTACTACACACACACACGTCCCAAGCAATGCTTATGTGTCAGGCATACCCATCCTCCTACTTATTACATACGAAGACACAAACACACACACACACACACACACACACACACACACACACACACACACACGTGCTACTGCCCAGGCTTCTAAACACCAGGGCTCGTCTGTCTCGGTCCTTTGCCCAGAAAGCATCCTCCTTAGCCTGGCCTGACGGGAATGCAAGGAAAGTGGGAGTGTTTTTGGCAACCTAGAAAAGGAAGAGTGAGTGCCCCGAAGGACAATGAGGCCCCTCGACAATCCTATTTGTTGACTGCACGTGAAGTGCCAGGAGCTGTGTGCCATCTCCTTTACAGGCATCCTCCCCTTTGAGCCCCACAATTTCCCTAACAAGGTGGGCGCCGTGGCCCCATCGTACCAATGACAGAGCTGAGGCAGAGCGACTTGCCTGAGGTCACAGAACAGGTATGAGGACACATTCGGGTAAAATGCAAGGGGCAGCTGCTCAGATCAGCTGATGCAAAGGCTCAGTACAGCAGGACGGTGGAAAATACAGGTTTGAATCCTGGCTCTGTGGTCAGTAGCTGGGTGCCCTTGGGCAAGTTACTTGCCCTCTCTGTGCTTTAGTTTTCTCACCTCTAAAACAGAGGATTGCGACAGTACAGTAAATTGACAGGTTCATAGGTTCTTGGAAATCTCGCAACTTTCAGTGAAAAGACGTATAACAAACTCAATGTTACCACAGGCTAATGGATGTAAACAAGAGCTAAACTCCTACACAGAAATGTATTTCTAATAACAAAAACATCACCAAACTTCTGAGTAAAGACACCAAAACTTCTAAATATTAAACACTGAAATAAATGTGAGCACTATATACGTTTAAGACAGATTAATAAAAACAACGAAGACAATGATTTACCCAATGATTCCAGTTCAGGGCTGCAGGTGGCCAGAGACTCTCCTGGTAGCTCAGGACACTGGGAGGGAACCCACCCCGGGTAGGGCACCCATCACACACATAACTGCACTCACCCACTCTGGGACCACTGAGACGTGCCAATTCACCTAGCGTGCATGGCTTTGGGATGTGGGAGGAAATTACAGGACCTGGAGAAAACCCACATGGGGCGAACACACAAACTCCACAGGGTGAGCACGCAAACTCCATGGGGAGAGCATGCAAACTGCACGGGAAGAACACGCAAACTGCACACAGACAGTGGCCCTGGATGGGAAGCCATTTTTTTCTTATCAATTATGATAAAATGATGTTATCTGAGAACCTGTGTTTACCTCCCAGGATTCTGCAGGACTCGTACCCATGAAAACTTGCAGATAGTACCTGGCTGTCAAGTAAGGCTTGACTGAAGATTGCTAGTTACAGTAATGATAATAATAATTGGTATTATTTAGCTTGAACTACAAATTGAACATTCTACTATGACCTCGGTGCCTCAGGGACCCAGGGGAGATAAGGCCAGTCCTGGGAGCTGGGAAACTGAGTCCAGGGGCAGGGGCACTCCAGGGTAATTCATGCTGGTGGCACCGACCACATCAGGGCTTCGGCTAGTGCCAAAGCTCCACTCTATCTGCTCTGGCCACCTCCCACTGTCCCTGAGTGCAGCTCACAGGCCACAGTGTCACCGGCATCTTCCTGCCAGGCCCTGCTGAACGGTTAGGATGCCTGCCTTTCATTCTGTGGCTCACATTCTGCAGGGAGCTCTTTGTTGCGGCCTCAGAGCTCGGCAGCCTCCACCTGAGATCTGAGTGCCTTCCTGGCAGAGTTCAGGGCTGAGGCTAGAGCCGGGAGAGGGAACTGGGCACGGACACCACCTGCCCTTAGGGTCTGCCAGGGCCCCAGGAGCTCTGAACAATGCGGATTTTGACACAAATGAACTGGGTATTTTTCTCCATGGGAAAAGGGCACAGGGTGGGGAGAAGGGTCTGGCCAGGAGGGCAGGAGGCCGGAGGGCCTATTCTGAACATTTGAGGCTGCTGTGGGCACCTCCTGTGTCCCAGAGACATCAATTGGACAACGGGTGTCTCAGTGGGTGAGAGACTGACATCTCCAGCATGCCTGCTCTGTGCTGGACACACTCCAGGCATCACCTCACTTTCCCAATCCAGTGTCACACTCCCAGGGGAGGACGGATAGAGAGGTAAACCTGAATATTGTCCAAGTTTAACCATTCACTACCATGTGACCTTGGGCAAGGTGCTTCATCTCTGCGTGCCTCAGTTCCCTCATCTGTAGAATGGGGAGATGAACGGCATCTCACTCACAGGGGTGGTGTGTGAATGACATGAGACCCCTCACAGCAAGGGATTTAGAAGAGTTCCTGGTCCCCAGTAAGGAAAGCCGCTACTATGGCTTTTGTTACTTCCCTGATCACTGTCAAATCAATTCCAGAAGGGGTACCCCTGTTAACAACATCTTTCAAATGAGAAAACAGAAGCCCACAGCCCACAGAGACTTGCCCCAGGACAGTAGCCTGGGACTTGCCCTGGGACACACAGCCAGGATGCAGAATCCGGGACTTGCCCTGGGACACACGGCCAGAATGCAGAATCCGGGACTTGCCCTGGGACACACGGCCAGAATGCAGAATCCGGGACTTGCCCTGGGACACACGGCCAGAATGCAGAATCCGGGACTTGCCCTGGGACACACAGCCAGAATGCAGAATCCGGGACTTGCTGACTCCAAAGTTGATGCTCTTTTTCCTAAGCTGGTGGTTCCTAAACCTTTTGGGGCCCATGACCTCCTAGAAAATCTGATGAAAACAAAAGATTCTCTTGCCAGACACACACATAGACACAAACGCAATCACCAGGCGTTCCCAGTCCCTCTGAGGCCAGCCATAGTGGAAGAGAAAGTTCCATGGATTCTTAGTTAAGAAACAATCCCCATCTTACATCTTGCTGTATTCTACAGTGTGTTCTTTTGTTTTTAAGGGATTATCATGTTTCTTTGGAAAACAGTGCTGAAAAATGCCATGAGGAATTCAGATTCTTTGGCTCCAAACTCTCAGGCCACTTCCTGGTCCACACAGGTGAGGCCAGCAGGGAGGTCTGACACTCCGCAGTGCTTGGCCTTGACCCCTGTGGATGGGTCATATCCAGGACCGTATCAGCATCCTCTCCAACCTGGGCACTGTTTCTCAGGGCTGCTCCTGCCCCCAGGAAAACACAACCCCTACCCCTGGCAACATGCCCTGACATGTACGTAGGTCACCATACATGCTGGACATTCTCTATCTGGTCCCTCCACATCCATCCTCTGTTCTGCTCATCCCCGGAAGGCTGACCCTACTGAATGTGTCACAGGGACAATCTGGGCCTGTGGCCGACAGGTGGGATGGCCTGATGAGAGGCTGCGGCCGGAGAGCAGAGGGCCGCAGGAGAGAGAGCTGCAGCTGTTCTGTCCCTAGCCCCTTCTTCATGCCTTGATGCTGTCCTCTGGCACTGTCCCTCCACACTGCAGTGCCCACTGGTAGCTGCTCCTAGGCTCCTGTCCTCACTGGAACCCAGGAACATCACTTCCTCCCCTGCCCTTTCAGCCACTGGGGCGGTAAGAGCTCTGACGCTGCTCCCCTCTGGGAGCCCCAGCATCCTGCTGCTCCGTTGGCACTGCCTATACCCCTGTAAGCTGCCATTGCATGACAGGGTCTTTCTATGAGGCTCCTGTGTGAATTCTCTTCCCTCCTGGGGCCTCGGCCCATCTCCCGTGGCACTGGGGGAGGGTCCCTAAGTGCTCATCTTTTGACACTCTTGGGGAGCCCAGAGCCGATGTCCCCTTCCAGAACCTGGGAGGGCAGTGCTTTTCCAGAGGGACTCAGAGGGGTGGAAACACGTGGCTCTGACACTCAAGCCCACCCTCAGGGGCCTTATCTCATCTATGCATGTCAGCTTCCTCATCTGTACAATGGGAACAACGAAACACGCACACGACAGGGCCTTCCACAAGCATATGCCGTGCCAATCCTGAAGGGCCAGCAGTGCTTGTCATTATGATTCGTTATTCATTCTCTCAATTTCTGAAGCAACCCTACAGATCTTAGGTTCATGGTCTGGATGAGTCAGAGGGCCAAAGCCATGCAGTCAGTAAACACTCACCCCAGGTTAATGAGGGCCTGGGACTTTTTCTTTTTCTCTTTTTTTTTGAGACAGAGTGTCGATCTGCCACCCAGGCTGGAGTGCAGCGGTGTGATCTTGGCTCACTGTAACCTCCACCTCCCAGGTTCAAGTGATTCTCCTGCCTCAGCCTCCCAAGCAGCTGGGACTATAGGCATGTACCTCCAAGTCCGGCTATTTATTTTGTATTTTAAGTAGAGATGGGGTTTCACCATGTTGGTCAGGACGGTCTCAAATTCCTGACCTCAAGTGATCCACCCACCTCGGCCTCACAAAGTGCTGGGATTACAGGCCGGAGCCACTGCACATGGCCAGTAGTTTTTTTTGTGACGTTAGATAGTATAACATAGTTGGGGCCGGTGAGTGGGGTGGGAGGCTCTACAGCCGGTCTGGAGTTCACGTCCGAGCCCTGTCACTTCCTCGCTTAGACACAGCACTGCCTACAGCTGCCACAGTTGCTGTGAGCACTGAGATGATGCCGGTGTGAGGACGGCTCCCTGATGCACAGTAAGTGCTTAATAAACACTACTCGTCATAAATGACTGCAGTGTTTGGCAGGCCTCAGTTCTCTCATCTGTGAAATGGGGCTAATCTCATGGAGCTGCTGGGGAATGAATTGGAAGATGTAGGCAAATGAAGAACTGTCATTGTTACTGTTACCATTTGATCTGCCCGTCTGGCCTTGGCCTGGCTGGTAAGTTGCTGTGGAGACAGCCAATCCCACAGAAATGCTGCCAGCCAAGTCTTTCCACTGTGGCGAGGCAATAGTGCTGTCTCTGGAACTCGATTTATTGAAGGGGGCTTTTCTCTAAGGCAGGGCAGAACCGCTGAGCCTGCACTCCTCAGCTGGCCCCGGGTGTGGGGTATGGGGGTGAGGGGGAGGTGGGCCCCCGTCTCCGCTCTGGGGAGAGTCCCTTATGCAAACATTTGCCGACGGGAGCATTTGGGCTTGTCAATGTTGTCGATAAGGACAGGCTCTCTTTCTGCACATCAGGATTTGGGGCCTTATTGAGTTGTGAGCTTGCAACTGTGTATTTAGCCTTCACTTCTCTGGTTCCATATTTGTCTAAGCTCAAATATTCCCCAGCCTGAGACTGGGAGCCTGGCATGTGCCAGGTACTGTGCCGGGCACGGGGGACCCAGGGAAGAACTGATCACTAACAGAGACGAGCATGACACAGCCTCCACGTGGGGGAGGCACGGGTCCAGAGAGGATAACAAACCATAAAGAAATAAGTTACAGCATGGCAAGAAAGCACAGTGACAGAAGAGGAGAGTAGAGGATGGAGAAATTACTGATACTTGTGGAGGGGGAGGGAACAGGGAAGGCTTCCTGGAGGAGGTGTCATTCTATCTGGGTTCTGAAGGCATTTACCAGGTTTAAAAAAAAAAAAAAAGTGAGGGGCAAGGCATTCTAAGCAGAGGGAACAGCGTGTGCAAAGGCACCCAATCCTGCCTGGAGTCTGGGGAACAATGAACTCTGTGGGAGGTGCAGTGGGAGGTAGGAGGAGTCTGGGAAGACCATGGGCGTGGGCAGGAGGCAGTGTTCTGAAGGGTGTGGCAGCTGGGCTAGAATCAAGGGGCTTCCCTGCTATCTCTGGAGTTCCATGTCCACTTGTGGGGGATGCAGTCCTGCTGCATTGCTGAGACACTGCTTCTCAGAAGCCCAGTCGTTTCGCCCTAAGGAAGACCAGTGCCCCCACTGGAAGGCTCCCATCTCCATAAGAGAAACTGTTTCCAAGGTGCTGCCTGGTTTGGCAACAGAGCCGCACCGGTCAGGAGAGGGAACAATCACTCCTGGCTCCAGGTTCCATGTCTACCCAGAGAAGCGGGGTTGGGGGATGCTGGCAGCAAACACCCAGTCTGCACCCAGGTGACACCCGAGGCCCTGAGCTGCCCCACAGGGAAGGGATGGATGAGGGCACGATGACGGCTCCAGCCAAGAAAGCAGTTGAGACCTGGGACCCAGGCGACAATGAGGTGGGGAGGAATGCGGCGGTGTGCCAGGAAGACCTCAGAGCACCACAGGTAGCACTACAGACAGGACTGTTCCCCATGACGGAGCCTGGCTTTTCTGGGCATGCAAAAGGCAGAGAAGCTCCCCAGCTGGGTGACCCACCGCCAAGTAAGCAGGATCCAAAGTGGGTGGGAAGCCAGCAGCCGCTGTTTTGCTGCCGGGCCCAGGCCACAGTGGAAGCACTTCTGCGATGGGAGGCAGAGGTGTGGAGATGGGGATCAAGGTCAGGTACCCCTTGATATCCCAAGTTTGGAGGGTGTGTACCGGACAGCAAGGGGCACCTGCCATACCTTCCATGTGCCCAGGGTGAAGCGATTCTTGAGGCTGTCTCAACCTCTCCTCACCTGACTCAACACAACCTCTTGGAGAAGACGAGGCCCTGCGACCTCATCTGCTCCCTCTCTCCTCCCCTCAGCTCCAGCCATGCCGGCCTCCCTGTTTCTCACACACATCGAGCTTGCTCCAACCTTGGGGTCTCCCTGCCCCTGGCCTCCTGCTTAGGCAGCCCTTTCTTGGGTACACCTCTGCAGTGAGGCCTCTCTAGCCCACCTGATGAGGAATGTGTCCCAGCCTTTTCCACCTGAGCCTTGGACCCTGCTTGGTTACCGTCACATGGGTACATGAGGGCACAGCGGGCACTCAGTATTTTCCGGCCACCACCTGAATAGTCACTGAGGCCACATGACACCACCAAGGTGGGTAAGAGGGGAGTGAGACCTGTGGGCATCAGCCCTCCAGCAGGGAGTGGATGATCCTCCACCGGGGTCATGGAGGCAAGTGATCAGCAAGAGTGTGGTCCCCAGGGCCGGCCACCAGGAAGGCCGTGAGCATCCCTGCCCCGTGAACACTGGAATCTGAACACAGAGCACTGTGAGGACAGGGCCAGCAGCTGCGAGCTGTGGCCTGGCAACCCGGCAGGCAGGGAGCGGATACGCACTCTGACCTCTGTCTCTTCCTGCCAAGGCGCCCAGTGACCCAACCTAACCGCAACCCAAAAGGGCACAGAACCCGGATGCTTTCACACAGGCCAGCCTCCTGGCAGGGAG
The DNA here is from genome assembly GCF_043159975.1 of Macaca nemestrina. NCBI lineage: Eukaryota > Metazoa > Chordata > Mammalia > Primates > Cercopithecidae > Macaca > Macaca nemestrina. The sequence goes on along the minus strand of NC_092134.1, from coordinate 19,397,274 downwards.
TGCCCAAGAAAGGTGGAGAGCAGGTCTGGAGGGGCTGTGGGAGGATACCCAGCAGGAGGTGCTTGGCAGCCCTTGTGCCCATAGCCTGCTGGGTAAGGGTAGTTCTCTCAGATGCCCCACCTCTTGTGTTCCCCAGGGGGCCCATGAATCAGCCCAAAAGACTGTCCCGCTCCTACCGTGAAAGTGCGCGGCCGTCTTCCGCCTTAGGGCCTGCAGGGTCACCTCGGAGTCGGCCCACTCCAGCACCAGCCTCCGGCCGTACAAGTGGGTGCTGTGACACAGGGCATTGAAGGCTCTCTGCAGAGGGACAAGAAACGAAACTGCGCATCAGCTGGATCAGCGCGGCAGACACTCCACTCTGCCCGCCAGCTGCCTGCCCGCGTCTCAGATGCCAAAGCCCAGGTTCTGGCCCCGTGACATCTGATCTCCAGCGAGGGTTTGGGGAGCAGTTGGGTGCATCTATTTAATTAGTGGGTTGCGTTCCCAGGGAGAAAGCTGCAAGTGACTGAGCAGTCAATATATCCGCTGTCTGGGCTGTAATTGGTGCCTGGGCCGAGGCAGCCGTCGTGTCATCCGATCTGTGGAGGGCGACCCCATTAGCGGGCTCGCCTCCCACCCGGCTGTCTGCATGGTGGCCACTTGAGAAAGCCGAGCCCTGGCTGGCCGCCAGATGACAAGCGTGCAGGCCTCTGGGTGTCACTGGGTGCCGCTCTCCTTCACTGCCCTGGTGACTCTGTCCCCCACGCTGTTTGGAGGGCCCCTTCCGCCTCCGCTGCCAGTGCCCTTTGCCTCCTCGCTGGTTCCCCCAGCCCTGCACTCCCAGCTCCCACCCCCAGCTCAGCAGCCTGGGTCCTGGCACAGGCTGTTCCCGCTCACTCTTTGCTCTTCCCGACTCCCACATGCTGCCTGGTTCCTCTTCCTGCTTTTCAACAGCTATACCGAGATAGAATCCACATACTGTATACACCGCTTGTCTGAAGACAATTCAATGGCTTTTAGTATCATCACAGAGCTGTGCGAAATGTCACCAAATCCATTTTAGAACGTTTTCATCACCCCCAAAGGAAACCCCACACCCCTTAGCTAGCAGTCCCCCAGCCCTTGGCAACCACCAGTCTGCTTTCTGTCTCTATGGATTTGCATATTCTGGACATTTCATGGGAATGGACTCATATGGTAGTGATCAGTACCGTCTTAAACATCGCTAGGTCTCAAGTTCAATGGCACTGGACAGGAACACCCTGAGTTGATGGGCTCATCCACAAACACTCCTATGGCACAGTCTGAGGTCACCCTGCTTAGGAAGGACAGACCCTGCAGGTCCTAACTTGAAGATCTTGGGCAAGTTAAAGAAATCTGCCTTGACTCTGTTTTCCTTACCTATAAAACAAGTATGCTCATATATGCCAATCTCAGGGGTTCTAGGGACAAAAACGAGTCAACACAGTGTCTAGAACAGTAGGGGCACGCCATAATTACTCAATAGATGTTACTTCTCGTTGCTGTTGTTTTGTTACCATAGGCATCACATCTGTAGCTGCTTTCTGTCAGCAGAGAGCTTTCGGGCAGGCATTGGTTTAAAAAGCAGTAGGCTCCAGGTGCTCAAGCATTGGCAGTGGAGAGCAACAGTGGCTAAGAAGGCCCTTTGCTTTGCTTCTGGGTTGCAGAGAGCACCAGTTGGTACAAGCAGAGGAGGGGTTCGCTGCTCTTGTTTCTTTTATGCCGTGAGGAATCATATAACTGGAAGGGTCTGGATGGAAACCCATCCAACTCTGCTCCTTATCTACAATGTAGCTCTTACGGTTGGACCATGTCCCGCAAGAGGGGTCATGTTGAGTCCTAACCCCCTGTACTTCAGAATGTGACCTTATTTGGAAATAGGTAGTTGCAGATGTAATCAGTCAAGACGAGGTCATACTGGAAAATGAAAGGCTCTGAGCCAATGACTAGTGTCATTGGATGGCCATGTGAAGACAGAAACACAGGGTGAATGCCGTGGGGAGATGGAGGCAGATACTGGGTGATGAGTCTACAAACCAAGGATGCCAGCTGTCCCCAGCAGCCAGGGAGAGGCACCAAACAGGGTTTCCCTCGGAAGGAACCAATCCTGCCAGCACTTGATTTTGGACTTCCAGCCTCTAGAACCGTGAGACACATTTCTGGATTTTTAAAATGCTTTCTGAGGCAAGGTCTCGCTCTGTCACTCAGGATGGAGTGCAGTGGCATGATCATGGCTCACTGTATCCTCGAATTCCTGGGCTCAGGCGATTCTCCCACCTTGGCCTACTGAGTAGCTGGGACCACAAGGCACGTCCAACAATGCCTAAGTTTTTCACTTTTTGTAGAGATGGGGTCTCTTTACATTGCCCTGGTTGGTCTTGAACTCCTGAACTCTAGTGATCCTCCTGCCTCAGCTTCCCAAAGTCCTGGGATTACAGGCCTGAGCCACTGTACCCGGCCCATTTCTGTGGTTTGAAGCCATCCAGTCTGTGGCATTTTGTTACAGTAGCGCTAGGGAAAGGACGCAGTGCCCTTGGGTAATCAACTGCCTCAGTTTCCTCATCCATGTTGGGGCTGGCTATGGGACTTACACAAAACGTGCACAGAGGGCAGCACATAATACACATTCGATAAACAAATGAATCCAAAAAGACAAAAGGGAGGCGACTAGAACATGCATCTTTTTAAAACCAGACATGTGGCCAAATTAAAGAAACGCTTTGTTCTCCTCTGTGCTGTTCTGAGAAGGACCAGGTGCAGAAAACTTTTTCTTTCCTTTTTTTTTTTTTAACTTTAATTTAAAAAACTCTTTCTGACTGCCAGCAGAGCCTGTGCATTTTTTTCCATGTGGATATAAAAATGCATCTGGACTCCGAGCCGAAATGGCCCATTCAGAGCTTTAAAACACACGCGTTCTCAGCTGGCGAGGCAGAGAAACGGCTTGACTGGGGGAGTTGGGGTTTTAAGGCGGGGAGAGGAATTGGTGGGGAGTCTGGCATGGCGGATGTTCCATCCTCGTGCCAGGGTCCCTGAGGAGCTGTGGTCCCAGGGACACGGTGGGGTGGGGGTGGCCAAGGGGATGCATCTGGTGAATGCTAGGCTGGAACTCTCAAGAATGGAATAAGATCTCAGGAGGTAGGTCTGGGTGAGAGGCCCCAACTCCAGCCTCTCTGATTCCCACTGTTAGATTTCAATGTTTCTTTCTCTCCCTTAGAAGCCAGTTCTCCATTCCTGTACCACAGAAAGCCCTGGAGACCTCCATTCATTGCAGGAGTCACCAAAAATTCCCTCTCCTGGTTTCTTTGTGACATCACCTCTCACAAATCTTCCTCTCTTCCCTCTGCACTCCTCTGACACGTTACTGGCCTCTCTCTGGAAGAGCTCTTCACGGTAAGAGGGGAGGTGGCATGGCAGTTAGAGAGGGTGGGCTCTGCTGCTGGCCTGCCTTGGTTCAAATCCCTGCTCCACTGCTTACGAGCTGTGTGATCTCAGGCAAGCTGCTGAACCTCTCTCTCTGAGCCCGAGCTTCCTCATATGTAAAAGGAGGGCAGCAGCAAAGAGTAGTGAGAATTCAGAGAACTGTTCAGTCTGACACTTAGAACACTGCCTGGCACATAACATGTGGCACTTAAGATTGGCTGCTGTGATGATGATGTATGCTTCCACTTTTCATTATCAGGCTAAAGAGCAGGGACAAGGGAAGGTAAGACACAAAAGCTCTTTCGTATTTGAAGTTAGAGCACAATACGTGGTTCTCCAAAAATAGCAGAATTACCCTGCTGAGTTCTAGTCTCTGCAGGTTAATATGAAATCAGGTTGCGTTCCCGAGTTCCCACTGCCTGGGTGGCTGGAATATGGTGGCCTCAAACTGTCGCAGGCGGCATGAGGATAGTGATTTGAGGCTAAAATTGGCCTCGGATAATCCAGAGTAATTGTGTTTCATTAAAAGAGCGTAACAAGAGCTTGTTGTATTTGACACATTCTAGGAGGTAAGGCAGGTGTGGAGGAGGAGGAAGATGCAGGCCCGGGCCTCAAGGGGCTTTTGGGTTGGCACAGGAAAGACTGTGAGGAGTTTGGAAGGTTCCAGCCATCACAGACGGGAAAGTGCAAGCCAGAGAGGTTCACTAGCAGCATCCTCCCTGGTCTCCGCCTACATGTGATCCCATTAAAACTTGACCTCCACCTTCTCACAAGCGTTTTTCTAAACCTCAACTGCAGGCATGGTGCTCCTCTGCCAAAACAGCCCCCGGGCTTGTTCATCTCATGAGACGGAGGAGTTACTAGACCTTTGCTCCTCTCCAAGTCTGTCTGATTTTCCTTTTGTGGCATCAAAGGCCTTTTTAGTATGGATGATCCTATCTCCTAGCTCCACAGAACTCCAAGCATATCACCTCAGCCCACTCCTGAGAACAGGTATTATTCTCCCATTTCAGTGACTGGGAAACTGAGGCACTGGCCAAAGCTTGTATGCAGGTCAACTTCCTTCTCCTTCTTCCTTTTGGCCTCTACATGTTGTCTCTGGGCCTCTTACACAGACGGCCCAGGGAGGGTTCTGCCCCTCCTGCACAGGCAACAGCCAGGCACCCTCCCTGTGCCCTGGACACCCGGCCTCCGTTTCCAGAACCTGCTGCCTGCCCCATAATGCCTTCTGTGTGCCAGTCTTCCTGACTCGACTTTGAACCCTGGAGGGAAGGCGCTGCATGCTTAAGATCCTCAGCCTGGTGCTGGGGCAGAGGCCACTCAGTCAATGTTCACAAAGCACACTGTGGCGTCTCCTTCACTGGGGGTCTTGAGAACACGTCTCCAGACTAGGGTAGATGGTTAGGCTGGTCCTAGCTGGGGACGGAGGGCTGGCTTAGATGTCCTGCCACAGTTCCCTTCAAACCCCTGCACTTTATAGACTACAAACGCAGCGGGGATAACAGCGTGTCCCATTCTGAGAGAGCAGGTAGTCCCCAACCATCCAGATGAGGGGGACATTTGGCCTTTTGAAACGATACACAAATAATCTTGGGTATGGCTCTGCTCCCAACATGCCTGGCTCGGGGCCTTGCAGGACAGGAACAGTAACCTGCACCACGAGGGCTTGAGAGATCGCATGTCAGACCCCCAGCTGGTTTGCTGGAGAGGCCTGAAGATCCAGCACAGAACCCGGAGGATGAAGGAGTCCAGCAAAACGAATGTCACAGAAGAGAAGCTACTTCCATTCTTGGGAGCACTTCCTGCCATCATTGATGGCCAGGACTGGTTATTCCTGGGCCCCCCTCCCCCATCCTCTACACTTCCTCGGCCTCTGGTATCTACTGAGGGGAAGCAAATGGGCGGCACTGCTGGGAGACTGGAGGGAAGAGGTGAAGAGGGAAGAGGGGAATAGGGAGGAGAGAGGTTGGTGCTGCGTCCCTCCCCCTCCCCGCAGGGCTGTAGCTCCTGCTCAAGGTCTCTTCTCGGCAGCTCTAGCCCTGCCTTTCCTTCCAACCCTCCTCTTGGCCTAAGTGAGATGACAGTTCTGGGGGCTTTGCCATCCCTGGGGAGTCCCTTCTCCCTACCTATACCTCCATCAACACCTCTTCATTCACACCACCTGGGGGTGGGGGTAGATTCTGTTTCCTGCCAGATCCCTGGGTGTCTCGCATGCCTTGGCCCTACTCAGAATTTGAGGCCCACCCAGGAAAGCTCTGAGCAGGTCTAGCCAGACTTCAGGGCTGCCCTCATGATCCAGCTCTCTGGCTCTGCTGTCCTGAAATCATAGCTCTTTGAGCTCCTCTGACTCCAGCCATGGACTCCAGGCATCAAGAGGCCTGGCCTCCTGCCGCCTTTTCTGAATTCCCTTAGAAGGCAATCTGCTAAGGTGGTGTGAGGTTGACAGCCGCAGGCTAGACTGTGGCCTGGCCTGGCGGCCTCTTTCAAGAACTGGGAAGGCACTGGAAGGCTGCCAGTGCAGCGCTGGGCCTGACCTTTCTGCAGCTTCCCTGGAGACAGACCTCCTCTCACAGCAACAAAAGGCATTGCACGCCCTTGGCAGCACTCCCATCCCAAGGGGCTGCGAAGAACTGCCCAGGGCCATGGCTTCTGGGCAGAGCTGAGGATAGTATTCCTGTCTTTAGAAGACCAAGGCATTCTCCTGGCCCCTCCTGCTCCCAGGGAGCTGTCTCTGGCAAAGCCAGAGGGCTGCATCTCTCAGCAGACGCTAAATCTGTCCAAACAGGGATAACACCAACCCCTCCCAAACCCGTTGTGCCCCCAACACCCAGAATAAGTGGCTGGCACTGTTGGGGGCTCTCTGCAGAGGTGGTCAAAGGGACTTCTGGGAGGAGGGTCTGCCTCCCTGGGGTGTTTTAATGCCATCACCCTGAGAGAGAGACAGATCCTTTCTCTACCTATCTACCACTAGCTGCTTCTCTCCTCACAGGCGTAGCTGTCTGCTAGGCAGGAGTTTGCCCAGAGTAAGTCAGGCTCCCTGCACAATCTTGGGTGATTCCCACCCCAGTCCCTTCCCAGAAATGACACCATGGAGCTGAGGGTGAACTCCTAGGAGAGACATCCAGAGTCCGCTTTCAGGTGATGCTGTCTGAACTCTTCAGACAAAGAGGTACCTCTCTCTCTCACTCACTCATTCCTTAGCTCGCTCAGCTCAGTGTGATTCGACTCTAAGTCTCTGGGGAGCTGACTGTGAGGCAAACAAGAGACGAGGCGACAAAGATGGGACACACTTTGGACCTCTGCCAATTTATAGCATCCCTGAGAGAGGAAAGAGAGCCACTAGGGAGAGAGGGCCAATGCCAGGGACCCAAGGGCACCAAGCCACAAGGCCATGGCAGCAGGCGCAGCTGAGGCTCTGAGCTCTCCCTCAGGCACAGCCCTGGGCCTGCAACTTTCAATAAACTTCTCTAAGTTTTTACTTTTTCAACTGTAAAATGGGGGTGCTGCAGCGTCTCAGAACTGCTGGGAAGCATAAATAAGACAGCAACTCTTCCTTTAGCCCAACGCCTGGCATAATGGGAAGGGCCTAATTCCTGGTACCTGTTGCTGGTGCCATTCGTGGTAAAGTTTTTTTTTTTTTTTTTTTTTAATTTAAATTATTTTAGGCCAGGTGCGGTGCCTCATGCCTGTGATCCCAGCACTTTGCCGAGGCGGGGGGAATCATTTGAGGCCAGGAGTTCGAGACTAGCCTGGCCAACATGGAGAAACCCCATCTCTACTAAAAATACAAAAATTAGCCAGGCATGGGGGTGCACGCCTGAGATCCCAGCTACTTGGGAGGCTGAGGCAGGAGAATCCCTTGAACCTAGGAGGTGGAGGTTGCAGGGAGCAGAGAACGTGCCACCGCACTTCAGCCTGGGGGACAGAGTGAGATTGTCTAAAAAAAAAAAAAAAAAAAAAAAAAAAATTATTTTAAAGCTGTTAAAAGGGAGGAAAGCTGTCAACTTGGCTGGGAGTTTTACCTTTCCTTGATGACTAGTACTGCCTGCCCGATAAATATGAAATGAGGACGTCTGAACCTGAGTCCTTCTCACTCTCATCTCTGTAGGACTGTGCAGGCCTCAATCCACACAGAAGCTCCAGGGACACAATTAGCAGAGGGATCCGTCCTGGCACTGCATCTTGGCTACAAGGGCTGCTCACCTGCCAGTCTGAGCCTGTCCTGATCCCAGGTCTCAGCCCATACATATGTGTGCTGGCCGAGCCTGCCTTGAAATGCAAGCTCGGGATCCAAACACATTTTCCATTCCTCCTGGGCTCTGCTGAAGAAAACTTGGCAAAAAGCCCACAATTACAACAGAGTTGTGAGCACACACACGTCACATGGACACCTGAACAGAAAAGCGGAGACAAAACTCCAATTCCTGAATTTGCTTCCAGTTAACACTTTGGGACACACAGGACAATGGACACCTAGGTTTCAGGCTGCAGCACCTCTGATCCCCAGGGTCCCAGAGGAACACTCAGCCACCCTCACTTCTTTGGTGTCACGTGCCACAGCCTGTGTTAAACACTTTGCACGCAACATTCTGCTTTGTCTTCACAAACGCCTCAAGGGGAGCCTTATTATTGCCTGTGTGGGGACGAGTCACTTGGGCTAGAGGGATTTGAAGTTCCTTGTCCACGTTCGCATAGCTGCAAAGAGGCCGCTTCATGTCACAGGCCACACTAACCACCGTGCAGCACGCTCCTCCTTCTCTGCCCTCAGTTTAAGCAAACGTGTTGAATGCATGCCACTGACAATCTAATAGTGATTGTTTACTGTGCACACAACATGGCTCAGCACTGTGCTGGGTGCGCTGGGCACCAGGTGAGGAGGAAGGCTATCCCTGCCTTAATGAGCTTCGTCTGGCTTGCTCGTCATTGGTCCCTTCCACTACAGGTCCTGTTTGGGTGGAATCTGCCAGGTGAAGACAGTAGGTTCACAAAATATTCCTCAAGAGGCCCAGTGGGAGCCTCTCCCAAAACACCGGCCTCCCCCAGGCTGGGGAGGGCCTGGGCCACATATCCACATCCCTTCCTCTGCTCCCACCCTTGGCAGAGTGGAAAAGCGAGAAATGAGGAAGGAGACATTAACTGGTGCGACCCTACAATGAAAGCTGTGGTTGTTTACCACAGTGTGAACAGCTCTGCCTGCCAACGCCAACCACCATCGCGTCTCCCTACAGCCGGCTCCCCCCAAGTGTTTATTTAAGCCAACACATTGCTCTGCTAATTGGATAACATTCCATGTGAAAATAGACCTTTTAAAACAACAGCAGCGGCGGCAAATAAAAACAGCTGCAACTGCAAAAGTACAAAGGCACGGCAGGCCTGGGGAAGGGAAAAATTAAAGGCGCATTGCATGGGAAAAAATTAATATTCTGGCTTCTGGGCTGCAAGTCTATTCTTTGTGGTCTTCCCCTTCCGTGGTGCCCTTCCTTTCTTCCTCCAGGACCAGCCTGGTCTGGGTAAAGAGAGAGGAGGTGGCGGCTTCTAACTGGAATCACAATGGCTATTGGTGGCCACTCAGCCAATGGGGATGAGTGCACCTGGTAGGGAGTCCCCAGTACAGCTGCCCAGGTGAAAGGCTGCTGACTCCTCAGTGAGGCTACTCCTGGGGATTGGCAGGGTTTGAAGGCAGCATGGTAGTGTGTGCTAGTGGGGACAGCTCACTGAATGCCCACTCCTCCTCTGGGGGCTGGGAGGAGTTGATTTCATTCTGGACTTGTTCCCAAGAGACGTTCTAAGGGACAATCTCTTGGCCTTCCTCCAAAGTGTCCCTCTAATTCGAGAGTCCTTCTCCTTGGTGAGGTGTCAGGGCTGGGTGAGAGATGGTGGGCATGGTAGGGAGAAGAGGCGCTACCCAGAGCCTGGTGTGGAGATACACAGAATTTAAGTGAATCAGTGAACGAAGGGAGGAGGAATCCCTGGATACAGGCTTTGGAATTAGATTTTTCCCAGCTCTGCCAAGTACCGCTATATGATCTTGAGCAAGCAACTTGGTCCCTTTGAGCCTTGGTTTCCCCAGTCATCAAATGGCTTCCTATCACCTATCTCCTAGAGCCCCGTGAGGATTAAAACTTATATATGCAAATGTCCTGCACCGTCTCTGCCAAAGACGATGGGCTTCCAGAAGTTGACAGTTTTTATCAACTCAAAGATATTGCCCTTTTAGAAACTTCCAGGTTGTGTGTTCCCCTGGTTGCGTGGCGCTGATAACACAACTGACAGCCGTGTACACGGTGTAGACCCAGGCCCCCGAGGAGACCACTGACTTCCTATACCACCCCTATTCTCCTTCCTCCATCAACCTCTGTCCCCTGCTTCCCTCCACACGTGGGGAAGGCTCTTGAGAAATGCCAGATCATCACACCTGGAGGTTTAGATAACACCAGCACTTTCAGAGGGACTGACATTTACTGCCCGGGACATCAGGGGCTGATAGAATGTCCTAGGTTGGGAGAATATGCCAGCTCATCGATCCTGCTTCCTCTGAGCAGGCCTCTGGTCACCAGGGCCCGTGACGAGGGCAGATGGTCAGGACCCACCCCCGGTTCACCGGAGCAGCTCAGTAACAGACCAGGGTCTGGGCTTCCCATCAATTCATAGGGCTCCACGGTGGCTTCAGCGCTGGAGCTAAGCAAATGCTCAGCAAGACTGGGGAGGGAGACTGGATGCAAATCTCCCGCCTGATGCTGGGGCTGCTGCAGCTTGGGGTGGGGCAGTGCGAGTGTGGTGAATGTCACATACAAAGCCAGCACGCTCGTGGGAGCCTCTTGCTATTATCATCAGTTGCCTGGTTACTCTGAGCTCTGCCACAACAGCCTTCGAGGAGCCTCTTGCTAGGATTCTCTTTCCAGTTTGGGGGTATGTGTGCTTAATCCAGAAGGGGCTTGATGGATATCACAGAGCCCTCGAGGATATGCACAGTGGGACGTGGGTCTCATGGAGAAAGGTCAGACAACTCAGAACCCCTCAGTTCAGGGACAGTGGAGACGGCATGTGCTCAGGGCCACAGCAAGGACTGTGGTGTTGAGGAGATGCCTTAATTCTTCTATCCTCTGCCAGCAGGCAAATGGACTGATGGATGATGGGGAAAGGGCACTGTTCTGGGAGTCGTGATACCGGGGTTCAAGCCGCAGCACTGGCCCCTCCCAGAAACCATTCATTTCTCCATTCCTTTTCCAGCCTCAGCTTCTACAATGAGCTGAGCTGCCCCCTCCTTTCAACTTATCCCTCCCTTCTTTCCTCCCATCTGAGGATTGCTTGGGGTAGACCTCCTGGCTGAAGAGGTGGCCGATGCCAATGCAGGGGGCGACTATTTATCTTCACTGAGGGTGCCACGACAGGAAATGGGATCTGTGCCCTTGGCGGGGGATCTGAGTGGGTCAGGGTTGAACTGAACCCTGGGAAGGGTTTCTGAAGGAAGTCTCCTTCCCTAAGAGCTTTGACACGGGGAGGATGCATGGGAGCTGGCCCTGAGAGGCTGGAATCATGGAGGCTCCTCTACCAGCCCTGGGTTCTCACTAAATTCCTTCTGCTGAGATAAAAAAGATCACCAGTGCTTTTGACTCCATGTCTCTGGCACTACTGCTCTCCCTCTTCAAACTCACGCCCACCCTCGAGCTAACTAGATATTTACAATATTCAGAATCCTATTCACTAATATGCAGTGTGCACGATTCTACGGGTCAGTGGAGAGCGCTAAATGTTCCACTCAGAAGACAATAAAGTTCTCCAGACAGACCTGGAGCCGGGGAGGGAGAAAGCAATGGCAGCTTCCCCGGGAAACAAAAAGAGCAAAGGGATCCTTGCAGGAAAGATGTGCTTGTGATGGGCTCCTCCTTCCTGGCAGACCACTGCGTTCCGTGGCGCAAGCCCCAGTGTGGGAGAGGGAAGAGTTGCTACAGGGATGGAGGGGCCAGAAATAGCCGCCTGACAGGGAGAAGGGCCAATCCTTGAGAGGCTGTGAGTTGAGCCTGTACTGTCCTCGGCTGCCCTTTCTCCTCCCGGAGCCCAGGGTAAAGGCAGGCAAGGGATGGAGGGGGAGGAGCTGTCACCTCCATAAATCACTAGAGGGCTGTGCTGGGCTTCAGAATGAACATCCGCAGCCGGGCCCGGGGTGGCAAGCACGGGACCCCTGGGTGCTAGGTGAACTTCCTCAGTGGCACGCACTGCCCCGATTACCTGGGAGTCCACCTTCTGTCCTAATAAAGCTGACGAGCAAAACTGAGCCAACGATGACATGTCAAAGGGCTCACGGCTGGCGCCCGCCCTGGTTGGACCCTCCATGTCCCAAGGGCTGTGTCAACCTGGCATGAACCTCTGGGTGCTGAAAGAGGGCTTCCAGTGAGGGGCTCCAGTGCCTTTGCGCTCTGCTCTCATCAATGGCCGGAATCCCCTCTACCTCTGACAAGCTCTTCCTCAGAGAAGCAGTGAGCGTTTCCTGGAGGAGCACCCATTGGGCTTTAAAGGTTGGCATCACAAGAGGTCCAGTGGATGGGTGAGAAAAGAGGCCCAGTGGGTGGCCAAATAAGAAGGGGAAAACCTTTTCTTATTTCAGACCACCACCATTGTCATCACTGCCGCCTTCCATCTCCTCATCACAGCCAACAGCCAGTACACAGCGGCCAGGCCCTTTTCTAAATCATCACCCCATTCAGACCCCACGATGACTCTATGAAAATATGGAAAACCCTATGACCATTTTATGAGGGGGGAAACTGAGGCACACAGAAAGGATGTCACTTGCCCAAGGTCACACGGGAGATTCGTGGCAGCCCTGGGGTTCAAACTCAGGCAGTCTGGCTTTGAAGTTTGTGCTGTAACGACAAGCTCTCGCACTGGTCTTTGTAAGAGACATTTCTGAGGAGCAGAGAGTGAATCCCTCATTTCTCCCCCAAGCACAGCCTCCTACAGGAACTCTGATATAAGATAGATGACAACACTTCTACACCATCACTGCCCAATCCCCTCAGGCACCCAGAGCTCAGTGGAATGCAGTGGAGAAAAGATGCTGCCCTGTACTCTGTTCTGTCCACAGAGCACCACATGTGGGCATGAATCCGTGGACCAAGGGTGGCTCTGAGAAGGAAACGGTGTACCAGTATCGAGTGCCCACCACATGCCAGGACCGAGTCAGTGTCTCCCATGCATCACCTGCTCTAACCCTGGCAGGGGGGCGCAGCCATCATTCTCGTTTCACAGATGAGAAAACTGTGGCACAGGGAAGGCCAGTGTGGGTTGAGCTGCCACGGGTGGGAGCTCTGAAAGGCAGCCCTCTGCTGCTACCCTGAGCCAACGCAGGGCACCACGTGCCTGCCCCGCTGTGAGGGTGAGGGCCGTGACCTGCTGCATGCAAGGTGGGTTCCGTGCTGTCCCTGACGTGAGGCGAGGGAAAGGCTGCCAGCCAGGAGGAGAGAGGAGCAGATGTCTGGACAAATATGGCCATGTGTCAACAAAACAGGCACTTGAGCTCAAGACTCAGAGACAAAGGTGGCTGGCGAGGCTCTCCGAGGGTCCCAGTGCACCTTCTCTGCCTGTGTGTGTTCCCAGGGCCCACAAAGGCCGCAGCTGTGTCCCGGAGCTGCCACCTTTGGTTCTGCACAGCTGACCCACACCCTGGGCCTCTTGTGATGCCAGACTGCTAAAGCCCAATGGCTGTGATTCCAGGAAATGTTCACTGTTCTTCTGAGGAACAGCTTGTCAGAGGTGGAGGGGATCCCAGCCATTAATGAGACCTCCCTGTCACTTTATTTTAGCCTTGAGGAACAGCGAGGCTGAGAGGGGACAGGTCGTCTGCGGGCAGAGCTCACGGAAGGCAGCCCACTGTGACAGCTCTGCCACTACCTTCCTTCTGGATTCTGACCTGGAGCTCGGTGCCACGAGGGCAGTGGCTTTGGGTACAGCCGGGCCCTTGTTCACACAGCCTCTGCCCCACATCGGCGGCTGGGCCCAGCACCCACTGCAGGAGCAAAGCCTGGCTGTGCTGCACTGAACCAATTTGGAGATGCCGCCTTGCTTAAAAAATAAAAGGTTCTCAAGGAGCCTGGAGGGATTTCGGTACACACGCTTCCATGCAGCTGCACCTGCCGGGGCTGCCCTCACAGACAACCAGCACAAAACAGAACCCCCGGCCATGAGCAGAAGAAAGGAAGGGAAAGATGCATTCCCTTGGCTGCTTCTTGGGTGCCTCTTACTCTCCTTTCCAAGTGCTCTGCCCTCTCCGCACTGTTCTGTGTGGCATTTCCCATGCTGCCTACCCCACGGGGCCACCTGAACTGAGGAATTTTCTTGATGACTTGGAGAGGCCTGGGAAACGCATTTGCTCCCCATCCCCAGTTTATGTCCCAGGTTCCTGCATACATGAAACAGGGGGAGGGAAGGGGGACACAGAAACTGCTTCTTCCTCCGAATACAAAATCCCCAGGATCTTCTCCAAGGATGTTGTACACATTAAGCAGAATCAAAGGCAAAAAGAGAACACCTGCGTGAGGAGGTGACTCTGTGTGTTAGAGGTCTGGCTGCCTCTCCTATAACGGGTCCTGGAAAGGGGAGGCCGGGACAGGTGGGGAAGGGAGCCACGGTCTCACCTTTGCATCCTGCTTAGTGAGGAAGTCCACAAAGCCGAAGCCTCTGTGTGTGCCTGTCCCAGTCATCTTCTTTGGCAGGCGGACCGTCTTCAACTCCCCAAAGGTGCTAAAAACAAAAGGCAAGATATAGGGGTTTAAGACTAGAGGCCTGCAAGTGAGGTCGGGAAGGCAGGACTGATTCTCACACGTAAATCCCTTTGGATTATAAAAGACAAGTGCATGCAGGCACGCAGACGCTCGCACGTGTCAGCTCAGGGGCACGAGCGGCCTTCTCCCAGGCCCGGGCCATCAGGCAGGGCAGGGAGGCAACAATCGGGCTGGAGACGTGAATGGAGAATTTTCAGTTCCTCTGCAACTAGCTAGAGACTCTCTGCCCCCATGGGGCCCCACTTCCCTGTGGGGTAACTATGCACTGGGGAGGACCCTGCCTAGTACACAAGTAGCCAGGCTCGGGTTGGGGGGCCTGGGCAGGTCAAGGTGCTGCCCATGTGTGCGAGTCGGGGCTCTGGACATGGGACCAGCAGGGTTGCCTGACCTTTCCAAACTGCCTCTATGTCTGAGCTGAGCACATGGCGACCCCAGGCTGAGCAAATGGGATGGGGCCCCTTCTCCAGGACCTGGGACGTTTGGGACATGTGTTTCTTTAGCGCTCAAATGACACGCAGCGACTCCCTCTAAACCCTGCTTCCCCTCCCTCTGAGCTTTCATTTCGATATCTTCCAAGCCAAAGTCAGGCAAAGCTCTGGAGAAGAAAATGGGTTGGCTTCTCCTGACAGGGATCAAACCGGTAACCACAGCCTTGGACCATCCCCCCTGGTTCCCTCCTCTCCTCTCCTCCAGATTAAACCTTTGAGAAATTGTAGGACAAAGGGATAGGGCTTTCTCAGGCCTCCTTGCCTCCCTGTCTCACTTCCCACCCCCCAATCTTTTCCTAATGTCCATTTATCAAATATATACGTACAAATTGCTGCCGATAAATATTTAATGTGCACGGCATCTGAAGAGAGGTATTATTTTATTTGAAAATCTACACACACTTTCGGCCGCCTGGGCACACACATACGCACGATGGTCTAGGATGCTTTGGGGCCAAAGACCGATTGGGTAAAAAACACAGTAAAGGCCGTAAGCTCTCATGAAATGATATAAGCTAAATCCAAAGCGTTAACCCACAGCCCTGCCAGCATGACCAGGCATCTGCCAGCCCAATTTCTGAAGGCAGGACGGTGTGTAAATGCGGCATTATGAATCCTCAAAATGAATCTGCACGTCTCCTCAGAGCTCTCCCCACCAGCTCTGCTCCCCCCTCCTGGTGCCTCCTCTGTGTGGGCAACGAAAAACAACAGAGATGCACTGGTGACAAGGCCAGCCTCCCAGGGAGGGGAAGGAGCCAGGAATGTGGGGAGTGGAGCCCGGTCAGGTTTCCCTGCTGGAGGGGAGCCGGGACTGGGGACCAGAGGCTGGGCAGGTGGGGACAAGGTGAGGTTGGAGAGCTGAGGAGTCAAGCCCGCAAACCCTGCTTCATTCTGCCACCTAAAGGCGGATCCATCCCATGACAGACACTGTCTCTCTTCCCTCCACCAAAGCCCCTCTGCCATGCTGGCTTTGAACAGGGAGGGCAGGGCATGGACAAATTTTCTTGTAAGCTCATTCAGAAGAATGGTTCTTTGGGTCCAGGTCTTCAGAAGGCCACTAGCACCGCAGGGATGGCACATCCGGTGGCTAAGGGGCTGGAGCCTGAGAGCATTCAGAGCTGGTATGAGGCAACTAAGAGGCACAGGGAAAACCAGGCTGGCTGCTTTCTCAACACAGCCGCAGACAGCCACTGGGTGAGCTGGTTCCTCCATCCCTGCCTTGGCCTCACCTAACTGCACTAGCCCCGAGATGTCTTTCCCAACCCCTCAAGGCTGGGGTGACTGCCCCCATCCACAGTGTCACCGCTCACCGTGCTCCCCGACCAGGGGTCTGTGGGGTGCATGCCTGTTTACTTCTCTGCCTTCCCTGGCCGGGGCTAGGGCTCAGCTCTGCAAGAGTCCAGGCCCCATCTATCTTGCTCATCACTGGACCTGCGGCAGTGAGCCCAGCGTCTGGCTCAGGGTAGAAGCCTGAAGGTATTTTGGAATGAATGAACAAGCAAATGGTAGCCCTGGAAGGTGGACATTACCATGGGTAAATTACACCTACCCTCAGAGAGTGGTGATGAGGGTGAAATGAAATACACATAGCACTAATGTGAACTATTGTTAGCCTTATCATTCCCGTGTTACAGATGAAGAAACCGCAGCTCTGGGAGCCAGGGGTCCTTCCTCACAGGCGGCAGGGTTAGAATGTGAATCCAGGCATGTCTGACGTTATGCCCGAGCTCTCTTTCTGCTGCACAATGACTCAACCCCCTTGCATCATCTGGACGGGGACTGGCCACTTGTAAGAGCCGGGGCCTCTTTCTTCCTGAGTCTTGGTCAGGTCTGCGGTGAAGCAGGAAGACCCCATGCGGGGTGGCCAGGAATGCCTTGTGTAGACTCCCAGGGGTCCAGTGACTTCCCTAAGACCACCAGGCAAGGTGGGGGTAGACCGAGTCCCAGTTCTTTCTGCCCACACTGTGTGCAAACCCTCTACTTCTGCCCACAAGGGCTATAATCTCCTATCCCTTGATGGTCTCAATGACCTCTGCCCAGATTTCTGGTAAGCCAGACTGTGTGTGTGTGTGTGTGTGTGTGAAGGGGAGAAGGGGTCATGGGAGGGGGGTGGTGTGAGAGAGAAAGAGAGAGAGAGAGAGAGAGAGAGAGAGAGAGAAAGAGAGAAAGAGACTGTTGAGGTTAATTCCTCCCTCTCTGCAGCACATTGCAAGCTGTGGATGCTGTGTGCATTGTAAGCAGCTAAGGGTCCAGAGAAAGGCGAGGAAAATAATTAAAAGGTAGAGAAAAACGCCGTTGAGGAGCGGCTGCAGGAGCCATGCTTTCGTGGCCTGCAGAAGTGGCATTTGAGAGTTCGGCAGGGAAAGCCGGGACAGAAGGGCAGCCTGGATCTACCAGGAATCGTGGGCAGGGATCAGGGAGCTGGGAATCCCATCCCAGGCAGCTGAAGGGCCTTGGGGAGGTCCCGGTTGTGGTCGGGGGTTTCCAGGCAGACATCAGCATGACAAATGAAATGACGCCTATGAAGACTGCAAGCTTCAGAAATCCTATTATTCTTCAGGGTCAGAGAAATGGCTACGGTGAGCAGGTTTCTTCCTTCCTTGTAAGAACAGGACAAGAGAGAACTGAAGCTTAAGGAGGAGCTGAAAGATCAGGGTTAGATCTTAGAAGGAACTTCCCAATGTCTGTGGACACTTCCTGAAATGCATGGATGAGGCTTCAAGACACCATCATTGCTGCCATCATCTCCGCTACCAATGAGTGTCTGCAATATGCGGTTTTTTAAATACATCATCTCCATGCCTCTGTTTTACAGATGGGAAAACCAAGGGCCAGAGAAGAAAAGCGACTTGCCCATGTCCCACGGACCCAGGAACTCAAAACCCGGGTCTTTTTCATCCGGGCTGCTTCTCTCAGCCCAAGAACAAAGCTGGACAGTGAGTGGCTTGGTTGCTTGTATAACGGTATGGGATCATATGAGGCCAATACTAATGATCTCAGAGAGCTATTGAAAGAGAATTAAAAAGAAAAAAAAAAGGTTGGGGGAGAAGAAATCAATGAAGTACCTTTAGCTCCTTGGAGATAAGCGATATATAAATACCAGCCATTATTAAGGTTCTTATCTGACAGCAAGGTCTACGAAGCTGTTTTTAAGAGCAGCTTTTGAAGGAAGTTGTGCGTGAACCTTTGTCTTCTGGGAGCTTAGGCCACTGTCGGGGTGAAGCTGCGCAGGGCCACCAGGGACTGGGGAGGAAGAAAATCACGGGGCACCCAGGAACTCCTCCCTGAGACCAACTCTGCCGCTCGGGAAGGAGACGCACACCACACTCCCCACTGTGCAGATAATAGAAACCACAAAGTAGCAATTACTGTATCAGAAGCTGTGAATAAAGAGGACATACCGGGCTTTTAAACACAGCCCTCCTTCCCTCCCCCACCATGCTCACACTTCGGTAACAAACTCACACCTCACTTTTCCAATTATTTCATTCACCCTGGGTTCACCAATTACTCCCCCACCCTGAGCCCCACCCCCTCTGCCATGCCAGGCACATGATTGGTGGTGGGTTTGTGGGTT
The DNA here is from genome assembly GCF_043159975.1 of Macaca nemestrina. Classification (NCBI taxonomy): domain Eukaryota; kingdom Metazoa; phylum Chordata; class Mammalia; order Primates; family Cercopithecidae; genus Macaca; species Macaca nemestrina. The sequence goes on along the minus strand of NC_092134.1, from coordinate 19,379,008 downwards.
TTCCACAACTGGAGTTTGTTGTCACGTTTCTAATTTCTTTTGAGGAGTGTTGGGGGGGTGAGGGGGAGAGAAGGGAGGAGCGGGAGGAGGTGGGACGGGGCTCTGAGGTGCTGCGTGAGGCAAGCCAATTACGCCCAGCACTCATAAACAAGTCGGGGGATGTAAATTGTGTTTGCACACAGGCCTGAAGGCAGACACAATACATATGTGTGTGTGGGGGGCAGCCAGCGTGCGGGTGGGTGGGGATTTCCTCCCTCCATGCAAACTGTGTGCCCCCTGACTGGTCTCGCCCCAGCCTTGGCCAGCAGCTGCTACCGAAAAAGGATGAATCATCTTGGGTCTCTCTCTCCCTCCCTGATTGAAGCGACAGGCTCAGGGCGAGAGAAGTGAGAGGAAGGGTGGAGCAGAGGAAGTGAGAACCCTCCAGAGATGCGGAGCTGGACAGTTTTGCAGCTGTGCTGGTACCTGGAGCCTGGGTAGGCTAGGAGTCCGGCTTAACCCCACAGCCTGCATGCTGGCACCAAGTGGGGTCAAGCCTAGGGCCCTCTGCTTCCAGGACATAAGTCTCCCTCACTATTTGGATCTGCTGGAAGAGCCAGAATCCCAGCAGAAGTGCTGAGTCATTGGGGGAGTTTGCTGGCATAACTTCTCCCCACCTGCGCCCAAGGCATTGTTGAGAAAAAAAGTCTGCCACCACCCAAGAGACCCTGAGTCAGAACAACGGTGTGATCTGAACAAGATGAAGGGGTGGTTTCATGATAAGAATAAACTGCAGGTTGCTTGTGCTCCACCTAGAGGTAAGAAAAAATAGCTAAATCTCTTGGCATTAAAAAGCCTTTCAAATATGCCACCCCCACCAATTTTCTAACACACATGACGCACATACACGCACATCTGTCCATTCACTGGGTACTTCCTCAGTGCTTACGTGCCCTGCAGCATGTTAGCACATGCTGGACATGAACTCATAAGGCCCATGTGAGCTGAGCGATGTCAATACCATTTCCTAGATGGAGAAAACTGAGGCTCAAAGAAGGAACATGATTTCTCCAAGGTCTCGGTGAGCCCTTAACTACTACAAGGGGTGAAGTGACTTGCCCAGGGTTCCTTGGGCAGCATCAGGCTGAGCTAGGCTCAAAGCGGGCAGTGTGCCCCACAGGTTTGTGCTTTGCTAAGAGCTCACACGATTGGTCCACTTATCCGCAAGCAGTCAAAGATGATGCAGAGCACAGGGAGGGAGTTACCAGCAGGTCAAGCATTAACCTTGTTCTCAGGGTGCCCTCACCTTGACTGGGGGCAGCTGCATGGGAAGCCTCTTAGCTGGGAAGCAGCCAGTGAGCTCCCTCCCCTCTTCCTCAGAGGCACAAGAAGACTCTGGGATAAAGTCACTTATCTCAACTGGTAAAGGTCTAGAGCTGAGGATGCCTGATCTTTGCTTACTGCTCCCCTGGCCTCATCCTAAAGAAGGGCCCCACCAGTGAACTTATGCACCCATGGAACCATTCCCACTGAGCAACAAATATGGTAAGATGGCAGCTGCCTTGCACCGTGTCCTGTCTCACATTCCCCTTCCCTTACAGAGTTCCCATGTGGCCAAGGGCCCCAGTTGTGGCAAGCTGGAGAGAGAGACCAACTGCACAGCTAGGGGCAAACCTATCCCTTCGTCTATAATGGGAAATTTCTGTAGCGGAGGGAGGCTTGGGAACAGAACTATCATCTAAAATTCTCACTTTTCCTGAGATGTATACAAACTAAAGCCTTTGGTGAGGGCTGGTCTCAAGCCTGCCTCATCCAACTCTCTAACAGAGGCTAATCCAATCAATCTGGTGGGTTTCAATGGGTACTAGTGCCCCGAGTTTCACAAGTATGTGCTAGTCATCAGCACTCCCACGGTGGGTTTCAATGGCTATACTGTCCCAAGTTTCATGAATATCTGTTAGTCCTCACCATTCCCACAGTGGGTTTCCATGGCCACTAGTGCCTTGAGTTTTGTGTGTATGTGCCAGTCATCATCTCTTCCAAATTGCTTAATGCTCTAATGGTTTTTGTATCCTTAGAATAATTTCTGAGTTCCTTACTTGGGACTCAAGGCTGTGCCTGATCAGACTTACTTTTCTTGCTCTCCAATCTTATCTCATGCCCTGCACCCCCTCATTTACTATGAAGAATCTACACTGGCTTTCCCCATTCCCTGAACCCACCAAACGTATGCTTACCTCAGGGCCTTTGCACTTGCTTTTTGCATCACCTGGAACCCTGCTTGCCTAGTTGTTTTCACAACTGACTCTTTCTTGCCATTCAATTTTCAGCTGAAATGCCACCTCCTCAAAGAGGCCTTCTGTGACCACCCTATCTAACGTTGCCTCCTTTGCACACCAGCCCCCGCCTGTCACATCTGAGCACTGTCTGAAATGGCTCGTTTACTTTTTTATCTTTCCTCTTATTTTGCTAGAGACTGAAAGTGGACTCTAAGATGTCAGGGGTCTTATACTCTGTTGTGTCTACAGAACCTGAGACTGTGTCTAGCACTCAGAAAACACTGTATCCATTCATTTAATCATGGATTCATCATCTATTGACCGCTCCCTAAGTGCCAGGTCCCCATACTTCACATGCATTATCTCATATAACTATATGCTCTTGTGGAGGCACAGTCACACTTGGGGGCAACATATTCAGTCTTTCCGTCCCACAGGATGATGCTCTTTTATATAGTGCAATCATATGCTATTACAAGGAGCATTTGGTCCTCAAGAATCAACACTCTTTCCAAAGTATTCACGTTTATTCCTTCCAGGCAATGAATAATCACAGCAAGAAAAAAAAAGGGGGCGTACCAAAGGAATACTGTCTGGATAACGATGTTCAAATCATGTGCTGCTTGGTGGGAAAGAGAAGACACTGGCTCCTCCACAGGCAACCCTGGCCAAGATGCAGACACAAACAAGGAGTCTCAGCATGTTTTGCCCTGCACTGAGATGCTTTCCCTCCTGCAGAATGTTATGTTGATGAGTGTGTACAAAGTGCAGGGTCAAGCCTACTCTGACAAGGGGCAATGGCTTTGGAAGCCATTTAATGGAGGCATATTTAGGTGTGGAGTTTCTTCCTCTTCTGTTCTTGCGCTCTCTTCTTAGAGAGTGCCTTTGAGACTGAACTTCTCCAGTTACTGCTCATCATGGTGAGAGCCAGGTGTAGAAAGGTTACCTTATCGCCATCAATGCAATATTCCCTTTCATTTTTGCCTCCTGGAGGCTGAAAAATGGCCTAGTTTCCAAGAAAGTGAAAAAAAGAGGTGTGGAGGATGGCATTTAGCTTTTCTCAATAGCCTTTCATTGGGGTCCTTTCCAGGCAAGCGTGAGCCTCTCGTGTTCTAGATGAGAAATCCCAGGGATGAGCACTTAAATGGTATTTCTAAATCAGAGTCAGGGCCTGAGTTTCAGATGGAACCCATGGACTCTCCTGGAGGCTTTGGATGGGGGCGGATTTGGCACTGGAAAAAGTAGGCTCCTGGCCTGGCTCTGCCCCTCATCAACTGGGTGAACCTGGGCAAATCATTTCCAGCCTGGACTGATCCCTGGACTGGCAGCATCAGCATCACCTGGGAGCGTGTCAAAAATGCAATGTTCTGCCCACCTCTTGTCTTTCTGGATCAGAAGCTCTGGGGCTGCACCAAGCCCTCTAGGTGAGTGTGGGCCTGCTCAGGGTTGAGGCCCACTGCCTCACTGGAAGGGACAGGGGCCACTCAGCCCTAATCTAGACAGTCAGGTGGACATCTGGGCCTGGGACTAGCAGATCTTCCCCTTCTTCCAAAGAAGCTAGTGATCCAGATTCTTTTAAGAAATGAGATTTTAAAATATTGGTAACAAAGTCAAGACACTGTGTTGCCAAAAACAACAGAAGGAGTCTGTGGGCTGCCTTGGGTGCCATGTTCTACATTTGAGCTCCATTCTGATTCTGGTTTCAAGAGATCATAAGGGCTGGTCTACTTCCCAAAATGAGGAATCCTCTTACCTCTTTATGACCTGGGGTTAGGGCTTGGGACAAGCAACAGGGCCTTTCTGACCTCTCCTTTGGCCCTTGTAGCCTACCAGTCCTCTCAGTTGCGTTCACATAATGTAGCCTCTGCAGGATTCTAAGCTCTTTGGGGACACAGAGGGTCTTGCCATGGCAATTTGCTGCACAGCATCTACCTCAGATGTGAACACATTTGTGGCTACACTTAATGAATGAATCATCCCTCACCAATCTCCAGCACTCAAACCACAATTTGAAGCTTGATAGGAATTTTCATGGGACTCGTCATTCAGATACTATGGATCCTGCAATCATCAGGCAAATACTTCCCAAGCATATCCTGTGTGCAGGCACCAAGCTCTGGGCTGGGAAAGAACAGTGGACCTGATGTGCTCTGGCCTCCAGGGGGCGCGGATTTTAAGCCAGTGGTTTTCAATCCCCTCCAACCCAGGGTTGGTGCACACTTTCAGCAAATTTTCAGCATGCATCCCCAACATATGTACAGTTTAAAACTGATAAATGGTATGTGCATGTACTGCTATTTCATTCTCTATGTAGATCTTTAAATAAAAATTAGGAAATTTAAGGTCAGCTACGGGGACTCATGCCTGTAATCCTAGTACTTTGGGAGCCTGAGGTGGGTGAGTAACTTGGGGTTTGGACTACCCTGGCCAACATGGTGAGTCCCCATTTCTACTAAAGACACAAAACAAAAATTAGCCAGGTGTGGTGGCGTGCACCTGTAAACAGCCCAGCTAGTGGGGAGGCTGAGGCAGGAGAATTGCTTGAACCTGGAGACAGAGGTGGCAGTGAGCCGTGACTGCACCACTGCACTCTAGCCTGGTTGAGAGTGAGACTCTGTCTCAATAAATAAACAACTAGGAAATTTAGAAGGACGAAATAAAACCTAAGTAGAAATGGACATTCTAGTATTTTTTCTCCTGCTCCATCACAGGCACCTTCTGTAGTCACACCCTTTATTTGAGAGCACACAACAGGCCAGGCATTGTGCTAAATACAGTCCATTTGTTACTCTTATGCATCCTCAGTAACCCTGTGAGGCAGCTGTGTGCCCATTTTACATACAGGAAAAATGAGTCTCTGGCTGCTTAAGGTATTTACCAAAATGTACAAAGCTATTAGATGGTGAGCCAGGTCTCATACCAAGGCCTGACGAAACCCCAAAGCCTATGCTCTCCTCACCTGTTGCCTCCCAGTAGACAGGGTAGATCTGTGCATGGAGTTTAGAAGCAATTGAAGGGGGAACACTGTCTGCTGAACCTGAATAGAGTCCTTGGGCAGAGAATTTCATAAAAATAGAGTTTTAAAAATCAGAGATAACTTTCCAAAAACAGTGTTTCTTGAACTTGTCCTGAAAGATATTAATAGGTATTCTGTGTGTAAAGTCTTCTGGGATTTGGTAAGTTTGGAAGACATCTGTTTAAACAGAGTTCAGCAAGCTTTTCTGCTGCAGACCTTGTCAGTGCCTTTAATATGTTAGGTACATGGAGGATTTCTCTGAGAAAGGAAAAGACATAGTGTTTCTCAAACTCCCAAACAAGGAAAGCTTATTAGCATCTCTCAGGACACCGGTATTCCACGGAACACAGCTGGGAGGTATGATGTGGGAGAGGAAAAGAAGGCAGTCATTTCAGGAGGGCTGAGCATACACATTAAGGCACAAGGCCTTGGTCTTTAACTAACATTCAGGTAACACTTCTAACTTACCAGGGACTGTACACAGTAGGGAGCTTCTGCAGAGGAAGTCGAGCTCTGAGAGCGAGCGGCCAAGTCACAGCATCAAGCATCACCAAAAGAACCTAATTGTGGGGCCAGATTTTGGTTCAGATCCCAGCCCGGCACCTGCCACCACCTTTCTGAGGCTCAGTTTTGTCACCTATAAAATGGGCTCCAACCAACACACAATGTTGTTGGCTCCTGGCATATATCAGGAACTGAAGAAATGGGAGCTGTTGTGAGTAATGTACTTGTCTGTGAAAAGGATCTGTATTGGTGCCAAGTAGGTGACCCCTCCTAAGCCCTTACAGTGTTTTGGTGTTCAAAGCGAGGAGCTGGCTGAGTGAGTCCAACCCTTCCTAGTGAACATCAGGAGTTCCCAGCAAAGAGCTGAGATGGCAAAGGGGCCTAAGCAGAAGAGGCCAGATGTGATGCTGTGATTCGTGGAGCTCTGAAAAAGCAGCAGATCTCCCTCTTATCCACATGTCCTACTAGCTTTACAACATAATCAGAAGAAATTGTCCCCAAGAAGGTATCTCTCAGCCAGACCCAGGTACCTCTGCCATCCCTTGGGTGGAGCAAGCCCTTGGGACAGCTGTGCATGCTCCTCCTCTCAGGAGAGGATGGAGGCATGATTTCTGGCCTGCGGTACTGCATTCTGGTCAGTTCCATCCCTCTGCCTGAGTGAGCTGATGAAACACACAGTGGACACTCTCCCCCACTTTCTCCCCCTCTGGTCTTCAGCTGCCTCAAGTACAGCTAATCCCATTACAAGAAAATAAAGTGGATAATTCAGGCTAATGAAATCGTTACTAAAATGTGGCCAGCCAGAGGTGGACATTCAGAACCAATTTAACACCCTTTGGTGTCGTCATCCTCAGTACAAGAAATGTCTGAAAAGAGGAAGGACAAAAATTAAAGAGGAAAAACAAAAACAGAAACAGAAAAAACCCAGCCGCTCGCTTGTTAGCTTAAGAATGGTTCAAGAATTAATCAGCTGCATATCTTGCTTTTTGCTATTATTTCCATCAGGCCTGATATCTCCACGGTAACTCCAGAAACTCCAAGAGGAGATGGAGAGAATCTAGGAAGTCACCAGCTGTGGTGAACATTGTGCATAACTTGATACCCTTTGTTTTGTCCATTTCTGCTGCCACTCTAAGAAAAGCCACTAAGGGGTGAACTCCTGGGCCCCCAGGGCTGCTCCACGTCAACACCAAATCTAGAAACCTCTGGTACTGGATTTAACTAGCCCTGGGGTTGCTATGAAGATGAAGTTTCAGGATCCTGGAGGGCTGAGGGTGGAAACCAAGTTAGTGACAAGGCAGGAGGAGAAGATAGGGTGAGCTCCCTTGTAAAACAGAGCAGGGAGCTGGACCTACTGTTTCAGAGTGAGCAGGCGATGGCAAGCAGGGAGACACACTGTGTCACCGGCTCACACCCACTCCTGCCGCCTGCTGCCTGCTGCCAGCCACGCCTCCTGAAAAGGCCGGATTCAGGGTGGCCGCTCAACTTCCTAGCACCTGCTATCTCCACACTGTGCCCACTCCTTCCCCTGCCACGACTCCTACCTACACTGAAAGGGCCCTATCAATTTCATTTGGTTCAGATCCATTTCAGTGCTCAGAACCCTAATGTGGCCTGCAGAGCATGAATCCAGATGGCCTCGGGTTGCCTTGCACCAGCCCTGCACTGTGCTGCTCTCCCAGTCTGTTTTGACTCCTCGAGCTAAGGCAAGAATCTTCCAATGACCTGGATTCTCCTACCTAGGGAACGAGGAGAGCAGGTGATGAGAATAAGGGGGCTGTCAATGGAAAAGTAGAGCAACAAATACAGGAAGAACTTCCACTGAGCTTTGTAGGGTTTGTATCTTACAAATACAGGAAGAACTTCCACTGAGCTTGCAGGGTTCTGTAGGGATCAAGGGGCACAGGTGGGTAGGTAGAAAATTCCACTCCCTAGGAAATTAGAAAACTCTTCATGTATTGTCTCCGCAGTAACAGCACCAAGCAGCAGCCCATAGTCACCAACACCGGCTCCTGCTTACTGGTCAAGAGGAAGATATCTCAGAGAGATTTGAGATTCGCGACATAGCCGTTTGGGACTATCAGGGTGCTGACCTCTCTGAGAAGCACAAGGTGACACACCTCAACATCCACATCTACATGGTTTCCTGAGGGCATCTCTATGACAGGGGCCCTCCAATGGCAGCAGGAGGCCCCTGCATATGGTTTAGGGAACCAGATTCCTCTTGCGGGGCACAAATGGAATGTGAGGCAATGCCACCATTTAGGGGCCAGCACAGAGACTTAGGGAACAAGGAGCTTACAGCAAAGCAAGTCACATGCTGTTAAGGCCACATGACTACTACAGCTTGCACAAGGAGATGTTGTCACCCACTCCTCAAGACTCCAGAGAAGCCAAAATAAAGAAAAGAGCCGCTGGCAAGCAAAATGATGCCTGAAACCCACATACTAAGCTTCTGCCTGTCACCAATGGGAAAGCCCTTGGCCCTGCCCCATGGCCCAGCCACTGAAAGCCTATTTACTTTTATTTTACAAACAAACTTGTTTATTTCATTTCTCATCCCACAGGAGTTGAAAAGGGCACTGGGATTAATACTGGCAGGTTCCTAAAAGGCTTCGAGAAGTGACAACTAGCAGCCACGAATTAGAGCAGGGATACATACATTTTTTCTATAAAGAGTCAGACAGTCAATAATTTTAGCTTTGCGACTACTCTACTCTGCCCTGTAGCGCAAAAGCGGCCCCGATATGTAAATGAGTGGGTGTGGCTGCATGCCAATAAAACTTTATTTATAAAAACGGATGACGGGGACGTGGACTTTAGTTTTTTGACCCCTTGATTACACAAAAAGTATCAAAACATCGTATTAGAACCACTGAGAAAGCACAGCAGCCTGGGGCTATTTAGGACAGGGGCGAACAGCAAACACACCTCAACAGATCTGACCAGTGTCCCCAGACTGTGGCCCGGGCTCAGGATTCCTTGCACTGGTTAGAAAAGGCACTGTGTATTTTAGGAAGATTTCCACTGAATGGTCAGCATTTTCAGAGGGCTGATACTTAAAGGTATAAGGTGGCAAAGTCACTTACTGGGGAAACCCCTCATTTTTCAGTGATGGGAGAAATGAGACGCATTGTGCGGGTGATGAGCTGAGTTACACGTGTCTGGACCAAGTGGGGAGTGCTATGCACCAGAGAGCCAAGAGCCAGACATCTCACCATCACCCTGGAGATCTGCTTAGCACAGAGACAAACAGATGAGCCTAGAAACCCAGTCATTGCCCTGCTAAACAGCAACAGAGAACAGCAGCAAGGTGGAGGGTGCCACCTCAAAGGCTCTCCGACCCAGGACGCTTGTCTGCACACGACTAGCATTTGCTGTCACCCTGCTTCATTTGTCCCCTCGATGTTATGGGACTTTGCATTCTACTGTGCATTTTTTCCCCTCTATTTGTTTATGGTTGCTCTTCCTTGCTGGACTACTGAATGGCCGGCACCCAGAACAGTTCTGACAGCACGTGGCACGCAGTAGCTGCCCAGTAAAAAGTGTCTGTGGTGTGCTGATGGATGGAGTTATTATCGGATGCTTGTCTTTTCCTGGCTTTTCTGATTTCTGGCCCCTCTCATGATCGGACTCTTAATACCTAAAATAAGAAACGGGGAGTGGGAGGAAGCAGCACTTGCCGAGCAGCTGCCGTGGCCATGCCGAATGCTCTACATGCGCTGCCTCCCTTCAGGCCCACAGCCGACCCGCTGGGCGGCAGGCCTTCCAGGACGTATGTGAGACCTCGAGGGGAGGTCTTATCTGAGGTCACAGGACTTGGGTCCGAGTCTGTCTGACTGTGGATTTGCTGTGGCACACTGTGTGCCACTCTGGGGACAGTAACCAACTTCAGCCCTTGAACTCAGTTCTTACGTTCTAGCTGGAGCCTGCCAGCCACTGGGAAATGATGGCAGAAGTGGAAAAAGAGGCTGAGGAGATGATGATGGATTGGGAGGATGGCTTCTGAAGAGCTTGCATTCTAGAGGCTTCTGACACCTGCCACGAGGAGGAACACTCCAGAACCCCCATGATGTTAGAAAGCCCAGTTCAGATGCTCCCCATCCCCTTGGCAAAAGGCCCAAGCATCCAAATGGCCCTACTCAATGGTTAGAAAGAGGGAGCAGGCATGGTCACTGAGTCTCCCTGGGAAGTCCCAGACCAAGAGGTCACAGCCATGAGGAGACCACTTTTCCAGACCAGCGGGGTACAGATTGGGGTGTACTTCAGGTAACTGAGTAGCTTCAACATCTGAGCTTCTCAAGAAAGCCAGGCCTGCTGTCAACCAGGAGATGACAGCCAAGACGCCTCTGCAGAAGATGCAAGCGGCAAAGCCACGGTGCGGCCGTTCGACAGAAAGCGCTGGAGGCCTTCCAGGGACATGTCAGGGGTCAGGGAGCACAGGAGCCAGTGATTCATGCCGCAGAGCCTGCCAGCGCTCATGGGGAGGAGAGCAACTCACTCTGCTGGGACAAACATTATTTTTAAAAGTCTGGGAAATCAAACAACAATAAAACACCCCAAGCTCAGGATGACTGGTGAGTTGTAAGATGCAGGGAAGGGTTGAAATGAATCTGCAAGGTGGACCATTTGTTTGAGGCCAAATAAACCAACAAAGAACTCGATTCATTTACAAAAGTTTAGAATTGGATGGTCAGTCAGAAGCTGAGAGCCCAAGAGGTCTAATCGGGTCTGTGCGTGCCCTGGAGTCCAGGACCGAGAGGAATGGACTCTGGAAGGCTGATTCCTGGTGGCGATAGGAAAAGGCAGAACATGTGAGTCAGAGCATGCAAATGTGACAGCCCAAGTGGGGACCACCCTTGGACTTCTTGGTGTATGTAGGTGGGACGCTCTTTTCTTGATAAGAAACCCAATTAGGATCAGATAGGATTTAGGGTGTAGCAAAACCAAGGAGCCTGAAGCAGAAGTGAAGAGAAAGAAGAGAAAAATCAACGGCCAGGAGGCCCCTTGCAACAGCCACTGTTTATCTCACAAGCGCGTTAAAGAGCATCATTTGCAAAGTTTGCACAGAGGGAAAAGTCAATGATTGTGTCTCTGGCGATGCACAAAGCCCAGGATGTGCTTCATCTCCCGGCTGCCTCTGTGCACGCACAGGAGAGGGGCTGTTTGTGTGAATCTCAGCCGCGCCTCCCCCATCCTCACTTCCTCCTCCTCTATTCCATTTGGAAGATGCGGAAGTGTGGCCACAGCTTTTTCACAGCGACTATTCCAGCAGGCCTGTGGTGACGTGTGCCTCGGGGTGGGTGTGGGGTGGGGAATTATTGTTAGAGGAAAAATAATCAAAGGTTTTCACACCCTCACGGGGCAAGGTGGGAGATAATTAAAACCAGACTAGGATTCTCTGGCTGGATTCAAGTCCCCATTAAACAGAAATTCTGTCTGGATCAGATGTTTCTATACCTGGGTAGGGGGTTGCTCCAGCAACTGCAGGGTAGAATCTGCAACTCATGCTGGTAGTGGCCCCCACCCACACTGGGAAAAAGGGAAGTCTACAGCTGGGAGGTGGGGGTCACCAGTGTGAGCCTGGGAGTCCAGCTGCCTCCAGTGCTTATGAGCCTCTCTCCTCCACTTGGCCTTGGCTTGTCCATCTGTGAAATGGGGACAGTGGTCTCCATGCTCAACAGAGTTGTGTTAAGGCTTAAAAGAGATAATAAATCTATGGCAATGAACACAAAGCTGGGCACATAGTGAGTATTCAGGAAGAAGTAAAATGGGGCTGGGCATGGTGGCTTACGCTTGCAATCCCAGCATTTTGGGAGGCTGAGGTGGGAGGATCATTTGGGCTCAGGAGTTCGAGACCAGCCTGGGCAACATGGTGAAACCCCGTGTATACCAAAAATACAAAAATTAGCTGGGCGTGTTGGTGTGCGCCTGTGTTCCCAGATACTGGGGGGCTAAGGTAGAAGGAATGCTTGAGCCCAGGAGGTTAAAGCTACAGTGAGCTGAGATCCCACTTTATACATGAGGAAAGGGAAGGTGCTTGACCTTGCCTACATGCAAAATGTCAAGTCACAGAGATGGCACTAGGAGCCCACAGACCAAGGCCCCATGCCCCTAGCCGGCTGCCCCTGCAGCCACAAGGATGCTTGGCCTGTCTCACTCTCCCCAAATCAAAACAGGGAAGCTTCTCTAGGGTCTGGAGGTGATTTTACTTGAAACAAGGTTTCCTTTGGGGAGAGGCCTTCCTCTGATACACCAGTGACCATTGGTGACTGTGAACCACAAAGACCCACAGGTTGGAACTGTGCCGTCCCAGGAACTTTTACTGACAGTACATTGGGGGTGGGGCTTGTTACCATAGAAGAAGCATTACCTGCTTACCAAGTATCTATGGCTCCCACTCCCCCTCCCAGACACTAAAGGGAGGTGGAGTTAGGGGGAGCCCTGTGGCCAGGTCTGGCTTGTGAGGTGTGAGCAGAGGCCTGAGTGTGGTGCTGCAGCTGTCTCCTCCTTGGCCATGGTGAAACCCGGGGGCCTGAGTGACTATGTGGAGCAGAACCTCCTGGACGTATCCATATGCTGTAGCTAGGGTAAGCTACTAAGGTTTGAGGCTAAGTTGTTACTGCAACGCTATCTAGTCCATCCTGACTAAAACAGGCCTCAAAAAGGAAGAGCTGAAGGGAGGATCAGGACGGCTACAAGTAGGCAGCAACGAAAGCAAGAGAAACGCAAAAGGACAGCAGCTCCAAGAACGGTATCCCCAGGATGAGAGCTCATGTAGACTGGTCTTCAGAATCCAAGTTGGGCTTGGTTCCTCACACAGTTACAAATCACCTACTATGTGCAGCCACCTACTACGTTCAGAACAGATGGTGAGTGAGGCCCAGCTCCTTCCTGCTCTCTAATGTCCCTCAGCACTGGGATAGCAATTCCCATTTTAAATGATACAGAGGAAAAAAAAGGAAAAAAATGACTGGTTCTTTTAGACAAGGGCTCAATAAACCAGGGCCTACCGGCCAAACCTGGCCTACTAAATATTTGGGGTAAATATGATTTTACTAGAACACAGCTATGCTTATTCTCTTATGTCTCGTCTACGGCTGCTTTCAAGCTACGGCAGAGGTAAAGATCTTGAGACAGAAATCACATGGCCCATGAAGCTAGGATATTTACTCTCTGGCCCTTTACAGAAACTTCGACGACCCTTGTTCTCAACTGATCTCTTCCCCATCCAAACTCCACTCCCTCCTTAGGCATCACACCACCACTGTATCCCCAGCCCAGGGCCCCTCTCTGCCACTATGTCCTCATCATGTCACCCTAAACACCAGGTGTCTTGACCTCCTCACTCCCTGAGTTATTTGTTTTCCTTAATCAGGCACTTACAGGGGGAACTTAGTAGAAGCAGTGAGAAGATCAAGTCAACTGGTAATTAGGGAGGTTAGCACAAAGCCTCATTAGGCCTCTCTACCTCTGCCTCCCCATGTGTCATTTATCTGAAGGGGCCTTAATAACGGATAAGTTTTCAGGGATCCTGCCACTGAAGACAGCTGAACCTGGCATCGGCGATCGCAGCCCCCACACTGGCTCTTTTCTGCAAGTGACTAGGAGAAGGGATAAGCTACCTTAACACCCTGCCCTGAGAGTGGCAAGACATGGGGCCCAGAAGGAAGAGGGTGCATCCATTCTCCCTGACACACATATACATACACTCACCCTCACTCAGCAAACGTCCCATAGCATGGGGATGGCAGGAGAGCCGCCCAAGGTCACCTATGCGGAGGCACATTAGAAAACTGCTCCCTAAACTGGACCATAGCCAAGGCATGCAACTGAGTGAAAAGAAAAAAAGCCAGGTGCCAAAGAATTGAAAAAAAAAAAGGGGGGGTGAGAGGGTGACATTGGGGGAGGAGACGCACGTATGTGTCTATGCATATGTATCTGTTGTGTGTCCACACATGCGAGTGAGTGGCCTACAGAGAATTAGCTCTGGAGTGACTGCAGGGGCTGCCTGTGGAAGCAGAACTAAGAACTAGACCGTGTGTCCCATCTCCGCCGTCTTGCAGTGTGGCTGCAGCTGCGGTGGATGGTCCTGTGAGCACTTGGTTTCCCCGTGCCTGCCAGTATTCTGGCCCTCCTGGCTACCCATCCTGCCCTGGGAGTTTGCTCAATCCATGGGGAAGGAAAGTGAAAGCCGGGGGCAGTGTTCTGTGGGGTCCACCAGGGCACAGGACACCAGTGGGCAATTCTGGACCACATTCTGTACATTTCTTGCATGTTATGTTCATTGCAGTGGCTGCAATGACACACTTATGTATGGACCTGTCCCCTCCCTGTCCTGCTGTCCCAGCTCCCTGGGGTCATCTGTACCTAAGGTCTTCTGGTTTGGAGAGAACAAACAAGATAGACGTTTAGCATTTTTCCATACTCTTTTCTGTAAAAATGATCATACATACATTTTATATATATGCAGATTTTTCTTTTTTTAAGGGGAGAAAGAAAACCCACCGACACCTCAAACACTGGCCCCGCCCACCATGGCTGGATGGCTTGCCCATTCCTTCCTCCTAAGAGCTTAGTGCATAGAAAACACTGTTCTGCCTTGATCCCCATATCCATAATGCCCAGGAGAATAACTTGCTTCCCTTCCTCCCCAGGCTGCCGGGGAGCTCGGGCTACATCCAGCATTCCACTGCAGGAACCCTCCTTAGCCTAAGTCTCCTGGCACAAATACTGCCCTCCTCCACCCCAGATCGTACATGGCTCCATTTGCCCTTTTCCCAGATGCCCAATGGAGGGCAGTACTATGACTCCTGGTGGGCAGGTGGAGGGGCTGAGGCATTTCTTCCTGGTGTCTTCTTGCTTAGAAGCCCCTTCTCTGGCAGCAGCTCTGCCCTCCAAAATGACAGCTCCACAGGCAGCCCCTCCTCTGTGCTCAGTGGTGGTTCTGACTGTCTCCCCCAAGCTTGTCACTCTGGTCCCAGGGGTGGTGATGAAGGCCACCAGATAAAATGAAGAAGGCCCACTTAAGTATAAATTCCAGAAAAAGAACCAATATGTATTGCATGTACATCTAAGTACTGTATGGGACATATTTATACCAAAAAAAAAAAAAAAAAAAAAAGAAAACTTACAAAAATTTTATCTAAAATTCAAATTAAATGGGAAATCCTGTCTTTTTATCTGCTCTGACACCCCCTGAGGTGACAGATTCTGTTTGCTGTGGTTGGTCTCTGGGCACGCTGTGTGCATCCCCTACCCCTCACTGGTTCCTCATGGTTTCCACGATCCTGCCCGCATCTGTAAAGATCCATTCGGTAAGTACTGAACACAGCGACATGAATTCTGTTTCTAGCTGAGATCCTGACAGGTACGACAGCTCTTGTTCTGTGAGCCTTGTCCTAAACATTTTTCTGCATGAGGGTCATCTTTCAAGTGGTTTCAGTTTCAGGGGAAGCAGGGTGATGTCACAGCTGTGAATGGTGAGACTCTGGGCTACAGCCCTACTTACTCAGGGCTGGGACACCTGACACTCCCCCTGCCTAGGTCTCTGCAGGCCTCAGGTCTAAGACGCCTTTCCACGGAAACCTTCCCGGCCCAGCGAGCTACACTCCCAGGCTCCCTCAACCCCATCGCCCTGTAACAAGCCTGTGTCGCGTGACCACTCTCTGACGCCCCTGATTTACTGTCCCATTTCCCCACCTGTATGTCAGCTCCATGACTGCAGGGGTCTTACTGGTCTTGGCCAACAACACATCTCCCACGGCCTTCTCACGTGCTCAATAATTCAAGAAATGAATAGATGAGGGCAAATACCAGGAACGTAGAAAGAAAGAGGCTCTCTCTGCCTTGCGCCCCCTTCCTAAAAACACTGCTGTCATCAAATGTCCCCTAGTCTGCAAACGCCGGTGAGTTCTGGGCTGTGAACATCAGTACCCACATCACATCCTGAACACCATCATCCCCTCGATTTGCTTCCTTATACACGCAAGGCTTGCCTCCACTGGGGCGCTGCTCTAATGGGTCTGAGGAGGCAGGAGGGAGTTCTGGAACACGCACTGTCTTGGATTCCCCACCCAGCCCCGATAATGACTTTTCTCGAGCGAGTTTCTCGGTAGCTGCAGCTGCAGAACCACAGACAGGTACAGTTGCCATGATACGGCCGTTGTGGTAATTTAGCCTCAGAGCTCTGGCTCCCCTGGAATAATTTAACGATCTGTCATGGGAAGGGAGGAAGGAGGACAAGTGTCGTGTGGCTTGGCGTCTCCACCTCCAAAAAATAATCTAAGTTCCCATAGCCAGAGGAGGCCCACGGCTGGGGAGATGGAAGAGTGAGAACAGTTTTTTCCAGGACCTAGGTGGGAATGCCTGACTTCTCTACTTTTGGGGGAGGAACCAAGTGAATTAGAAAAACGGCAGGGACGTCTACACCAAACGGTGTCTTCCTCTGGCCACCAGTTACCTCCCTTTTGCAGCCAGAGCCTAGGGTGTCTTTCTTTAAAGTGACGGCTTATATTAGTAAAAACCCTGGCCTGGCAGCCTCCCTCTTTCCCTCAAGGGCCCATTGCGTGGAAGACGAAACTATGGCAGGGACAGGAAGGCAAAATGCTGCCTTCTCTGCTAACTAATGGTTTGGAGGATGGGTGTGAACAACTGTCCTGGCTCCCTGACTTAAGAGGAGGTCTCTTCCACAAGCTGGACAAAA
Organism: Macaca nemestrina; assembly: GCF_043159975.1. Lineage (NCBI taxonomy): Eukaryota > Metazoa > Chordata > Mammalia > Primates > Cercopithecidae > Macaca > Macaca nemestrina. The sequence continues at coordinate 19,362,525 of NC_092134.1, read as the reverse complement.
TCCTTCCTTCTAAAAACCACATGTTGCTTCCTTGCAACACCAACTCTTGGAAAGAACTGAGGCCTGGTAGTGTCTCCTGCGGAGGCGCAGTTATTCTGTGGCATAGAGGCAAAACCTTCCTGCAGAGACGACCCACATGCCCTCCACCCGCTGGGGGTGCACACACGTCCTAAGCGTCACTGACTATGCTGCTGGCTATGCAGTGCAGCTGGGCCCTCTTATAATGGAGCTTCTGTCCTCAAATCCTCCAGGGCCCCATGAGCTGGTCACAGAGTTCTGATGGCCCTTGTTCTCTGGGAGTTCTGTCTCAGATCGGTCAGCTCATGTGCTCTCCCCTCTAAGCGGAGAAGGGCTCTGGCAGCTGGGATGAGGAGACAGTGAGGGGCAGATGTACAGGGGAGAGAGGTGCTGGGGCCTCATGGCTTGGGGTGAAAAGAAAGAGAACCCCATTTCTCTTGCATAGGACAGGCACCAGGTGTCTTAAGGAGGGCATGGTTCTCTGTCTTAACTGGCCATTGAAAGTTGTCCCAAACCTGGCCTGTGGGGCTCAGTGACCTTGAGCAAGTCACTGGCACCCTGTGTGAAGTGAAGGAATGGCCTGGCCACCTCCATGGGAGTTTAAGGCTCTGTAAACCTTAAAGTATGAACCTAAATCACCAGAATTCTGTGTTCTAGCAAACTCTTCCTCCTCCAAGGTAAAGAACAAGCATATTTTATTTGAAAGGAACTCTAGGCTCATAGTAAAAGGAATCTCAAGACGAACGACTTGCACAGCCTGCTCATTACTGAAAAGAACCAGAGAAGGCCCTGGAGCTGAGTGGATTCTGAATGAGAGCTGGAGGCACAGAGAGAGGGAGAGGACTGAGAGTTATGGGAAGTGGGGCCTGTGCTGAGCCCCGGGGTGCCTCCAAGGAGCGGCTTGGGGTACCTTACCCCTCTGGATTCCCATTAGCCCCTCCCCAGTGACCCCAAATCTACATAAAAGCATGTGCTTACTGGGCAAATGAAGCTCCCTGGCAGGTACCCTCAGATGCCCCACACCATTGGAGAAATTCTGGATCCACTAAGAGTCCAGAGATGCAAGAGTTCAAGACCCAGCTCTTATGCTGAGTCTGCAAGCCCTGTGTGGTCAGGTGTTAATACTAAAGCTGCCCTATTTTTCCCAGGAGAGGCAGTTGGTGGCAACATGAAGCCCTTGGGATGCCTTAAAAAGCTGCCAAGCCTAAACATTTTTGGGAAAGGGCAAAAGGTGAGAAAGAAAGACAGAGAGAGAGAGAGAGAGAGAGAGAGAGAGAGAGAGAGAGAGGGAAGGAGAGACAGACACAGAAAGGTTGTGGGGAAGGAGGGAGAAGAAACAGAGAGATAATTTTGAAGAACAGGACATGCAAAAGGCAGGTCATCCCCTCTAAAGAAAACTCCTGCCCAGAAATTTCCAGAAGTCACCTGTGGCTACCAGAGTGCCAGTGCCAGTGGGAAACGGTGAACAGACTGACTGCAGGTGTGTTCTGGACAAAGCAGGCCTGGGCTGGGGGTGGCCAGGTCTGGCAGGAAAGCAAGCGAAGCTGCTGTCTAGTGCAGACAGAACCCTCTTTGGTGCCACATGTGGGTCAGGGTGTCTGCTGGAATTAACTGGCTGAGCTATCAGTCAAGGAAGACGGAAAAGAAGGGGCTTATCAAATATTGAGAAAGAAACAATCCCTCTCGTAGTCCATCTTCTCTTTTCTTCTGGAAGGCTCCAGCAGAACACTGCACACTAACAGGGCAGAGTGACTGACTCCAAATTCTCAATCACAAAGACAGCTATTATCTTTCCATAACCAGTGATTCCACAACAGTGCCTACAGATATTTTTCCCATTTTACAAATAAGGAAATCAGGCAGGTTAGGTAACCTGGCCAAGGCCATGAGACTGATCAGTGTTGAGTTGGGATTTGGACCCAGGTCTGTCTGGTTTCTGAGTCTCTGCTCTTTCCCATGATGCCATCGTGCTGTAGATGGGGCCGTCATGGGAACTCAGTTGCCTGTCCACCGGCCCTGGATAACAGGAGGAGGTTTCTCACTGCCTGAGAAGGCAGCTATAAATATGAAAAGTGGGGAGGAGAGAATGAACGCTGTAATATAACCCTGAACAGGAACTGGAGGTATCTGTGTGAACTCATCATTTTAATACAGATGCAGAAATAGAGCTAGAAGTATATGTATCCATTTGTGTATTTAAAAATATATATGTTGGGCACAGTGGCTAACGCCTGTAATCTCAGCACTTTGGAAGGCTGAAGTGAGAGGACAGTTTGAACCCAGGAGTTCAAGACCAGCCTGGGCAACATAGGGATATTCCATCTCCACCAAAAAAAAAAAAAAAAAAAAGAAAAACTAGCCGGGCATGGTGGTGCAAGCTTGTGGACCCAGCTACTCAGGAGGCTGAGGTGGGAGGATTGCTTGAGCCTGGGAGTTTGTGGCTACAGTAATCCATTACAGCATCACTGCACTCCAGCCTAGGTGACAGAGTAAGACACTGTCTCAAAAAAAAAAGTATATATATATACACACACACACACACACACACACACACAAGACACACAGACATGCACACATGTATTGTTTGCTAAGACAGGCTGATTCTCAATTGGGCAATTCTGTGTACCCACCTCTATCCCTGCAGGACATCTGGCAATGTCTGGAGGCATTTTTAGTTGTCATATCTGGGTGAGGGATGCTACTGGCCTCTAGTGGGTAGAGGTCAGGGATGCTGTTGAACATCCCATAATGCATGGAACGGCCTCCCACCACAAATAATTATACAGCCCAAGATGTGCCGAGGTTGGGAAACTCTGTCCTGGAGGCAACGAGACCCTGTAGCAATGAGCACACCTGGCACCCAGATCTTGCCTTCTAAATACCATCACCCACTGCAGAGAACTAGGGCTCCCTGGAGAAACGGCTGATTCCAGGCTGGCACTGAGAAAGTAGAAGATGAATCTGAAATATATTCTTAGAAAACACTTAAGAAAGAATAACTTAAGAGTACAAAAAACCCCAAAAATGATGGGGGCACATCAAGAGGACACAATCTACCTTGAAGGGGTTCCCACTGGTCAAATTGGGGACAATTTGCAAAACAAAATAAATAATGATAATAATGATTTGTAACTCATTAAATAAAATAACCACTGACCCCACACTGATAAAAAATAAGAAAGTAAATAAATATGAGGAGATGGAATGTGGAGAAAAGCCCTTCCCGGGGGAGAATACCCATCAGTGAATGTCATGTTGGAGGAATGAAGGATTACACAATCATCAGTTGGCCACCAGCACAGTGATGAATAATTCAGGCAAGGATCTTCAGTGTAAGCTAAAACTAGTAAAGTAAGTCCAGACACAGGATATTTTCAGGGTCCTGAAGTATCTTCCAACATATTTCTTAATCACAAAGGGACAAATAGTAACTTAGTGGAGAAAATCTGGCGGAAACTACTTTAACCAAATGATCGAAGATAACATCGCCAGCAATGGGACAAATCTTTGGTATTTCTACAAAAGAATCCTAACCCATCCAATCAGGATGAGTCATCCCACAAACCCAATCGGGGAACTTCTACAAAGCAACTGGCCTGTAGTTTTCAAAACTGTCAGGGTTGTGAAAAAGAAAGCAATACAGGGTAACATTTCCAAAATTAAAGAAAAGTAAAGAGACATGAAAATGAAATGCAACGTGTGGTTCTGGATGGGGTTCTCAATCAGTTGTTTCCGGTTCTACAAAGGACATTATTAGAGTAAGTGGTAGCATTTGGAATAAGGTCTATAGATAAGATACACTGTCTCTAGGTTAATTTCCTGGTTTTGATAACTGTACTATAAGGTATAAAAAGGATCTTGTTTGTTTTTTTTTTTAAATATACTCTTAGATATTTACAGGTGAAGTAGCATCATGTACGTAACTTACTTTCAAATGGTTCAGAAAAACCGGTATGGGAATATAGAGAGAATGATAAACATTAACTTTGGGGAATATGAGTGAAGGGTATCTGGAACTCTTTATAATATTCTTGCAACTTTTCTATTTTAAGTTAAAATACTTTTAACATCATATGCTTTTATATTGCCTCTCTCAGTTTTGCCTTTTCTTTTCTCTTTTTTTTTTTTTTTTTTTTGAGACAGGGTCTCATTCTGTTGCTCAGGCTAGAATGCAGTGGTGTGACCACAGCTCACTGCAACTTCTGCCTTGTAGGCTCAAGAGATCCTCCCACCCCAGCCTCCAGAGTAGTTGGGACTACAGGCATGTACCACCACGCCCAGTTAAGTTTTAAATTTTTTATAGAGATGGGGACAACACTGTGTTGTCCAAACTAGTCTCAAACTCCTGGGCTCAAGTGATCCACCTGCCTCTGCCTCCGGAAATGCTGAGATTAGAGGTGTGAGCCACCGTGCCTGGCCAGCTTTGCCATTTTAACCAGTGACAGACCCAGGCCCATTAAGATAGATGCAGATTCCTCCAAGGCTTTTTTGAATAAGTAATCACATAAAATAATGCATGAACAGCTGCACTGGAGTCTTACTCCTGTGCTGGATAAAGACTCAGCCCTGCATAGTCCACCATGGACCTTGCAACTGTGGTGTGGCCTTTCTCAGTAGTTTGGACCTAACAGATGCTTTTCACAATGTGGTTGTTTCTCTTGTTCCCCCCGCCCCTGCCTGCCAAAGATTTGCTCTTGTCTTCGTGAGGAACAAACACTCATTTTCTTTGGATGGGGATCCTATGGGGTCCCCCTCCAAGAAAATCCATTAGTTCCAACTTTAACATGAGTTTCTCAAACAGTAAACATCACACAGGTCGTGCAGCCCAAGGACAGAGGGGTCTGGGTGTGCAAGTGCAGAGGACTTTAGAGATGAACGCCTGTTTCTCAGAGGAACACAGATGGCCTGCCTTGAGAGAGAATTCAGTGTTCATCTAGACCAGGGGTTGGCAAACTGTACTGCCTGTTTTGTACAGCCATTGAAGCAAGGGTGGCTTTTACATCTAAAAAATATTTTTGGGGAAAGAAAAACACAAGAATAACATTTTGTGACACAAGAAAATCATATGAAGTTCCAATTTCATCGTCTATAATACAGATTTACTGGAAGAGTCACACCTACTTGTTTACTTCTTGTCTTTGCTTTTTGAGCCGTAGGCAGAGTTGGGTAATCCTGATGGAGAGCTGGGGGGCCCACAAAGCTAAACTTCTTGACTGTCTGGCCCTTTGTGGATAAATTTGACAATCTCTGATCTAGAGGAGCCTTTCTCACCCATGGCTGCATATCTGAATCACCTGACGGAGTGTTTTAAAAAATGCCAACATCAGCCGGGCACGGTAGCTCACGTCTGTAATCCCAGCACTTTGGGAGGCTGAGACAGGCACATCACGAGGTCAGGAGATCGAGACCATCCTGGTTAACACGGTGAAACACAATCTCTGCTAAAAATACAAAAAAGTAGCCAGGCGTGGCGGCACACACTTGTGGTCCCAGCTACTCGGGAGGCTGAGGCAGGAGAATTGCTTGAACCCGAGAGATCGCGCCACTGCACTCCAGTGTGAGTGACGGAGCAAGAATCCATCTCAAAAAAAAAAAAAAAAAAAAAAAAAAGGCCACATCTAGAGGATCTGATTCCACTGATCCTGGGTGGCCCCAGGCATCCCGACTGTTTTGAGTGTGACAGGGTCTTGCTCTGTCCCCCAGGCTGGAGTGCAAATGGTGTGATCTCAGCTCACTGCAACTTCCACCTCCCGGGTTCAGGTGATCCTCCTGTGTCAGCCTCCTGAGTACCTGGACTACAAGAGTGCACCACTATGCTCAGCTAAGGTTTAAAATCTTCTGTGGAGGTGGTAGGTCTCACTATATTGCCCAAGCTGTTGTTGAACTTGGGGGCTCAACTGATCCTCCTGGCTTAGACTCCCAAAGTGTTGGGATTACAGGTGTGAGCCACTGTGCCTGGCTCATCCCAACGTTTTAGAAGTCCCTGAGGCCACCCGGATACACAGCCGGACCTGTGGTTAGCTCCCTGGACTTGCTCTCCCCACTCCCTGGCCAACCATCAGACAGCTGGAGAAAGAGAGAGAGAGAGAAGAGAATGCTGCTCTATTAAGTTTCTGAGTCAGGGGCCTCTGCCAGCACGTGCACTGCTTTTACTGAAAAAACTCAACGCTTTACAAACATTCCCTCTGAAATGACATTATATAACCAATCTGTTTAATGACATAACAAATAACAGAATCCCGTGGAAGCCAACATCACATCAGTCAAAGACTATTTGGTTCTGCTTTGCAACCACTTTGTAGATTTCAGCCCAAATCTTGTCTGGCTTTAAACCTTGACCTTCTAAGTCCATATTCCAGTGGCCACTGTCTCAGCTATCAATGTGGGGCCCATAAAGAACGCTCTTCACTGTCCACGTGATTTTAGGTTCTTCCCAGGAACAGTATGGCAATTTCCATACATTGTATATGATTTTTTTCAAAGCCCCTTTATGTACATTCTCTGAAGATTCTTAAGAGAAACACGTGAGAGGACAGGCATCAGTTCCCCGATTCAACAGATGAGGAAACTGAGGTTCCCAGAGGAGCAGTGCTCAGCAGAGTGGTTACAAGCAGAGACTGGCCTCTGCCAGGGCTGGGTTTTCAACCTGTCTTCCCTGTATTTTAGCTGTAGGCAGGGACACTGCCTCTGTAAGCTGTACTTCCCGTTTTCATCTCTACAATGGAGGTAAAAACTTCAACCTCGTGGGACTACTGTGAGGACCAAAAGGATATTAGAGAACTTAGGTTGGCATTTAGCATATGGTCAGCACTAGAAAAATAAAATGTAGACAGAAATAAAGGCAGTGGTTCTTAATGGGCGGTACTACTCCCTTGAAAGCCTTCAGGGGGCTGTTTCAGACACTGCGATGACTGTGATCATGGCTGTTATTTAGTGGGTGGTGGCCAACCATGTGAAATGCCCACAGGCAGAGGACAGCCCTCTCCCCGCATGCCAACAGAAACACTGGGATGCTCCCGGCTCCTCTGCTGTTTCCTCCACACATTTCCCTCTGGTCCTTTCCCTACAGGCCACAGTCTCTCAGCCCCATCTGTCCTGTGCACTGTAGGATGTCGAGAAGCACCCCTGGCTTCCATCCACTAGATGCCAGCAGCACCTTCCAGGCTGCAACAACCAAAAGTGACTCTAGACATTTCCAAATGTCCCCCGGTGGATCCGCACTGCTACGGGGAAGGACACACCCCGAGCTGCGGCTCTCTTCCACTCTCAGGTACACACAGGCAAGGAGAACCCACAGGAGCGTGGGGGCTGCGCTCTATAGCACCCAACTCAGCTCCGCCCCAAACCTGGGCACAGCAGCTGAAGCCTGAGTCAATGTGGGGAAATTTGGGGGGTAGCAAACAAAAATGACACATGGTCTCCCTCATCTGGGACACAAAGACGGCATTCTCCTGCAGTCACCCTGCCCTTAAGACCAGCCTCACGGGTCCTCAGTTGAAAGCTAAAGTGTGCGTGCTTCCCGATCACCAAACATCTGCTTTCTAGGGTTGCTGACATTTTTTTCATACTAAAAAAAAAAAAAAAAGAAAAACAAAAAACAACAACAAAAAACCCCAAAACCCAAACAAACAACGAATTTTAAATTGCTTAGGTAAAAGGCAGAGAATATAAAACATTATTTATTCCATTGCCTGGATGCACGGCTCTTGGAAAGAAACACACGTGGAAGGATTTATATTATGGCTAGAGGAGTCTTCAAGGAAGAAGGGAAAATACATGCATTCCATTGCATTTCAATCAAGCTGAGGAGAAAAAAGCAAAGAAAAGGCGTAATCGATCAGAGAGCCTCAGTGCTCAGATCCGTACCTCCTTTTCCAGCTCCCAGCTCCCTGCTCCGAGGCTGCAGCTACCTCTGGCTTTCCGGGCTGGAGCCCAGGCAGCTGGGAGCCCGGGAGTGGTAACCTCGCTAATTCAATAAATGAACTCTGACAAGCCTAAATGGTTGTTTGGATGGATCCTCTCTCATTCCCCCCTCCCTTGCTGCCCAAAACCTCAAATAAAATAAATTAAATAAAACACGAGACACAATCTGAGTCTTTTACGGCCGCCTTCTCTAGTGGCGGTCAGAAAAATGCTAATGATTCTGGGGCTGCCGGAGCTGAGCCAGGCTGGCTCTGGGCCGTGAGTGGCCAGGGTGTTTCCCCTTCCTCTGCTCTGCTGTTTTCTTTTCCTCCCCTGGCACCCCCCTTCTTCCCTGCCTTGCTCTCTGGTGGGGGCAGGGGTGGGCTGGAATATTATTCAGCATCCTGCCATAGGTGTCTGCAGCCAATCGGAGGCGATGGCAGCCACTTGCACCTTGCTGACAGTTGCTGTCAAAATACTCTCACAACCGGTGGCTCGATAATAACTCGAAAATGAGATACAAATGAGTGACTCTTCATGAGTGGAACACGCTGCTGATCACCCCCACCCCACTGGCTTCTGAGCGTGTCGGGGAACGTTCGGGGATGGTAGAGAGAAGCTCTGGCCATGGTGGAGAGACTGGTTGAAAAACAAAAACCAACCAGCTAGAAGTGCTGGCTTCTCCCCATTCCATGTCCCTAGGGCGGGGCAGGGGTGTCCCACAGGACTTCAGAACATGTCCAATATCCTTCCCCCAAGGGATGCTGTGTGCTCCCCAATGCAAATGGATGTGCCAGTGGAATATATGTAATTTTTGAGACAGGGTGTTGCAGTGTCGTCCAGGCTGGAGAGCAGTGGCGCGATCACAGCTCACTGTAGCCTCGAACTCCCAGGCTCAAGCCATGCTCCTACTTCAGCCTTCCAAGTAGCTGGGACTATAGACTTCAGGTGCATACCACTGTGCCTGGCTAATACTTCAATTTTTTCTTTTTTTGTAGAGACAGGGTCTTGCTATGTTGGCCAGGCTGGTCTCAAACTCCTGGCCTTAAGGGATCCTCCTGCCTCAGCCTACCAAGGTGTTGGGATTACAGGCATGAGCCACCAGGCCTGGCCTTGATGGAATATTTAGGTGGAAACACCCATGGGGTTATTTCCTAGCCACCAATCTAGGAAGGCTGCATCAGGATCCCCAGCAAGAGAAAAGAACCTTCTTCCCAGGAAACATCCCGCCATCTCCTGCCCCGTCCTGTTGTCCACAGCTGGGATGCTGGGATGCTTTTATTCGTCCAGCCAACTCTCTCTTGCTCAAACTTGGGCTGTTCCTCCCATGGGGAAGTCAACATTACCACAACTTGTTTAGAAAAGCACCAATAAGCCCCAGGGAGTACAAAGAGTGTGGTCAGCACTTTTCCATGTTTCTCCAGCAGGGAGGGGGCTGACAGCAGGAGAGGGTAGAGACTCAGGCAGATCTTAAACTTCTTTCCCATTTGCCAGGGTTGGTTTGGACCTGGCATCACTCTCTACTTCTCAAGGCAGAGCTGGAATCGTCCAGGTGGAGAGGGACGGAGGGGCTGTCATTTCACTTACTCGAGGATATAATATGCCTCCAAAAATTGCAGAGCGCACACCACATCCATCCAGGAGGCTTAGAGGCCCTTAAAAAAAATTCACTGACTTTTTCTTTTTAATAATAGACCATTCTGGGTTGCAGCTGCTGCTCTGCTATATTAACAGAAGCCCAGGTGATGGTTCAGGCTGGGATGAAAAAAAAAAAATTTTTTTTGCGAACACGCCTCTGTTAAAGGGACTTGATTTAAATTTAAGGCAGGCAGAGTATAATTGCCCCACAAAGTGTAATCACACTGTCTGGAGTCAAACCTCTCCCACATGATTCTCTCGGTCTTCCCGCTCATTTCCCTGTAGAAAGCCTTTATTCCTCCGTCGTGTGTCGGGTAAACACTGAGATCATTCTGCTTGTGTGTGACAACGCACATCCTGAATAACCCTGTCTGTGTCACCCGTATCTACTTTAAATAGTAAACTCCTGTCAAGAAAGGATCAGCCCGGTGTAACTTACTCTGTGAGCTGAGCCATTATAGAAGGCTTTTAAGCGCTGCACTTGGAAGGATAAGAGGCTCTCAGCATCCTATGAATAGGTGAGATGCCTATTTGGGGGTTACATCAAGCTTCACCTACAAAGCCAGGCAAAGAACACAGACTAGAACTCAGGCTTGGGCCTCGGATCTGCCACTTAACCAGCCATGAGACCTCAGGTGAGTCACTTAACCTCTCTGACCTGCTATCTCCTCATCTGTGCAGTGGTGATATTAATACCAACCCTGCCTCCAGAGGCATAGGAAAAAATGATGGGCAAGGCAGACAGAAACGAGATTGCTATTGTTGCCCAGTGGGGAGTGGGCTGGTTTTCTTTTGCATTTGCTCAATTTCCCAAACTCTCGGGAATGAGATTCGTTTTATAATCAGGAGAAAGAATTTTGAAAGAGTAAAACTTTGACTTGCTAATAGGGTAAGATTCAAAAGAGTTTTGTGTAAGAAAGAGTTTTGAAATGATATAAAGTGCTGGGCAAAAAGACAGCAGAGCAGTATTGTCCTGGCTTCATTTAATGCAATTAGGTTTTTAAAAGGGTCAGCTTTAGAGTTAAAGAGGAATGCTGAACAGAGATGGGGAAGAGAGAATGCAGACAGTCACTCAAAAGGTTTATTAAAAGTGAAATGGGTCTTGGGTTTGAACCTGAGTATCTCACGAAACACCCTCCTCGCCCTCCCCTGACAACTGACAGAGCAATGAACAGCTGTCTTATTTTGAAGAAATATTTTTTCTTCTGATTCTAAAGTGGTATCTGTGTTTGGTGTAGGTAATTTGCCAAATGCATGGTAATATGGGGAAGGAAATAAAAAGTGCCTAAAAACTCACCAATAACGATGTTTATTTTGGGTGCATTTCCTTCCAGTCTTTTTTTCTATGCATATATGTCTATGCGGGTCTACTCAAGGATCACACTGTATCTACCGATTCTTTTTTTTTTAATAAGAGAGATGGGGTCTTGCTCTGTCACACAGGCTGGAGTGCAGTGGTGCAATCATGGCTCACAGCAGCCTCCAACTTCTGGGCTCAAGCCATCCTCCCACCTAGTCTCCTGAGTAACTGGCACTACAGACACATGCCACTATATCTGTCTAATTTCTAATTTTTTGTAGAGACATGCTGGTCTTGAATTTCTGGGTTCAAGCAATCTGCCTGCCTCAGCCTCCCAAAGTGCCGGGATTACAGGTGTGAGCAACTGCACCTGGCCACCTAATTTTTAACTTTTTGTAGAGACATGCTGCTCTTGAACTTCTGGGCTCAAGCAACCTGCCCGCCTTGGCCTCCCAAAAGTGCTGGAATTACAGGTGTGAGCCACTGTGGCTGGCCTACTGTTTTGATTCTTGCTTTCTTCCCTTGATTGCTGGATGGAAAAGCATTTCTCCTCTCATTAACATTCTTGATAAACACTGCGGACGACTTTTCCCTCCATCATTTAGCCCGCCCCCTCTCACTGCTGAACTCTGGTAGTGCTTCTAAATTTTTGCTATCATAAGCAACCCCCTGTTGAAGAGCCTCACATTTAAAAACTTTGTCCACATTTCCATTGATTTCTTTAGTATAGAGCTGTAGGGGAAGAGTCACTAGATCAAAATGTATAAGCATTTTAAAGAATCTAGAACTGTGGTGCCCAATATGGCAGCCTCTGCCATATGTGACTAAAATGAGAAAGATACAGGTTTTTGGCTCTTTCAATTGACATTGAGTAAAGTGAAAATTCAATTCCTCAGTCACACTCGCCAGATTTCAAGTGCTCAAGAGCCACACGGGGCCAGCAGCTACTGTACTGGACAGTGTAGATGGAGAATATCTTTATTGCGGCAGAAAGTTCTACTGGATGGTATTGTCTCGGCACACATGACAGACTCAGAGAGCGCAGGCGAGCAAGGTGGGACAAGCTTGGCACCGAAGATCAGCACTGGGCACTCCATCTTTTCCTGGTCTGCACCACCTTCTCTCTTTCATAGCCCCCCTTTTCTACCTCTTTCTTTCTCTCCACTTATGAGTTAGGCCAAGATGTCTCAAAACTTCCTGGCAACACATCTTTCCCCTTCCCCTGAATGGTAGGTGAGAGGAGCACACAATTCCAGAGGTTCAGGGGTGTGAGTCAAAGTCATCTTGTGCTTATTTTAACCCTGCATGCCAACTTTGCATCCTGTGCCACAACAGGGTAGTATGTGTGCAGTAACATTCAAAAAATAAGTTTGTGCTATGTTACTGAGTAAAACTGATGCTGCAAGAGACTAAGCCTGGTTAATCTTGAAGTTTTAGGTACCAAAATACAAACAGAACATGCCCTCTCCAGCCTGAGAAACAACAGGCTTAATCTAGCCTGCCAGAACCCCTGGTACCCTCTGAGGGAGGGGCATCTCCTTAGAGGGCTGGGTGGCACAGTAACAGTTAGCGGGCACAGTGAGTTAGGTGGCAGACTAAGAGTTGCTTTGGATTTCTTGCTTTGGTTGCCAGGGAGCTCTGATTGAAGCTTTGTGCCCCTTTATAAACATACTCCTTAGACTGGGGGTTGCACTGTAATTTTCTTTCAACCGACATTTTCTCAAATTCTGCAGGGATGAATTAAGATCTTAATTATTCTGGAAGTAGATGAGGAATCTACCTGCTTACAGAGCTGTATCTTCCTGAAAAGGGAACAATAAGGTACAAACCTACTTCTCCAAATGAAGGTCTGGGCCAGGACTCAAAGCCTGTGCTATCTGACAGCAGAGGCCAAGTGCTGGCTGAAGTGCTTTGCAGACAGTCAAGTGGGATACACCCTTGTGAGACGACGCTAAGGCCACAACTGGGACAGCCATATGCCTGACCATTTTGATAATGGATAGGGTCTGTCCTTCACCTGAGCAAAGCCCTTCCCTGAGCCTGCTCTTGTGACCAGCGGACAAGGCCCATTGCAGGGGGCATGGCACACAATGAGAACCACTCAGGCTGGCAGCCAGGGAACCTTACTCATCAAGGCTTCTGTGTAGCATGCACAGTGATAGCTGATATTTGCAAGGATGAAACGGGGCCCAGCAGGTCCTGAATCACCACCTGGATCATCAAAGATTTCAGTTACACTCTATCGAGTTCCCATGTTAAGTATATTTTATTATATTTGAATTCCCTGGAAAGTGGCCATCTATGATATTGATGGTAACTCTCCATTAGCCTGCAAGGTGGCCTGCCAGGAAGCCCAATGCCTCACCTTGGTTGGACCAGAGAGAGTGTGTGTCAGTCCATGAGGGATGAGGGGGCAGGGAAGGTGAGCTGCTGGGAGGGAAACAGTCAGGACCACCTCTCAACCACACAACGTGCCCTGCTCCAAACCCACTCTCCTCATCTGTGAAATGGGCTGCCTGGCCTCCTGAGAGTGAAGCATATGTAGGGCATTACGAAAGATGAGGAGAGTTACACGGGTGAAATAGGCAAGATTGCCAGACACACGTCAGAGAGGGGAAGACGCCTAACAATACAGAAAACACAACACCATTTTCTCTAAATGGACACAACACTATCACATCCACTGCCTACAGGTTCACATATGTACAAAATTCAAAGACAAAGATCTAGAAGGAGATTCGCAAATGAGTGGCATAAATTTCTCCAGGGAGGAGGGTGGCACGAGACTTGGGTGGCAGTGGATGAAAGGATATCTTGGCCTTAAAGTTTTCTTTCAGTAAAGAAAACATACTCATGTTTTAATTGTGCAACTACATTTTTTAAAAAAGAAAAAATCCCATATATAGGATATACACTATATCTATAGGGTTATACATAAATATATACTATATCTATATATAGGATTACATATGGGATATGTTTTATGTATAGTATGTATATATATATAAAATTCCAAGATATACATTTCGTTCTCTCTCAAATATACATGTACCTATCTATATATCTCTCTATAGATATATATGCAGAGAGGAGAAACGGAGAGAAAGCTCATGTGTGCTAGGTGCATGGTAGGGGTACAACAAAGGATGAACGATTATAATTAGGCTGTTTTTGCCTGTCAAAGATGACCACATATTAGCATTTTTCTGTAATTACCTGTCAACTGTCAGCTAAAGGGTACCCCAATCCATGAGGTCGCTGGAGGTAGCTAGAATGAGGATGCAAGTGAAAACAAAACAAAGCAAACCAAACAGAAATATCCTGGGCCCTGGGTCCACCTATCTTTCCTGTAATGTGCTTCGTATGCTTGCCCCAGAGCAGGGAAAACCAGCCGAATTCTCCGCAATGCAGCAATTCTCTGGCAATTTCTGGGCTCCAGGGCGTGTCTGCCTTAAAGGTTCAGGCCAAGGCTGTCCCCACAGGCTCCACCCCCCATGGGAGGAGCCACACCCTGGCTCTAACCTGGAGGACCAGCTCTTGTGAGGAACACTGGGAGGCACAGAAATTACAGTGAAGAAAATTAATTTTCTTCTGAGACTTTTATGTTTTGGATGCTCTTGTGACACCCCTTTGAGATGGCTGCAGGCAGGCTGGGTTTTTTCCAAAATCTGGGCTGAGAAATCAATGTCTGAAATGCATTTTGCAAGAGAACAGAGGTGAGGAGAGGGAAGGCAGGAGGAACAGTGAATAACCCTGGATACCAATCCCAGCGCCTCCAAGACGACGGAGAAATGTAGGAAGAGTCGAAACAAAATGGAATCTTGAGGCCAGCACAGCCTTTCTGGTTCTACCACAACAAAAGAACCTCTCCTATTTATTGAGTGCTGATTTTGCACCAAACACTAGGCTGCAAGATTTTTTCATGGCACTCCTAGGCCAAAAGAAATACCTAACAGTCTGTTTATTAAGTAGTTAAGGCTAAACAACTTGACAGTAGCAGTTTATAACATCTCTGACAGATGTGGCTGTTTTTCCTCAGAAATCTGAAATAGCCCACAGGGAAGCTGTCAGTTCACTGTGGCACCCTGAGGTGCCTTGGCACACAGTTTGGGAACCATGGCTCTGGGCCAACGGCTTTACTTGTTACTTCACTGAGCCCTCCCAATAGATCTGGCAAGTATTTATTATGATCTCCATTTTGTAGGTGCAGATACTGATGGTCAGTGTTTATTTTTTCATTTTTTTTTGAGATAGAGTCTCTCTCTGTCGCCCAGGCTGGAGTGCAATGGCGTGATCTCAGCTCACTGCAACCTTTGCTTCCTGGGTTCAAGCGATTCTCCTGCCTCAGCCTCCCAAGTAGCTAGGATTAAAGGTGCCCACCACCACACCCAGCTACATTTTGTATTTTTAGCAGGGTTTTACCTTGCTGGCCAGGCTGGTCTCAAGCTCCTGACCTCAAGTAATCCACCTACCTTGGCCTCCCAAAGCACTGGGATTACAGGGAGTCATGGCACCCGGCCCAGAGTGTTTAAATGACCTTGTCCAAGTGTGACAGCTGAAGGAAGTAAGATTCAAACACCAATCTAGCCAGGTGTGATGGCTCGCACTTAGAATCCTGGCTACTCAGGAGGCTGAGGTGGGAGGATCACTTGAGGCCAGGAGTTCAAGATTGGCCTGGGCAATACAGCAAGACTCTGTCTCTTAAAAACAAACAGAAACACCAATCTGATAGACTCTCAGGGCAGCCACGTTTGGTCGTGCAGGTTGAATACTGCACAATCCTAGAGGCTGCCACTCCTGCAGATTATGGTACTGACCGTCTGAATTATTACGCTGGCAGTCGAGGCTTGACTGTGCACAAAGCCTCCAGCTGTAGTAGCCCTTCTCTCTTCACTGAGCAACCTCTTGCTTTGACTTCTATGATTACCTGATCGGAGCCTCTGGCCACATCCCATTCGCAGGTAAACAGACTCACAGGACATGCCATGGAGCACCGGAAGCTTCATTTAACCTTGGTGGCCAAGTAGCAAAATGACTAACTCCAATAGGTAAATTGCATCAAAACCAGCAGCATTTCAACCACAGGTGGGCTTGGCTGGGAAGAAGATCTACAGGTCTAAGTGAACCTGACAGGAATCCTGGACCTGTAATTTGGACTAAAGTAAGAGTCCATTTAAGGGAACAGTTTGTCTAATTAGGGTCTGCTGCCTCTCGGCTACATTTGGGCATATATACCTGTGCATGTGTGTTGACGGTGGGGTGGGGGTGGAGAGGATTTACTCTTTTTGTAGGATAATTATCAGATTTTTCTGTTTTTATTTAGACAGTTTAATTTTTAATATGTGTACATACATGTGTATCATGACAGAACCGTGAAGAGATTTCAGTGCCTGTACTGGACTTCAGTGATGGGCAAGTGACATCCTACAGACACAGACATGACGCCTTTGGACACTAGAGTGTTCAGATCATGTCTCTGCACCTAACCAACTGGCAATAAGAGATCAATTCACTGGGATGAACAGTGAAACATTTTTCTGTTCATAATTCCAAGAGTAATTGGTTATCCATTTACTCATAATTTCAATAACACTACAATGCTAACTTTTATTTTTAAGTGATCAGAATAGAACCAATAGGCACTGCTGCATGAAAAGGGGTGTTTGATGATGGGCAAGACTCAGAGAAGCAAGAGGTCTAATCGTGCTGAACCAGCAAATGAAGCTTTCAATTCGGTATTCTCATCCTGCACAAGCACTTACTTATGCAAACAGGCATTCTCTGCATTAGCATTACTGACGTAAAAGAACTGAAACAGATTATAGATCTGGACCTGAGGCTACATCTTTCTAATATTAAAACCCACGTTCTGAATTTAGTTTCTGCAAAACGACATCATCTATCACGCTAAAATAATGGTGTTAATTTGAAGTTTATTGATTTTAAATTTTGTTTGTATTTAACGTGAAATTGTGTTTTGGTTTCATAGTCCTAAAAGAACCATAAGCAAGAGTTGTCAGTTTATTCTGAGTTTTATATTTATATATAGTTAAATAACATAATAATAAAAATATTTACATTATCACCATGGGGAAGGACCGTGATATTTTTATTTTACTTTAAAAGGGCTCTTTATACATTGCTGAAGTTTGAGAAACACTGTGACAGCCCAAGATTTCACGCAATGTTACTACAGGAATGAACTCAGAGACCATCACGTCGTTGGGAATTCCCTTACTTCAGTTTCCTTGGGGAGGATCAGAAAGGTGAGGTGACTTTCCTAAGAGCACACAGCTAGTTAGTAGCAGGGCTGGCAGTCACAGCCTAGTCCCCTGGCTCCTTACACAGCCCAAGTGTATTACAGAAGTCCGAGGCAGGAGTCACAATAGAGATGACAGCAACCCTAAACCGGGAGTGATACCAAGTGCTTTACTAGCCTCACTGATCTTGTATCTTACAGCAAACCAGACACAGCTGTTAATCCCGCCATTTTACAGAGACAGACACTGAGTTCCAGGGAACTCATCGGACCAAGTTACTAAGTCAAGACAAAAGAGCATGCACAATCCGGGGCTCTATCCTGAGGGTTTTAATGGAGTAAGCCTTGTATCCACCTCCCTCTAAGTCAAGATGGTTCCTTCCCTTTCTGGAGTTCATGGTTGTTTCTGTAACCCAGCACCTGGGGCAGTCCCTGCCTCATTAGTGATGCTTAGTAAATATTTGCTAAACCGACAAGTTATTTCTTAACTTTAAAAAGCAGTGTTTGAGACCTCTCTTTTCCATGGAAAGCTCTGCGATGCGTGAGCAGAGAGAAGCTGTTCCTAAAGAGAAGTCCCTCAAGCTGTCTGGGGCTCCCTGCTGCCTTTCAGCACCCAGAATGCTAGGAGACATGGCGCACAATTATCAGCTCCAACAATGAGCCGACGGCGGCCCTCTGAGCAAGCCCAGACAAAGCACAGAGACCTTGCAGCTGAAAAGACTCTGAATGCAGACAGGGGAGGTGTGAAAGCAAGGTTAGAGTGAGCTGCAGTGCCTGCTTGGGGCAGGAGGGGAGGAATGAGGGCGTACAATGCCACCCTGCCCCCGGGACAGGCACGCTCTCCCTGGGGCACCCTGTTCCACTGTCTGAGCTTTTGTCGCCCACTCTGGAACCAGTCTAGGCGTGCAGTGAGGGAAAACGCCAGCTGCAGCGGAAGACCGAGCCTGTGAAATCTCAAAGGAAGGATGAAAACAACAGCAAAAAAAAAAAAAAAACCCTTCTCAGCGCTCAGGGTTAATTATTTATTTTTTTAAGGAGGCAAACCAAGGAGGCTTCCACGTGGCCCTGGTTTGGGATTGCTCGACCAGTTAGTCTGGCAGATGGAAATGGCCTCATGGCAGATAAATGACATATTCTTTGGCAAGTACGTGCAGCTGTTGACTTATCAAAGACGCTGCCCCCACGTCTGTGGCAGACATCACTAATCAATTTCGGTGCCATTTTCCACGGAGCCCAAACAGTCTTGATTCTCCCGCACAGGGTTCCAGGCAGCCATGACCAATGGGTTTGTGTTGGCTTGGAAATGGCAGGCCTATCCCAAACTCTTCATGGAATCACTCAACAAATGAGGCCCCAAGAGGTCATGTAATCGCTGGAGGTCACGCAGCAGGGCCCAGGCCAGAATTCAGGTCTCCTGACTGCCTGGCTAGTGACCTGAATTTTTTTTTCACTTGGAAAATCATACTGGCTCATTTCCAAGCTGACAGTCAACTCCTGATGGAGGAGGAGGAGGAAGGACAGCATGAAGACAAGAACTCAGCTCACCCAAGTATGTCCTCTGAGCAAGTGGCACTTCTCTTGACTTGAGCAGCAGTAACTTTTACAGCCTCTGATCATCCTCTGGACTATTGGTAGGATGATTAAAAAGGAGAAGAGTCTGCAAAACCAGCTTCTCCAATGAAGACGGTATCACTCAGTACACATCCCTCCCAAACTCCTTGGGGCTGCATTCCCAGAGATCTTAAGTAGGGAAGGGCATGTTCTGAGAAACATGGCTTTGTGCCCATCCTGCAATATGGAGAATCTGGAGAGACACAGATAGATAGGAGCCCAAGAAAGTTCCGCACTGGTTTCTTTGCTTTCTGAAAAGAGTCTAGAAAGATTCCCAGTGTTTCCTCACACTGTAAACTGAAGCTTAATATATTCTACATTCTTTATAGTAGAAGGTTCATGTATGAACTTACTAAATAAAAATAGATCCTAGATAAAATGTACTTACTAGGTCAGCCTTTTGATTTCCCTAGGTACAGTTAGCCTAGATTTAAGTAATAAACTATGTAAATTATCTATATGGAGTATAAAAGTTGGGATAATTTCTCTTCCCCCACTTATCTCCCCTACCTGTTGACTCTGTGGCAGCTGAATATTAGTTTCCTTCTGACCCAGGAACCACCACCTGCAGCTGACCCCTAAGCCTAGAGGATTCTACCTTCTTTGACCCTATAAAAGACTACTGCTGGCATACTTTGGTGAGGAAGTTTCACATAGAGAGTAAGCCTGGCCTCTCATTCCATCAGGAATTCCTTCTTTTATTCATTCATTCATTTATTCATTCGAGACAGAGCGAGACTCTGTCACCCAGGCTGGAGTGCAGTGGCGTAATCTCGGCTCACTGCAACCTCCACGTCCTGGGTTCAGGTGATTCTCCTGCCTCAGCCTCCCAAGTAGCTGGGACTACAGGGGCCCGCCACCACGCCCGGCTAATTTTTTTTCTATTTTTGGTAGAGACAGGGTTTCACCATGTTGGCTAGGCTGGTCTTGAACTCCTGACCTCAGGTGATCTGCCCCCCTCAGCTTCCCAAAGTGCTGGGATTACAGGTGTGAGCCACCATGCCCGGCCCCAGGGATTCCTTCTTAAGCATCCTTAACAAACAGTTGACCTTGACATCACTGGCTTACCACTTGCCACTTGATGGGCAACTCATTACTGCAGGAAATGGCCTTTTTCTAATGCTTTATGGTTTGAGATATTCACTTTTAAAAAACCTTTTAATTTTGAGATAATTATAGATCTATATGCACTTGTAAGAAAGAATCACAGAGATCTTATACACCCTTCACCTAGTTTCCCTCAGTGGTGACATCTGGTAAAACTATAGTACAATATCATTATCAGAAAATCAACACTAATAATTGACCTTATTCAGATTTCACTAGTTTTATATGCAGCCATTTGCATATATGAATTGAGTTCCATGAAATCTTATGAGAAGTTATGAGTGTCCACCACAATGAAAACACAGAATGGTTTAATCATAAGGACCCCCTAAGCTACCTTTTGACAGACACAGCCACCTCCCTCCCTCCTGCCTCCCACTTGTCTCTCTAATTTTGTCATTTCAAGAACATTATATAGCTATGCGTGGTGGCTCACACCTGTAATCCCAGCACTTTGGGAGGCCGACATGGGAGGATTGCTTGGGCTCAGGAGTTCAAGACCAGCCTGGGCAACATAGCAAGCCCTGTCTCTACAAAAAAATTGAAAAATTAGCTGGGCATAGTAGCACGTGCCTGTAATCTCAGCTACTCAGGAGGCTGGGGCAGGAGGATCCCTTGAGCCCAGGAGTTTGAGGCTTCAGTGAGCAATGATTACACTACTGCACTCTAGCCTGGATAACAGAATGAGACCCTGTCTCAAAAAAAAAAAAAAAAAAAAAGACAACGTTATATAAATGGAATCACACAGAATGTCATCTTTTCGGGATTATCTTGTTCTATTTAGCATAAATCTCTGGAGATTTAGCCACGCAGTTTTGTGAATCAACAGTTTGTCCCTTTTCACTGCTGAGCAGCATCCCATTCCTTGAACATACCAGTTTGTTTAGCCATTTTCCTACTGAAAGACATTTGGGTTGTTTCCAAGTTTTGGCTATTTATGCACAAAGGTATTATGAACATTCATGTATAGATTTCTTTTATTAGAGGTGGCAGTAGCTTTATTGAGATATAATTCACATCTTCTACAGTTCACCCATTTAAAGCACACAACTGGATGGTTTTTGCTACATTTACAGAGCTGCACAACCACAGCCAATTTTAGAAGATTTTCGTTATCTCACACAGAAGTTCTGTACCCTTTATCCAGTAACTCCCAACCTACCTTCCCCTTCCCTAAGCAACTGTGAATCTACTTTCAGTCTCTATGGATGTGCCTAGTCGACCCTCGGTATCCACAGGGGATGGGCTCCAGGACCCTCATGGGTACCAAAATTCAAGGACATTCAAGTCCCTTCTGCATTATTTTCGATCTGTGGTTGGTGGAATCTGTGGGTACAGAATATGTGGATGTGGAACCCACAGATACACAATCATGGGATATGTGGCCTTTTGTGTCTGGCTTCTTTCACTCAGAATCATGTTTTCAAACCCAAGTTATCAGTAGTCCATTCCTATTTATTTGTGTCTGGCTTCTTTCACTCAGAATCCTGCTTTCAAACCCACATTATCAGTAGTCCATTCCTATTTATGGCCGAATAACATTCCATTGTATGAACATACCCCATTTTGTTTATCCACTCATCAGTTGACGGACATGTGAATCTGTTTTTGTGTGAACGTGAGTTGTCATTTCTCTGGTGTTGATGCTCTAGAGTGTAATTGCTGGCTCATAGAGACAGTGCACATTTTACTTTGTAAGAAAACTGCCCACACTTGGAATTTCCCAGAGCGGCTGTACCATTTTTCGTTCCCACCAGCGATGCATAAACAATCCAGTTTCTCTGCATCATTGTCAGCATCTTGTGTCACCACTATTTTTTATTTTAGCCATCCTGACGGTTACATGTACATTCATTTGTTTGTACCCTCAGCAGAAATCTGATTTTCAGTAACATTTGCTGTGAGTCAGAGCCCCTAATGTTCCCCCTGGGCATTCCTTTTGTAGGCTGGCCAACCCCAGATCTTCTATCTTGATATAATCTGGGTAGTTCCCGTCTCTCCCTCCTAAAACAGGAGGATATACTTATTCATTTTACCCATTAAAAGATGGATTTAAGATGTGGTCATGCCATAGAGGAGTTCAGACCTTTGGGATCTGGACCATAGAATTCTGTTGAGCTACATCCCACAGCTGGTGAACCCTGGAGTCCACTAAGAACTCAAGATCTTTTTTTCGAAATAAAAAGGTATGAGGCAAGGACTCCTACATTCTGTCTTGGGGCCATTCCCCTGGTGGAACTGATTCCCTGGCATTTTGCAGTCACTGCCTGGTACCTGTGCTCATCTTCCAGGCAGGTCATCATTTCCTTGGACTGTGGTTATTCTGAGGGTAGGAGGGGGCTCTATGAAACTGGTACAGCGCTGAGCTCCCAATAAGCACATGGTATTTGTGGACGGCCCTTGATAAGCATAGTGGACAGTAAAACCTTAGGGGTGATGCTTGCTGAAGATAGGCATGTTGTAAGGGATCAGCAGATACGTGCTGAATGGGCACATGAAAGAGTTAAAAAAACTCTTTCCCTTGTATTCATAATAGGAAAGACAGCACAGGAAGAGTATCTGCGAGTGCAAATATGGCTTTGCCACTTGTGCAGGGTTTTATAGCTGGGAAGCCATCTGACTTGTGCGCTTCAGTTCCCCAGGCTTCTTGGGGGAGGAATGAATGAAATCCTGAGCACAAAAGCACTTCAGGTCCCTGCAGGGCCCTTGGGTAAGGTGCTGTGCAGACATCGGGAGGTATCGTCAATGGTGCCTGGCTCACGAAGGCAGAGAATGCGGCGGCGAGGACCATCAAAACTGCAAATGCTGGTGCGAGGCTGACATGCATGGATCCCAACAGGAATGCTCACAGAAGCCCCCAAACACACATAGACACACAGGCTGATGAGGTGAGGCACACAACCTTGGCATCACGACTGTGGCCAGTGATTATTTATACTGTGACAGGTGAGGAAAGGATGTGTGTGTGTGGAGCGGGGCTGTGAGGGACGCACATTCTGCCAAGATGGCGGCTCTCTCAGACTTTCCCATCCCCAAATGTGGCCAATTATCCAGCTAGCTGCTTAGGATCTAAATATAGGCATCATCTGCGATCCCTCTCTCTGCCTGCACAGCCCTCACCAAAGACACCATCAAACATATTCCCATACTGACCTGGCATCCCACTTCCACAGCTGACGTCTGGTCCAAGCCACAGTCAGCTCTGACCCAGGTGAAGTAAAAGCCCCCTCTTGGGTCTCCTCATACCTGCTCGTCCCCCTGAGAGATTTTTCTCCTTACAAGATCTTTTACAAATGTAAGTCAAGAAAGCCCAACGACCTGAAGCGCTAACGGCCAACCCCAGCCAGGCAATCACGGGAAAGAACAAAGCCACTGGATATCAAGTCTATTACAAAGTCCTGGTAATTAACACAGGTTGGTATTGGCATGGGGGCAGACAAATAGACCCGGGGAGCAGATTAGAGTCAGAAGCAGACCCTCACACACAGTCACC
Source organism: Macaca nemestrina (assembly GCF_043159975.1). Taxonomy (NCBI): domain Eukaryota; kingdom Metazoa; phylum Chordata; class Mammalia; order Primates; family Cercopithecidae; genus Macaca; species Macaca nemestrina. The sequence goes on along the minus strand of NC_092134.1, from coordinate 19,339,197 downwards.
TGATTTATGACAAAATCAATGCTGCAGAGGGAGGGGAAAGAATGGTCTTTGCAATAAATGATATTGGGCCAAATGAATATCCACGTGGAAAAAAAATGCTCCTTGGTCTGTACCTCACGCCATATACAAAAATCAATGCCAGATGGATTGCATACCTTGATATGAAGGGTCAAAGAGAAGCCTTTCCTTTTAGAGAAAAATATAGGTGGCCACCTTCATGAGCTCAGAAGAGGCAAAGATCTTTTATTTTTTTTTTATTTTTATTTTTTTTTTTTTTGAGACGGAGTCTCGCTCTGTCGCCCAGGCTGGAGTGCAGTGGCGCGATCTCGGCTCACTGCAAGCTCCGCCTCCCGGGTTCACGCCATTCTCCTGCCTCAGCCTCCCGAGTAGCTGGGACTACAGGCGCCCACAACCGCGCCCGGCTAATTTTTTGTATTTTTAGTAGACACGGGGTTTCACCGTGGTCTCGATCTCCTGACCTTGTGATCCGCCCGCCTCGGCCTCCCAAAGTGCTGGGATTACAGGCGTGAGCCACCGCACCCGGCCAATCTTTTAGCAGACACAAAAAGTTCTAACCAGGAAGGAGAAAAATGACAGTGACAAGATCTAAGTGAAGAGCCTCTGTTCATCAAAGGATACCACCGAGAAGGTGAAAGTGACTTACAGAATGGGAGACACTGTAATTGCACAGTACAGTATTCAGAAAGTTAAATAAAAAGTAATTAGACAATTGAGAAGAAAAATAAATTAAAAAATCAGACAAGCCAGTTTTTAAAAAGTGGGCAAAAAACTTGAACAGACATCCCACAAGAGACAACAGATATCCAAATGGCTCATAAACATATGAGAAAACATTTGACTTCCTAAACTACCAGGGAAGCACAAATTAGAACCATAATGCGGTAATACCACTGTAGCCACCATCTACCTACCAGAATGGCTAAGGAAAAGACAGACAACACCAAGTGTGGATGAAGAGGAGGGGCACCAGAACACCATAAACTGACCGTGGAAGGAAGTGTAAACTGATACAACCACTTTGGAAACCAGCCTGGAAATAAATACCTGCTAAAGCTAAAATATGCATACCCCGTGAGCCTGCAATTCCATACCTACACATACACTCTACAGGGACACATGCATGTGGATGCCGAAAAAAATGCTCACAGGAGCAGTATTTGAAATAGCCCAAACCCTGCCAACTACCCAAATGCTCATTGGCGAAATGGGTAAGTATACTGCAACATATTCATACAATGGAATTCTAGACGGTCACAACAATGAACAGATTACAACTGCAACGTAACAACATGTGCGGATCTCAGAAACAGAATGATGAGCAAAGAAGCCAGACACAAATGAGAATATATGTTCCAGTTCCATTTACAGAAAGTACAAAAACAGGCAACAGTAATACATGCTTTTAGAAGTTAAGAGAGTGGCTGCTCTTGGTGGGGGGCAGGTAGTGACTGGAAGGAGGCGCTGGACAGGGGCTAGCTTGAAATGCTCGGCCTCTTGCGCCACGTGCTGGTTACACAGTTGTGCTGAATTTGTGACCGCTTGCCACACTGTCCACTTAGGATCTGTGCGCTTTTCTGCATGCATGCTAGCTGGCCATCACATGGGGTAAGACTGGTCCTGCCTCGTCAGGGCTCGGCATTTACTGTCTCTGGATCTGCACGTGCTCACTCCTTCACACCCCCAGGTCTCCATGCAAATGTCCCCTCCTTGGAGAAGCCTTACCTAACTGCCCATTCTAAAACTCCCTGTACTGGGTGTCTTCCAAATGACGTCTACTTGAAACCTGTAAAGTGACCTTACTTAGAAATAGGACCTTGGCAGATGTGATCAAGGTCAGATGGGGTGAAATGGATTAGTGTAGGTCCTCAATGCAATGCCTGACGTCCTTATCAGGAGAAGGCACAGAAAGAAGAACACCAGAGATGACAGAGGCAGGGATGGGACTGACACAGCCCCACGCCAAGCAATAGCAGGGATTGGCAGCAGCTGCCAGGAGTGGGAGGAGGTGAGGAAGGATCTCCCCTGCAGCCTTTGGAGGCAGCACAGCCCTGCCCACACCTTGCACTGGGACTTCCGGCTTCTGGAACTGTGAGAATACATGTCTGCTGTTTTAAGACCCCCGTTTGTGGCATGTTGTCATGGCAGCCACAGAAACTGGTACTGGTCTCATTCTTATCCCTCCTACCTCTTGCTTTAACTGTCTTCGGAGCGCTCATGCCACCATGTCACAGGATTTATTTGTTCATTTGTTTACTGCCCCTACTGCCAACCACCATTAGAACACAAGAGCCATGAGGGCAGGAACTGTGCCTTATTCACAGCCACTTTCCCAGGGCCGAGCAATGCACCTGGTATAGAGAGAGGCTCCATTGACGCCAGAGGAATGCCAGGGGAATAAATCTGCCTCTCCCTCGGTGCAGAGGAGACAGGAGGCGCCCCGTGCACACTGAATGAATGAGGGCATGCATTCATTCCATCCTTTCAAACCACAGCAAAGTAGGAAGAGTGGGAATATCCTGATAGGAAAACAGGGCAGAGTGGGGAAATGACCTGGTCCTCGAAGCCAGTCCTCCGAGGGGGTCAACAGGACTTAGCTTTATTTGTAACCCCTGTATGTTTCATAAAGGGGAGGAAAAAAAATACCTTATTTGTGTAACTGAAACTAGAAGACCACAAACCCCGTTCTCTGACTTCAGGTTCCCAGTGCTCTGTGAGGACATGCCACATCCCTACTTAGGCCTTGTGTTTAACTGAGTCCAGGGGTTGGCAAACTTTTCCCAGCCAGGGCCAGAGCATCGATATTTGGAAATACCTCATCAGGGTAGGATGAGGTCATATGGATGAGGTTGCAAGCTCTTCACTCTGCTGCAGAAGCCCCAAAGCACCAGGCAATAATGAGCAAGCGTAGCTGGAGCTGGTCAGTGGCTGCGATGCCCCCTGACCGAGGGGCTCTCTGGGCAGGTGGATGTGGGAGGAGGCGACTTGTGTAGAGGAGAGACACCTGGGGCCAGCTTCATCCTCCTCACCCATCCCTTTGAGAACTTGGCTAAGGGTTTTCTCCCACCCCACACACCTCACTCAACCCATCCTGCTTGGCAGGCTCTCAGGAGCTGCCTGAGCCTGATTTTTGCAGAGCTTCTTCAGGGAAAGCCTGGAAAATGGGAAGTCCTCTCCCAGCCTGCTCTGCGTCTCTGCCCTGGCAGATGAAAGGGCTTAAAGGGCTCAAAGCTTTTGGAAAAGTACTGCTGACAACCAGGAGTCAGTCGGGCAGTGACCCCATGCCTGCGCAGGGGAGACGAGGGAGGTGTGTGTGGGGAGCGTGGGCGAGCGAGCTATCCTCGGCCTTCCCTCCACCGTCACGGCCACTGCAAGAGGAAATGAGAAGGCCAGGAGGCCAGGGATGGACAGACGCTGTCCACAAAGCAGGCACAACAGGTGTGCGGGGGACAGGAGATGCAAGCCATGTAATTAAGATCTCCAGACACCTGTTGTGAACTCTCGCCCATTCACACCCTAGCAGGTGGTTCACACCTCGAGGAAGAAAATAGTAAAAAAAAAAAAAAAAAAAAAAAAAAAAAAAAAAAAAAAATAGATGCTGAGATAAAAGGAGAAAAGTAGCTCTCCATCTGCCAGCCTGCAACTGCTGGCTGCTCTCACCAGACATCCCTGACCCATGGCAGGAGTTCCAGGGTGACGAGTGAAGCTCTGGAGGGGGAGCTGGTTGTGCTGCCTCAGGGCTGTGTGACCTCAGGCAGACTCCTGAACCTCTCTGTGCCTTACACTTTGCGTTTCTACCAGGATTGTATAGAGAAAGGCTTCACCCAGTGGGTATGCGCTCCACTAACATTATCAGAGCACGAGCTATGTAGCAGGCACCTGTGGACATGACAGTGGGCCAGAGCGTCCCAGCTTATATTCGGAGGTTGAGGGTCAGTACAGTAAGCAACCACATGGAGCAGTTCCAAGGGGAGCTGAGGCAGCTGGGGTGCAATGGTAATGGGGCTGCAGGACAGCAGGACAGGCTGAGCTACCCTGGCCAGGGGTCAGGAGTTAGTCAGTGGAAGAGTGTGCTGGAGTGTGCTAAAGGCCTCCTTTTGTTCTATTTTTTTTAGAGAGAAGGCCTCACTCTGTTGCACAGGCTGGACTGCAGTGGCCAAGATATAGCTCACTGTAAACTCGGACAGCCAGACTCAAACAATTTTCCTGCCTCAGCCTCCTGAGTGGCTGGGACTACACGAGCACCACACAGTTCAGCTAATTTTTGTATTTGTTGTAAGGATGGGGTCTTGCTATGTTGTCCAGGATGGTGTCGAATTCCTAGCTTCAAAAGATCCTCCTGCTTTGGACTCCCAAAGTGTGGAAACAGACTTTTAGCACCTGCTACCCTGATGACGGCCATGTGGGCGATTTTCTCTCAGGGGCCACACTAAAGGAAAAGCTAATTGCCCAAAACCCCAATCAAGAAGGTAACTCTCTCACAAATGTCCACCTGACTCCACCGGCCGGAAGGCAACGTGAACCACCTGTTGGTAAAAACGAAGGGAGGGAGCAGAGAAGGAAGAATGCGAAATCGGGTCTTGACTGTGAACCTGTGGATGCCAGCGTCCCCAGAGAAGACAGCGGAAACTCACAGGTGGAAAGTGAGCCGGGGCACTCTGGAGTACCGTGTGTGGACAGGCTAAGCGTGAACCACCCAAGCCTTCCTTCTCACCTCCAGACCCGCTCAACTCTGTCTTCCTAAACCTAACACCGAACAGCGTTCCTGGCGTGGCAGGCCACCAGAAGGAAACACAGTAATAACAGCTACGCTGGCTGGGAGCTTTTCATGAGCCCAGCACTATGCTAGCTGTCTCACACACTTGACTCATCGTTTATCACCCAGCTCTAAGGCAGGTTCTTTTCATCCTCATTTGACAGATGAGGAAAACTGAGGCCCGGAGAGCTAACATGACATAGCACAGGAAGGGAGAGAAGTGCACTGAACCCACAGATTTATCACCAGAACTGACTCTTCACCATGACTTGACCTGGCCTGGACTTCAGAGCTGCCTGGACATTCCCGCGGTATCCTCAGACAGGCAGGTCTGAAACGCGTTCCTTAGCAGTAATCCACCGAGGGCCTTCGTGATGATCATGACAGTGACAGACAAGCTTCCATAAACGCGTCCCTCCTCTGGTCAGCCTGTCTACCCACCCTCTCCCTGAGCCTTTCACCGCCTTGGCAGGGAGGCAGGGGAGGCAGACACACTCTTCATTTCCATCCTGCAGACGAGCAAACTAAGCCTGGCCAATGGCCACTACACCCTGGCTCCAAACTTCCTGATTCTTCCACTGGTTTGCAGGCAGAACTGGCTATACAATTTGCAGGGCCTGGTGCAAAATAAAAATCCAGGACCCCTCGTTCAAACATTACTAAGAATTTCAAGAAGGTGACAGCAGTGCATTTAACCAAGTGTGAGGCCGACCCTGTTTGCAGAGCCTCCTTCCTGGAAGATGCAGGCTACCGCCTGCCGGAACCCAGGTGGCTCAAACCAGGCAGCCCCATGGATTATGACAGAAATGGGCAAGCCAGGGTCCATCTAGGAATAGCACCGTTACTGTCTGTACCCTAGTTTCCTCATCTAGAAGGTAGGTTTAACAGTCCTACCATGTTGGGCTGCTGTGTGGACAGACTGATACAGAGACTGCCTGGGAAGTGGTTCGCCCCGCGTCCCATGCCTCCTGAATGCCTGTATCAGCCAGCTCTGTTTTTAACACCACTTCCGGCTTTTGAAATGGGGGCGGAAACAAGACCCTCTCCACCAAACGCGTGCGCTCTGCACACAGGTGCTGTGTGTCAGCAGGAGAGCCCCAAGTGTAGGCTTCATTTGCATGTACACACTTAGGCCCAATCCAGGCCCTGACCTGCCTCTCTGCCCCGGGCACTTCCCGGAGGAGACAAGGAAAGAGAAAAATAAACAACATGGCAAAACACACGTGCAACACACCTACTCCAGAGCAAACCCAGACAGGGTGGGGGTGGGGGTGGGGTAGTGGGAAGCCCAGTCTCCACCTCCTTCCTTCCTTCTTTTAGATCCATACTGACCTAAGACTCTGGGCACCGGCCGGGTGAGCTGACCACCGGCCATTTCCATCCTTGCTCGAGTGGTGGGGTGAGAAGTTTGTGTGTACCTGCATACTTGCACAGTCTGGGGCACCGCCATTTGTGTGTCTTCCACATTTCCTTTTGGGGGGTAGAGGGGGGCTGGCTCAGCCTGTCCCTCAAGGTCCTTCCTGACTCTCTGCCCCAGAACACAGATGAATGGGGCAGGAAGAGAGGATTACAGGATTACAGCCTTCCTTTGCAGAAACAAAACAAAACAAAACAAAACAAAACAAAACAGGAAAACGCTGCCCAGGACCTTCAAGGCTTCAGCACTGCCGTTGTGGACCTGGGTTCTGTCTATAAAGTCAGATTCAAACCCTGGGTTCAAATCCTGGCTCCACTGGTTTGGTGCTGTTGAACACCACAGTCAGCATTTATTAACTACCTGCTACCCTGCCAGGGGCTGGATTAAATGCCTCATCTGCACAATCTCATTTAATCCTTATAGTCCTTGAGGCTGCTGAGCAGGGTGGCGGCCTGAGGCATCTGATGACCCAGTGGGTGGAATTTGGGCTCCGGAGCTGGCTTCTTCACTGAGAAGCGGACATGAAACTGCTTTACCGGGCCATGGTGATGAATGGGCCCCTAGAAACATGAGGCACCGCAGCACACAGGGCCGGGGACATGAGAAAGAAATCAGCACTCACACATATTACCACAGCATCAGCACAAATTACAGTGCATGTTATCACCAGTGTTACTACCACCAGTTTATGCCAGGGGAAACTGAGGTCCCAAAAGAGAGCCACAGAGAGGATGAGAATCGTTGTCCACGAATCCACTGCCGTGCCTCTCTCTGAGTTTCCAAAAACGTAATCTTTGAGTCGCCCCAGACAGCAATCGCACAGAAACACGGAAATGCAGTGCCTCTTGATGCCTGTCTGGTTTAATCCAGGGCTGGTTAGTTAAGGGGCTGGAGTGCGGTGCACTGAGGACCCAGTGGAAGGCTGGTGGCCTCCGGGAAGGGCCCCAGGCACTGCTCCTTCCGGCTAGGAGGGCGCCTCCTCTCCCCTCCAGCAGGCAGGGTAGCTTGAGGCCCTGCCTGGAGAATGATCTCCGGAGCCCTGCGCTCTCACCTGCACACCTGTCCCACTGGCTGTCACTGTCAGTTTCCTCTCTGGTCCCCTACAGAGAGACCTAAATCTCTCCTGAAACAGCTACATGCCTCGTGGCTAGCACAGTGCCTGGTACAAATGACACACTCGCTGTCATTTGGTTCCCACTGGAATGATCTGGAGGAAGACAGCTCCTTTTAGACCCAAAAGAACAGGCAGCAGAGAGGAGTGGCTCCAAGCTGGGGCTCTGGGTTAGGCTGACTTAGATCCAAATCCCCACTCAGCAGGGTGGTCTCAGGCAGGACACTTCGTCTCCCTAGTTTCCGTCTCCAGTTTCTGTCCAGGTGCAAAAGGGATGACCATCCCTCACAGGGCTGCTGTGCGGCTTAAAGGAGGTGATTCTGCATGGGAAGGCATTCAAGCTCAGAGCTCAGTACGCAGCAAGCGTGTAATAAAAGGGAGTTGTGATTTTTACTACACCTGGTAGGATAAACCCATAGAACCTGCCTGGCCAAATGGACCATCCTGGTTCCCCGAAACCCTGAAACCTCCCCCTGGCTAACGACCTTTACCGGCCAGTGGCTTTGTCTGAAATCCTGTCTGGGGCTTCCCTGGACAATCTCGGAGAAGTCCCTGAGAAGGCTCACAGCGACCCCTGCTGTCTGCAATGAAGAACTGCCTTACGTCCCCGGTCGGAGTGAACAACAATAGCAGGTACGGCCCCTCCAAGAAGGGCTTACGTTTCCAGGGGTTTAAGAAAACTCTCATCAGAACAATGCCAAAGAGAAGAGTCACCACATGTAATTATGTTCAGCGGACACTAATTCCCTGTCTTCTAAAAATAAATATAATACGTGAGATCAAACAAAGTGCTCTCTCTTCCCTCGAGGTCTTTTGTTTCCCCGGATAAGTGTCATCCTAAATATACTGCAGAACCAAGTGAAACTGTCATTTCGGCAGGATATTATTTCCTGATCAACATGTGCTCTTCTTAGCAAGCCTGTTTTAATCTGGCAGTTCTTAAATTGGACTCCTTTTAAAAAGCAGAGTATGTTAAAGTAAGCAGACACACCGAGAGGCTAAGGATATATACCTTCCTGGAGGGATGACTGATCAACCGAGGTTTGGGGAAATGGGAAACATCCCCCAGGTCATGACCCCATCTTGCCAGGCTGTTCCTGCTGTGGGATCCCCGGGGATCATATAGCTAAGATCCTGTTTCCCAGATACAGGCAGGATTGGTCTCTGCCTCAGATCCCAGCTCACCACACACCACATCTGTTTATGAACTGAATACTATTGTATGATTTAGAATAAACAGGGGAAAAAGAGGACAAAGATTTCTGAAGTTCCCCAGGTGACTTCTTATGCTTCAAACTACAGAGTGAAAGCAAAGAAGGTAGATGCCACACAAAGATAATTCTTTTTCATCTCCAAAACACAAGGCTTATTTTGTATCCACAGATTACCTTGCAAGATGCTAACTGGCAACTCTAACAGAGGCTTCACTCTCGGATCCTTGTGCAAGCATAGAATGAATGAACGAGACCTAGTTTGTAGAATTCTAAATGTTCACCCACACGCAGGCCACGGTGCTGCAGGTCCCCCGAGCAGTCCTGGATCCCACCCAAGCCTCAACAATGTGTTTGGGTGAAGCTGACTTCATCTGCCATTACATTCTGAGAGCTAGATGGTCTCTCTACTACCCTGCCCGTGCCTGGGGAGGGCCTTGGCTTCAAGCAGTCCCTTCTTAGGCCCTGATATAAGGACATTTCTTTCATTCAGGGCTTGGTGCTGGGTGATGCCTACCTAATCTGAAAAAGCCAAACACTGTAACACGTCAGCATAGGGATCACCAACTAGCGGCCCTGGGGCAGGCCAGACTTTGTCTTGGTTTTAAAAAGTGAATTAGTTGCTGATGAATTCCCCTTAAGAATCCACATGGCTAGTTTCTTTCAAAACATGGGAACTGGTCTTATGAAGCCTGAGTTCCTGTGTGGCATCCCAGCTGGATGGCCAGAGAGAGGCCCTCCTGCTGCTCAGTCCCCACCCAGTCTGCTGCCGTTACCGGCTGGGTCCCCGTGACAGCTGTGTTTCCCACGCCTGTGCAAGCAGGTGCTGACGGACTGCTTTACATGTGCAGGTAATTCACCTTCGTTTCCGTAGAGCCATTTAGGCCACTGGTCCCCAACCCCGGCTGGACATTAGGATCCCCTGGGGAGCTTTCAGCACAACACCGATGTCTGGACCCCACTGTTGAAAAATGGAATCCAACCCTCTGGGGATGCAGCCTTGGCAAAGGTGTGTTTTAGCCATCGCCAGGTGGCTGGAATGTGTGGCTAAGGTGGAAAACTAGCACCTTAAACCAAAGGGGTGGCCTGGATGAAATTTCAAGCAGATCATGGGCAGGGCTGGATTTTAGCCACTGGGGCCCCTGCCCCTCTTGCACCTTGTGGATGGGGACAGGGAAGCCTGCCTGCCCTTTCTCCATCTGCCTTGGAGAGGGGAAACCTGGCTGTTTTGACTTTTTTCCTGCACAATGCTCTGGGGAGCCACAACTGAGATTAAGGGAGATAAATCAAAAGCAGCCAAAAGATGACCTTTGAAAGACCACTGAGCCGGCCTGCAGCGGAACCATCCAGGACCCAAAGGCTACCTTCCCCGAGACTCGGGCAGGCTCCCCGCCCACACACCAGTCCCCTGGACTAAACAAGCGCTTCTCACCTGAAGAGCTCTCGGATCTCCCGGCTGTGGGCCTGGAAGGGGATGTTCCGCACCAGGATCTTGGAGGTGGTCTGCGTTCTGGGAACTTGTTTCTTCCGAGCCGATGTCACGGCTGGCCTGGAGGGTGAGGGCAGAGGGTTCGAGTTATTGGGGCTTCAGCAGCTCCTGCCCAACACTGACTTCACCACGCCTCCATCAGAATATTCAGGTGATGGATTCAAGGAGGGTGCGTGGGGTGGGGGACCAACCTGAAAGGAGAGGAAGGTGACAGGACCCAAAATAGCTGCAGACGTCAGGGGGACACATCCATGCCTGGGTGGCTGCTGCCCTTCATTTGAGAGACTCTGGGGCCACCAGGGACTTAAGGAGCCCCGCTAAGGGTGGGGCTGGTTTCTCACCAAACCCAATCTCTATTGTGTCTTTCTCTCCAGTTGCAAAGAAAGGCCCTGGTTGGTTTCCAAAGGTCTTGTTTGTGACACTTCATCAATAACCCGAGGAGGAACATGCGGGGGCCTAACCATGAAGATGGACCAGGGGGCGAGCGAGGACACTCTCAGCCCACGTTCAAGGTCATCCCCAACGCAGTGCTACCTGACCTGTCCCCCTGCTCTCCCAGGGAAACCTCCCACTCCACCAAAACAGGGTAGGGAAGTGAGAAAGGCTGGGAGTTAACAAGCTGGGTGTGAATGCCAAATCGGATACTTAGGATCTCTATGATCTTGGGCAAGTAACATGGCCACTCTGGGCCTCAGTTTCCTCCATTGTAGAATGGGTGTAATGATAGGCCAACCCAATTTGATTGTCTGAAGATTTAATAAGCAGACTCAGTACTGGACCCAGCATGTGGTAAACATTCAATAAATGGCAGCTGTTATGATAATAACCACGTTAGGACTCACCTCCTTCAGGCCTGCTCCATGTCACCTCCTCACAGGCCTTCTCTGTCTTCATTAAAACGGCAACCCCCTCACCCACACCCCCACCAGCTTCATTTCTCTTCCTGGCACTGACCCCTGTGCTAGTACATTACAAATTTAATCATGTTCCTTGGCTGCCACACCTGGAAGGGAGGGGACTAGCCTGAACCCTCAGCAAGGAAGGGGACAGCTACCCAGCACAGCTCTTTTTTTTGTCTTGTCATTCTGGGGGCTATGCTGTCTCATACAGTGGCCACCAGCCACATGTGGCTAGTTAAATCTAAATTAAAACAAAGCAAAACTAGGCCAGGCATGGTGGCTTACACCTGTAATCCCAACACTTTGGGAGGCTTAGGTGGATCACCTGAGGTCAGGAGTTCAAGATCATCCTGGCCAACAGAGTGAAACCCTATCTCTACTAAAAATACAAAAATTAGCCAGGTGTGGTGGCAGGTACCTGTAATCCCAGTTACACGGGAGGCTGAGGCACAAGAATTGCTCGAACCCAGGAGGCGGAGGTTGCAGTGAGCAAAGATCACACCATTGCAGTCCAGCCTGGGTGACAGGGTGAGACTCCGTCTCAAAAAAATAGAAGCAGCAAAACTACAAATTCACTTCCTCAGTTGCTGGGGTATCAGGCTCCAAGATGGTCCGATGATCCCTGGCTCTTGGTGTTCATACCCCATGTAATCCCTTCCCACGCTCTACCAGGGCCAGCCTGGGTGACCAGCAGGACACAGCAGAGGGAGGGCGTGTGAATTCTCAGACTAGGTTGCAGAAGACATTGTGGCCTCCTCCTTTCCCATTCTTGGATCACTCACTCTGGAGAGACCCGCTGCCATGCCATGAGGACACTCAAACAGTCCCAGAAAGAGATCCCCAAGGTGAGGAACTGAGGCCCCTGCCAGCAGCCATGTGAGTGTGTCATCTTCACGACAGATCCACAAGCCCCAGCTGAGCCTTCAGATGACTGCAGCCCTAGCTGACATCCTGACTGTAACCTCATGTGAGACCCTGAGGCAGAATTCCCAGCTAAGCTGCTCCTGAATTCCTGACCCATGAAACTATGAGACAACGTTTTGTTTTCAGCCTGTAAGTTCTGGGATACTTTGTGATGCGGCAATAGACAGCGAAAACAGTTGCACTTGCCACATCTCAAGAGCTAAATAGCCACTTGTGGCAATTGGCTACCATGTTGCACAGAAGAGATGTGGAACATTTCCATTGCTGCAGAAGCTTCTATGGAACAGCACTGCCTGCCCTAGGGTGTAAACTCCCAAGGAAACGCCATCCCCAGTGCCTAGGAGGAGGATATGGTACACAGTGGGCTTGCTGTAATTTTTTCTTGAGTAAAACAATGGTTCCATGAACACTGGCTAGGAAGTGAGATCCTGCAAGGCTGAATTCAGGCAGGCTCTCTGGAGATAGGGTACTGGACAGAAACCGCCGGCTCAGTGCTCATGGGCACTGCAAGTGCTAGATGCTTCACACACAACCTCTGGTTAGCACGTTTCACTTCAGAGGCAAAGTCACCCATGCAAGGTCACAGAGCTCCTGGATTAGAAACTACAGGTGTGGGGCTCAAAGCCTGACCTCTTTCTGTTATACTGGCAGCTCAGGAGGGCCCCTGTACCAAGCCTTCTTCCCTCCAAGGATGCTTAACATAGCACAGACCACAATGGGTGAAGAACACCAGAGCTGGCCCAAGCTGGTTTCACAGGAAGCATTAACAACAAAGAAAAAAGGAAAAAGAAAGGTCAATTCGCTGGCAGCTAATTTGCCGGATGACCACAACAAATGACCAACTTGCTGAAAACTACCGAATAAATTTCTGAAACCAGTTCTAGGGCTGTTAGAGGCAGTCATTTTATCACCCAAGGCAAGTAGATGATAATGACAATAATGGCTTACGCTGGGCACCTGTTATGTGCCGGACACTGTTGGAGGCACGTCGGGTGTAATAGCTCATTTAGATATACAAGCAAGTAGAAATGGAGGAGCAAAGCTAAATCTCCAAATAATCCCCTACTTCAGTATACTGGTCATTGGGCAAATTGGTCTGCCTCCATCTCTAACACCTACAGAATCTCTCTAACATTAATTGGAGGCCATCGTAGGCACTGTCATTCAGCTCTAAGAAAGCATGTTCCATAAAGAGGAACATCTAGGTTTTACAGCTTCTTCTGGTTCATCCACAGCACCAGCAACCTCCAGCTCTTCCTTGGTTTATTTATCCCAAGATGAGTGTTGTTTGCCTGTTTCTCCTGCACTTGTTCCTTTTCTTATTAAAAAAAACCCCCGTGCATTAAACATTCACCCAAAGGACTAACACTGTTATAGTTCACTGGGAAAACAGGGGTCGGAGTTGGTAAATGCTAACTTAATTAGGTATCTTAATTAGGAAGAGTCCTAAATGGTAAAGGGATGGGTGGAAAGGACATTTAAGGGTGAGAGACAGCCTCCAGGGCGGCCGGCAGCAAGAACAGGAAACCCCAGCTCACAGGAAAGGGAACTGAGGACACTGAAGACTCACTTAGTGGCTCGTTCCGAGATCCTCACTTCCAGCTTGTGGCCGTCCACGATGTGACCCTAAGAGAGAAGACAACATGGCTCATCTCTCTGTCCCTAGAAATCCTCACCTGAATCCTTGCCCTTCACCAGAGCAGAGCCCTGGCTCGCAGATGGCAGACTCTGTTCCCCAGCGAGCAGGGCTAGCTGGCCTCGAGGACAGAGGATGGCCTTTCCCTGAAATGGCTCACACCGAGCCCAGGCAGCAGCTGGTGGTCAGAGACTCAGCCCTTGGATGCTCTCTTAAGTCACAGGTAGGCCTTGACCTAGATGTCATTCAAGGGACACGGAATTTTCCATTGTTTATAAGCATGTTCAGGCAAAGTAAGGCCCATAGGTCTGGCTTGCAGAGAGAGTTGGGTTTAGTTTGTATGTTCCTGAAAAATATTCTAAATCATAGTGGAGTTGCATCTAAAGCTAGGTACTAACATTGGTCCCTCAAGGCGGAACTGGTGTATTAGCAAAATTACCCTTGAAAATCCCTTAAATCTCCCATAAAATACAGCATGCAGAGCTTCGTAGGAACAATTCTTGGAGGCAATATTCACATATGCATGCACACAATGATGTCCAAAACATAATACAGTACACGTGCAAAGTAAAATTTCATAGAATCTTACATCACGTGAAAGAGAAATATGGACCACTGAACCTGCAGAGCCGATTTTAAGTTAAATGAGTACACAGCCCCTGACCAGGAAGAGCCTAGGATGTGGGGCATTATGAAGGGAGCAGAGGACACCTTCTCAAGCTACTAACACCTACTGAATCCCCTTCACATTAGCTGAAGGCCGTCCTAGGCACCATCATCCAACTCTAAGACACTACATCCCATAAAGGAACCCAGGCAAGGCCACAGAGCTTCTGGATTAGAACTTAGGCCGGGCGCGGTGGCTCACGCCTGTAATCCCAGCACTTTGGGAGGCCAAGGCGGGCGGATCACGAGGTCAGGAGATCGAGACCATTCTGGCTAACGCGGTGAAACCCCGTCTCTACTAAAAATACAAATAAATTAGCCAGGCATGGTGGCAGGTGCCTGTAGTCCCAGCTACTCAGGAGGCTGAGGCAGGAGAATGGTGTGAACCCAGGAGGCAGAGCTTATAATGAGCCGAGATCGCGCCACTGCACTCCAGCATGGGCAACAGAGCAAGACTCCATCTCAAAAAAAAAAAAAAAAAAAGGAACTTATAGGTGGTGCAAAATTTGCCCTGTGGTTTGGTGCCAATCCCAGGCTGTCTCGTTCCCCCAGCTCCCCTCCTGCTAGAGGGTCCCGATCTGTCCTTGTACTTAGGATCTAGCAGGAAGGCATATCTCCCTTCTCTGTCTGAAAAGGATGTTGAGTCTTTGTCCAAACAGTTTTCGGTTCAGCCCTGTTTTCCCCACCTTCTCCCACCCTGGCCAAGGCTGGATGACTCAAGGGTCTCCTACCTGCCCCCTGCCCCCAGCCACCGTCCCCTCTCCACACCAGCAGCTGCAGAGGCTGAAGCAGAAGCCAGTGTGCTCACGGCCCTCTAATGGTCTCCTACTGCCTTTAGGCTGAGCAGTAAAATGGCCTAGAAGATCCTGCCCTGCACACCTCTCTCCTCATCCTGCACCCTGAACCGCCACCCCACGTCGCCCCTGCCACAGTGGCCTCTTTGCTTTTCAAACGTACTAAGCTCATTCCCACCTTACAGCCCCTGCCTCAGACCCTCTGCACATGGTCCCTCCTCCCAAACCACCTCCGTCCCAGATCTCTGAGCAGCTGACTCCTGACGAAGTAGGTGTGGCCTCAACTGTCACCTCCTTAGAGAGGCCTTCCCTGACCACACAGCCTAAGTGCCCCACCTCCACCCCCAACTTGCAGCTTTGTCTTCATAACCTGGTCCTGCATGTTTATTCAGAGGTCCATGGCCTGTCTACCCCACCAGAAAGAGGGGTCCACATCAGCAACCTCTCCCAGGCCTTGCACCACTCCTGGCACATGTCAGGCCCTTGGTAATAGTGCTATGGATCCAATGAACGAACTATGGTGACTGTGGAGTGTTGGGAAAGGTTCTTAATTTTTTCTTGGGCCACAGTCCCCTAGAGATCTGGTGAAAGCAATGGGCCAGGTCAAGTGTAGACTTCACACACATTCCCACTCAATTTCAGAGGGCTGACAGGACCTCCTACTACCCGCCAAGCGCCTCCGCGGCCCTCAGCCGAGAATCCTTACTTTACCTGGAGCTGCTTGAGAGCTTTCTGGGCTTGCTCCGGCTTCCTGTATTCCACAAATCCAAACCCCATGGAAAGCAGTGCTCCTAAGAGAGAGAGAGAGGTGGAAATCACACCAGTGGGTGAAGCGGAAGCACAAGGCCAAGTGCAAGGGCTGTGACGGGCCCCCAGACCTGCGCTATATTTTCTCTTATTTTCATACCCCCTTCATTCCCCAAAAATCTCGGCTCCTGGCTTGCTGTTTATTACTAGTTATCTTGACGAAATCAGTCAATGCAGTTAACATGGCTGCCACCTGAGGCCCATTTGACTATTAATTAACAGATGACTGACATGATAATTAACTTCATAATAGGATTCTGCTTTGGGAGGGAGACTGAACCAAGAGAGATGACCATCATGAAGGCAAGTGGCAAAACTTCTACCTGGGCAGTCCTCTGCCTCCACACGTAATGCCCAAAATGAACATGTGCGTGAGAGTCAAATGCACCAAAGGCTTGCTCTTCACAAACAATATTTCTCACCAGCCAATCCCATTCAGTTCTTGGGTTTCAGATATAAAGTTTGGATCATGTGGGCGACTGCATTATTCAAACTTCTCTGGTTCCTTACTTCTAGGATGCAAGTAGCAAGAGTTCAGATAGCAAAGAATACTGCAAAAATTTCATCAGAAACTTCTGCTTCGTCACTATGTATGACTGGGGAGGGAGGAGTGCTTTTATAGGGCACTAAAAAACATTAAGATCCCTAATTACATCTTGCCCTCTTGACATTAGATTTGATGTCCCCCCACCTTCCACTCACACCCCAGCATCTTATACATATTTGTTAGGTTTATTCTTTATTGTGAATTCAAAGATTCACTTCAGTCTGATGGGTTCAAATGAGGCTCGAGGCTCTCTACCTTTGGCTCACTTTGCAGTTTCTATCTTTACCTTTACCGTGCTCTTTGTGAGACCTATGCTCCTGCCTTTCCATTGACAGCAGGTGTTCAAAATAAGAGCCAAGTGCATTAAGGAATTCCATTAATTGCCCATACATGGCTCAGACAGAACTGACAGCCAGTGCCACCCCACGGCGACTTTAAATGTTCGTTCTTCAAGCAGATACTCCTCGAAAGCTCTCTTTTGGAGGCTGAGGCTGCAGGTGGTGGGCTGGCATGTCTGTGTACCTATGAGATTTTAAAAGCGCAGTGACTGTGTGAAAGGCAACTGTGAGAAGGTCAAGTTCATCTCTGAGTTACTGACACTATGCAGATCCACTCTCCGCCACCGTGTCTATGGCAAGCTGACCTCTATAGACAGCTCTACCTGGGCTCCCCAGATTCCTGGCTTCCTGTTGGCATCAGCCAACAAGAGGCTCTGATCTGGGATTGGGGGGTGGGGGGATGGAGGAGAGAGAGGCTGGAGTACTGGATCCTTCCTCATGTCCCCATCTGCCTCCTTGCTTTGGGTGGCTCTGCAGTGGCCATGTCCAATCCACGGCCACCACTCCTGCAGGTTATCTCGTGGCTCCAACTCTCAGCTAAGCTCTGGTCACACACTCTCCTCCAATGTCCCTCCAGGCAAGGCAGGGGAAAAGGCATTCTTCCTACAGAACCCACTCCCTGGACATCCCTGTGGGCTCCCTTAGCCAGCCACACCTTGGCCCCTTCCTTACAGACATCTCTGCTCCAACCCCAGCTGAGAGTGCTTTCTGTCTCCTGCTGCAACCCTGACTGACACACATTGTCTAGACTTTCCCCAAACTGTGACGGACGGGCCCCAGAGAACAGGGCTCTCAAATACAGGCCCTTGAAAAAGAGAGTGTATGTTTTAAGAGCTGCTTATGACATGGAAAGATCAGATAACCACTTCTAAAACATGCTGAAGAGCACTCCCCAGGAGGACAAGGCTGGCCCCACAGAGCATCTGACTGGGCACAGTGACAGGCAGGCACAGCCACCTCCACCTGCTAGCCTGGGTGTGCCTCCGTCTGGGTGTACCCTCATCCTGGACTTCAGCAACAACTTTTTTTTTTTTCCTGAAATCCTCACAACTGGTCCTTCTCATCATTAACTTGGTACTTAGCTGCCTTTCCTTGCATCCAAAACTATATATGAAGACTCTGGAGAACAGGGATGTTAAGGGGTAAACGGTGTCTTCCCAGACTCACATGTAGAAATCCTGACCCCCAGTATCTCAGATGTGACCTTATCTGAGACAAGCTCTTTACAGAGGTAACCAAATTAAAATGAGGTCACAGGCCAGGCGTGGAAGCTCACGCTTGTATTACCAGCACTTTGGGAGGCCAAGGCAAGCAGATCACTTGAGGTCAGGAGTTCGAGACCAGCCTGACCAACATGGTGAAACCCCATCTCTACCAAAAATACAAAAATTAGCCAGGCATGGTGGCACATGCCTGTATCCCAGCTACTGGGGAAGGTGAGGCAAAGAATCATTTGAACCCAGGAGACAGAGGTTGCAGTGAGCTGAGATGACACCACTGTACTCCAGCCTGGGTGACAGACTCTGCCTCAAAAAATAAAAATAAATGCAGTCATTAGGGTGGACCCTAAATCCAGTATGATTGGATGACTGCTGTTCTTTTTTAAAAAGTGTGGGTGGATTTGAACACGGGATGGGCATATACAAGGAGGATGCCCTGTGAACACGGAGGCGGCCATCTATAAGCCCAGAGACAGGCCTGGAACAGACCTTCCCTCACAGCCCCCAGAAGGCACCAACTCTACTGGCACCTTGAGCTTAGACTTCTAGACTCTATGGCTGTAAGACAACACACTTCTGTCATTTAAGCCACCCAGTCTGTGACACTTTCTTATGGCAGCCTGGTAAATGAATACAAGGATGCTCTGACTTCTGTGCCATATGTCTACTTAGAACCCTCCATGGCTCCCCAGTACTTCTGGGGAAAAGTCAAAACTCTTCTGTGTGTGTGGCATAAAAGCCACGTCATGGTTTGGAACTCGCCTACCATTCTAGGCATATCTCCTGCCTCTTCCTCAACAAATTCTCCAGGCTCGACCACTAGTGTGAGTGGCCTCTGAATACCTTGTTCCCGCCGCCTGGCTGCTCTGCGCCCCTAACCCTCCCAGCCTTGGGCTGATGTGGCATCCATCCCCTGTGCTGGACTCCTGTCTCTGCCATCCAACCTCTTGCTGCACTCTAATGTAACCACCAGCGCATTTCTCTCTCCAGCTAGACTGTGTGCATGCTGCGGGCAGGGCTGCGTTTCCCTCAGTCTTATATATAACTAACACCGTGCCTGCTGCCTGGTGGGGCCTGGGGACTGTTTGAGGAATAACTCAACAGTAGACATTCTGGCCACCCAGTACTTTGCATTCAGCAGGTGCTCAGGACACAGTGTGGGCTGACACATGTGGCATTCCTACAAATCCTGCCAAACCAAAGGGACTCAGGATAGGGCTGGCACGGCTGCGCAAAAGCAAGGACGTATCCCCTGCAGGAAGCCAGGGCTGGAGAACAGCCCAGCAGAGGCCAGGAGACTCAGGATAGCACCCAGGGCCGAATGGAGAGACGAGGGTGCTCTCTGCCTGCCCATGTACCCACTGGCCTGGGAGGTGCATGGTTAGTAACTCAGGAAAATCTGTGTGGTTAATGACTCAGTGGAATGTTCCAGAAGATCTACAATTGGGTTATCTCCCTCAGAAGGGAAGAGGGAGAGCGCAAGACTGGTTGTTTCTTGCTATTTCCTAGCAAACTTTCAGAGCACAGATGTGCTGGGAGGAGGCAGAGCCTCTAGATACCATCCAGGGTCCTCGCTCTCTGCCCACAAATGGCACCACTCTGAAACCACTCCGGCGGTTTGAGGTGCTGGAGGCTCTAGGAGGATCTGACCCGAGAGGCTGCTTCGACTGGAAAGCAGGAGACTCCAGGGGAACAGAAAGAGGGGCTACTTTCAAAGAGTCTGAGGCCGACCATGCTTCAGAAAAAAAGAGAACCTTCAAAATGTGCAAGGGAGAACTCCCTCAACTCCTTGTCTGAAGCTGGAGCTTCTTTTGGAAACCACTCTTTCCGGCTGAATACTGAATACTTTCCGAATTTCATGCGGAATACCTGTTTTGTTCTTCTTCTTGGAGATAGAGCAGCTCTTCACTGTCCCCACTTTTGAAAACACCTGGATAAGAAAGTAACAAGTATCATCAGCAGCTCTAAACCACTATGCAGGCAAGGGCCCTTGTCAAACACTATACCCCCAAATTTGCCATATGGACAACTTGGGGTCCCCAAAACATTTTGAGGTGATGAGTGATGACCTTCTTTAAGTAACCTGGACAGTCCCCTAGGGTTCCCCATAAGAGCAGCTGGGCTTGTTTCTTGTTCCAGTTTTAGAAGAAGGAAGTGGGACACAGAACAGTGAGAGACTGACTGTAGATCATGCAATCGGGAAGCCGGGCCTAAGTTCCGGAGCATGGGGTCTACTGTCCCAGTCCGGGCCTCTCACTGCCCCCTGCACCAAATGCCAAAATAATTTTTACAAAAATTTTAAGTCATAGTCTATTCTATTTTCCCCTTAACTTTTTCTGTCTCCTTTGCTAGAATTTGAAACCCAATCACAGCAAAATCCATGTTTACCTGGTTCCCGACTGTGTCTGCAGCACCACACACGGGGCCCAGGGAAAGGCAGGTGCCCATTCACCAATGGGCAACGGGGAAGCCCAGGGGCCCGGGAGAATCTTGAGAAACAAATACTACGAGCAGCAGCCGCTTACTGACTCTTGTGTTTAAAGTGTCAGGTGCTTTACTTGGAATATCTCCTTCACCCAGTCATCAAAACAACTCCATGAGAAGAGTCTATTAACATCCCCATGTTACAGATGAAGAAACTATGGCACAGAAAGGCTGACAGACTCACTCAGGGTCACATCATTAGCATGGAGCAAAGCTGGGATCCAAGCCCAAGGAGGCTGATTGCTAACCACGGCTCTCCACTCAGGGCGTGAGACAGGAGCCCTGGGAACTAGGGGCTCTTCCCCTGAGGGCCTCAAGTGGACTGTGTGACCTAAGGACAGTGAACCAGCCTCTCTGAAGCTCAGCCTCCAGCCATGTTCCATGAAGAGAGTGAACTAGGTCATCTTGGCTGTGACTTCCAGCTCCAGAATCCTTGAATTCAGAGGATGCTCTTGGGCTGCTGTTTGCGTGCATCTCCCAGGAAACAATGATCCCGGATAATGATGTTCCCATACCAGACCCGCACCAGAAAAAAAATAAAACTAACATTCAAATCTATCTGACATATTCAAATCTATCTACCTTTTGGATGCTACCAGCACATGCCACTGTTTAAAAGCAAAGCAAAACAAAAATGGAACCAGGAAGTAGCCAAAGGCAAGTCTAAGGGTGGGTTTCCATTTGCTTAATAAGGTAAATCTTAGCTCCTTAAACGCTGCTGCTTTAGTCAGGGTATCTCTGCTGCTGGGGCCGCTCTTCTGATAGGTAAAGGGACAGTCACATCACAGAGGCCGAGCCAGAGGGTCACAGAGGGGCTGTGGCCCTCTGCCTCTCTACCACACCCCAACGTTTGCCTCCGTATCATCTGCCCACCATGTTCCTACCCCTGAGGCTCAGTGGACACTGTCTTCTCTCTTGACCCCATGATAGAATTTTAGGGTTCAGAGGGATTTTTAGAAATCAATCAGGTCCATTCTTATGGCCAGCTTCTTTCCCAGAACAAGTTGATGGCTATCAGCCTGCTGTTGTTACTCATTAAAACAAAACAAAAAACTGAAAAACCCATTGAGTGTTTATTCTGTGCCAAGCCCAGTCTCTAGAAATAAAGGGTCTCCTGAGGGAGGTGCCACACAGTAGGGGAGCTTGCAGACCCCACTTCTTTGGAACTGGAGGCCCCGTTGTTTCCTGATTGCTGGTCCAATTCCTTCTAGAAGCCCCCTGCCCTCACTCAGCACAGCCCTCATTTGGCTTTTACCAACCTTCTATTTGGAGCTCCCTGCCCTTTCATCCCCTTCCCTCTTCCCATAAATGCAAAAATCTCACCCCATCCAGGGATTCCAGGTCAGGCCCAGACCCTCATTCATTGACGTGGCTTCTCCATTATTCCCAGCAAGCTGAGAGGATTGTGCTGACATTGACTTTTGGGTAGTTTACATCATAGAAACAACTATTGCCTTCATATTACACGGTCTCCCTAGAGATTCTGGTATGTCTCCAAAGCATATGTGGTAGCCCTTCTCAGGCCCCCTGGCCAGCCTTGCTACTGCTCTAGTCTTCAGTTGAGCTGTCTACTGGATACCCCAGGAGAAGGGGTCAAGTAGGTGGTGCTGGTTGTTGCCCCAAGTGCATATTAACACGCATCATGTTTTAAGGCAGAATCAATGCAGTAGCCACATCAGTAGACTAGGGTTTCCCATCCCACACTCCTCCCTGCTGGGCTGAGAAACCACTCACTCCCTTCAGCTTCTCTTCTGTTGTGTCAAAATTGAGATTCTTAATAAACAGAGTACACCCTGGGAGGCTCTCTTCTTCTTCTTCCTCTTCCTCCTCCTCCTCTTCCATGTTTGCTGAAGAGTTGTCTACTCCTTCCTCTGTTGGATTTTCATCTTCTGGGCTTTCACCATCAGGCACTAAATCCCCATCAAAACAAAGACAAAAACATCAAATCCATGAAATAATGTCAAACCCACCAGAGCCCTGGGGCCAACTGCAAAGAGCCTACTAGGTAAAGGGGTTCTGCCTCTGCAGGCAGTGGCAGAAAGGGGCACTGGGATCCCCAACTTGTGCTGAGCTTCAGCAACTCTTGAGACAGAGAGAAAGTCCTGCCCCTGCTATGTTGTAAAGAGAAAGGAATACGAAACACAGCCCCCAAACAGAGCCTAAACAGGACCAGCTCACACTAATTTGAACTTCAAAATAAATTACCATGTGAACTGTTTTACTAAATCACAAGCCTAAGCAAAATGTTATTTTTCCTCAAAACAATAGCCCTTAGTGAACTTTCAAACTAAAATGCAACTTAAAACTTTTCAAAAATTATAGGATGGGAGCAAACCTTAGGAAGAGTCTAAATACTACTCCCTTGAGCCTAAAGAATGTTATATACCATCAAAATCCCTCATATGCATTACTTCAGGAAGCATATACACAAAAAGTGTGGTTTTGTCTACACACATTAAATTCAGAGTTACGCATCACAGGGAAAAACTGGAAATACTCGATGTTCACAAACAAGAGACTAGGTAAGGTAGAGAACCACCAAAAGCTGGAATAATATGTAGTCATTAAAAATGACGTTTCCAAAGAACGTTTAATGACACACAACAAAGCTCATCACAAAAAAGTTAGAGAAAAATTAAGATATTAAAAAAAGTGTATACTGTAATTTTAGAAAATGTTCAAGGTAATTTAAATCATGATCTAAGCCAGGTGCAGTGGCTCATGCCTGTAATCCCAGCACTCTGGGTGGCTGAGGCGGGCAGATTACTTGAGGTCAGGAGTTCAAGACTAGCCTGGCCAACATGGTGAAACCCTGTCTCCACTAAAAATACAAAAACTAGCCGGGCATGGTGGTGGGCACCTATAATCCCAGCTAATCGGGAGGCTGAGGCACAAGAATTGCCTGAACCTGGGAGGCAGAGGTTGCTGTGATCAAGCCATTGCACTCCAGCCTGGGTGACAGAGTGAGACTACATCTCAAAAACAAAAAACAAACAAAAAACACGATCTGCACATTTATGAGAAAACATACAAGCGTGTACACACACACACACACACACACACACACACAGGGATCACAGGAAGGAGATGCATAAAGTGTTCCTGGTTTATTTCTGGAGAATGGCATTAGGGATGGTTGTCATTTCAACCTGTCACTGCTAGCACTTCGTGCCGCTCCTACTCTGAAAGAACAGCATTTTAGGGAGAGGCTCTTTAGAGAGGTTCTCTAAAGAGCAAATATGAAGCTGTGAGTTAGCAAGGGGTGTGTGTGTCTGTGTGTGTGTGTGTGTCTGCGTGCGTGTTGTCTGTGTGTGGCTGCAGCTCAGGGAGTTGGGAACAGGGAGACTAGACCTGCTAGCTGCAGTGCCCCTAAGCATGTAGATTTCATTCTCAGCTGACAGAAGCCTCAGGAAGTTGGAACAGGGCAGTGTCATGATCTTTTGAGAAATCTTAGGAGGAAATGTGTTCAATTCGTTTCAAGCTCCCCAATTTCCCCAAGTCACATGATTAGGACCTGGAGACAAATTCCTCCTCCAAAGACAAGGCTTCTGAAGCTATTCCCATATCCCCCAGGAAATCAGACTGTCTTAGCAATTCTTCAGAGCAGTTCTCAGGCTGTGCCTTCACATCCCTCACCCTCAATGTTTCTAAGCAGATGACCAGTGACCTCCCTTAAGAGTTAAACCCTGCACCCTAGCCTGGCAGAGGC
Source organism: Macaca nemestrina (assembly GCF_043159975.1). Taxonomy (NCBI): domain Eukaryota; kingdom Metazoa; phylum Chordata; class Mammalia; order Primates; family Cercopithecidae; genus Macaca; species Macaca nemestrina. The sequence continues at coordinate 19,315,171 of NC_092134.1, read as the reverse complement.
ACCTGGAGGTTCCATGGGCGGGTAGGCTGGAGCTGATGGAGACAGCCTGCTTCTTCTACTCACACCTTCACTTGCACAGTTCAAACTTCTGCATGATGTAAGGGGGCTTTCCGGGGTTCAGCTCCATCCCACACACTCCCACTGCCAAGCACCAAAGATGCCTCTGTCCGTCGTGCCCTTTCTGATGGAAACCTAATGCTTTCAGGTCCTAATTAAGCTTCGACCAGTTTGTCATAAAACAACCCTTTTAAGTCCTTACAGAAACAGCTACCATGATAATCCTGTCTCTTTAACATCAGTTGAACACACTGCCTTCCTCCCTCTGGTAAGCCCAGAGTCGAGACTCAGATACCAGGACAAAAAGAAGAAATCTACACAAAGGCTCCTCCCCCAACCAAGAAACTAACACAATTTACCCAACAAGACAGATTCCATGGTGTGGCCCTTTGTACTCAAAACCCAACTTTCAAACGAAGCTGGAGGAAAAAATACCACGAATGGTGAGAACTAAAGCTATGCAAGGCAGCTAAGACTTCAGGTCCTGGACAAGAACTTCAATGGAGATGAAAACCATGACCTTCAGCAGGGAATATTTCCACCCCACTGGCCCTCCTTGGCGTTTGACATCTTGGAGATTAAAGGAGAAAGGAAAGAACACTGATTGAGGTCCCCTACCATGCACCAGGCACATGGTTGGATGCCCTGAGTACAGTCTCACTCATGACCACAGCAGCTACATCACAGAAAACGGGGGGCCCAAGGAGAGTTCTGGAGGCTGCCGCATCGGAACCCGAAATCTCAGGCACCTTCTGGTTGATGAGACAGGTTCATGGAAGACTGGAAAAAAATTTTATAGAAAAAAGCATAGTGGGGATGGTGACCAAGAGGGCGCATGGCCACTTTAAGGGAGCAGCCCCTTCTTGGCACTGGCCAATTGACAGAAAGGTCAACCTAGCGTGGCCAGAATTCAGATCTATTAAGAGAAGCAGGAAATTCAGCTTTACAGAGGAAATCCCGTGGTTTTTAAATCTTGGCAACTTAATGGCAAGTGACTTTTGAATTAGGCAGTAGTCAACAAGTACACCAGCTCATTGAAACCTCGGTGCTGTGCTCCCTGCATCTAGCCTGCCCCAGAGCACTGGCAGATGCCCTTCTGTCTTTCTCCCCCAAGGCCCTGGAACCCAGCCAGTGCCCAGTGTGGCATTCCAGGAGTTCCAAGTCTCACAAGGGTAACAACCCGGGGAGCCCAGCACCCCTTAGCGTGGCTGGAGTTGACTCCACACTGCCTCCCTGGTCCCTGAGCGGTGGCTGGTGTACTACAAAGGGCATCATTAAATGCCCAGGCACCTGCCCGAGGAGGTGTGATGTTTGGGTTTAGTAACAGAGCTGAGACCAGGATTGGATAGATCCCTTCCCTGGCAGATCAGCTGCCCTTAGCCCCAGCCCAGGAAGAACAAGAGGGAAATGTGAGGATGGTGAAGACTGATTATCTGGGTGAGCAGCTGGCCTGGCATGGGGCTCACCCGGCATCTCCAACCTCCCATAAGTCAGCCTCTTACCCTCCCCTTCGGGAGGAACACCCAGCTTGAAATGAAAGATGTTCTCAAAGGGGTCTGCCTTTCCTCCAACAGCGCAGGCTCTGGATGACCCTGGAGATGTCCGTTCTTTCCCCGAACCTTGCGTTCATAGCAACCACCACCCTACACCTGAAACTTCGCCCTGGATCCTAGAAGAACTAACAATTCAAGGGTATCACGGTCTTTAGAGATCTACTGGAGAAGGGCCCTGGAAGACGAGGGCAGGCCTAGTCCCAGCCCTGCCACAACCTAGCTGCATGACCCTGGGCGAGTAACTTCACTGCTGTCTCAGCACCCTTATAAAATGGAGTTTATGGAAACCACCTCTCCCCTGATACCAAAAATACATACACAAACAAAAACCCCAAAGTCATACTAATTTGTAGGAACATTGGTAAACAGAACAGTGAGTGACTGTAAACTCAATTACCAAATTTTAAAAGGATGATGATATAATAATTATGAACAAGAAGGAATGTAAAATCTACATTTGAAGTTTAAATGAACTGTAAATTAATGTGAGTATATTGTATAGGATGTATTGTATAGGTTGTTTCAAAACCCAGCAAAACACAGGTGTATACAGACCACTGACAAAGATGATGGCCCTTCCCCCTCTCTCCCACAAGGCCCTGGAACCCAGCCAGTCCCCAGCGTGGCATTCCAGGAGTTCCCAAGTCTTACAAGGGAAACAATGTGGAGTGCCCAGCAGCCCTCAGCACGGCCTCCTAGGTCCATGAGCGGTGGCCGGTGTGCTTCAAAGGGGGAAGAGTTGTTATCTTTGCCAGCAGTCCTCATACACCTGCGCTTTGCTGGGCTGTTTGGAAATGCAAGTATCCACTACTTCCTCCACATGCCAGGCCATGGCTCCATCACCTCTCACCTCACCAGAATGACTGAAGAGCCTCCTTGCTGCTGTGCCCTCTGCCCCTCTCTCTGGCTCACCACTTTCCCTGACTTCATCCCTTACCCTTTTCCCTTCTCTCCTGTCACCTCCATTCTAAACACACTGGTCTCTTTTCTGGTTGTCGAGCCTGCCAAGCCCCGCTCCCTACCACGGGGCCTTTGCACCTGCTGGCCTCTGCCTATTCTGCTGGTCTGCTGCTTTCCCAGGCCTGGCTCCTTCTCACACAGCCTCCCCGCAGGGAGCTCATCCTGTCCACTCTAGTTCAAGCAGTCTCCAGCCCAGGCCCAGCCACTCGCTGTTCCATTCTTCTGCTTTCCTGTTTTCAGAGCCCTGTCCTGTTCTGGCATCACCGTATGAAGCAGTTTGCTCCTCTATCTGTGCTCCCCAGCTACACGGAGAGCTTGAGGACAGGACCCAGTCTGACTCAGTTGGCGCCGCATCTCCAGCACTGGGCTCAGAACAGATCTACTTGTGGACGATGGGTATGTTGGGCACTCGGCATGTGCCTAGAACACAGCGATCACGAAATAGCCCTTACTGTGATCAAGAGGAGCTGTGGGGTTTTAGGTAAAAGCATAGGCCTCAGAGTTGATGGCTTCAGGTCACATCCCAGCTCTCTCCACATGTGTGACCTTGCTCAAGTCATGCAAACTCTGTGCTTCCTTCTTTCCATCTAAAAAGGGGCTGGCCATCATGGTGCCTACTTGCAGGACGATGATGAGAATGAATGCAGAACAGGCTGTGAGACCTGAGCCTGGGCCTGCACTCAGTGCTGCGAGAGAACAGTTTTGTTCTTAATATCATCCCTGCTACCCACACTGCCCAGCAGGCCTCGATGAGAGAGAAATCCAGGGGAAAATGTTGGAAATCCCTAACCCTGTGAGAAGTAAGACAACCCAGTGTGGGGAGCCCCCGGCCCTCCTTCCCCTTCTCCCTGCAGGGTGAGCTGCTGGCTTCATGCTCCCAGGAAGGCCAGCCAAGGCCAGGCGTCCGAGTTCACAGCTGGGTGCCACTGCCAGTCAGCTTCTGCTCCCCGAGTCACCAGGCCAGGCTGTGTCCAGAGAGGCGTGGAGACAGCCAGGAGCCAAGGTCATGAAGCCAAACGTCATTTTAAAAAGCACTTCTGCTGCTGGCCCCAAGTCAGGAGACAAAAGAAAGATGGGAAAGAAAAAAATAAGGTATTGTGAAACTCAAACAGATGTTTGCCAACAAAATCACCAGGAACCAGAAAAAGAGGGAAGAAGTGAGACAGGAATCAGGGTTGGGCCCGGGGGCGGGGGAGTGAGGGGAAGGATCTAAAAGCAAGGTGGGCTGGAGGGGGCTGGGAGAGGCAGGGGGAAATGTGCTTCCATCTGTAGTTAGCACAATCAAATCCAGTCACGCATCGCCACATGGGGCTTTATTATAATCAGGCCACAGAATTTACTGCGGCCTCCTCCCCTTTCCCCGCTCTCGGCGCTGGAGCTGACAGCAAAGACTGTTATCAGTTGCAAGCAGCTTTTCAGGACCTCCCCCCACTCTGAGCCCTTTATCTGGAGGTGAGGGTCTTGGTTGTGGGGAGATAAAACATGCTGTCCCCCTCCCTCGAGACTGGTACAGAGAACAGGAGAGCATTGCAGAAAGGAAGGGGGTAAAATAAAAAAAAAAGCTATGTCCACTCCCCTCCTACTCTTCTTCCTTGGGAGCCTGAGAAAATCCAGGGCTTTGGGGGCTGGCTGAGTCCCCCTCAGCCCTCCTTGTCTTCATACCACGGGGGAGTTGGGGATCTGGTGAAGCTTCGAGAACAATGCAAAGAGGGCGGGGGTGGGGGAGGAGCAGGTGAAAAGAACAGCACCAGCCAGGAGGGGCTGTGCACGGGCTGCCTGCAGTGAGAGGGCAGGAGGAGGCCCTGGAGATCAGCTCTGTGGGAATTCACCAATGACGCAGGACGCAGTAGGGCTTGGAATTAGTACAGACACGCACAACTTCCCGGGCCGAAGGAGGCCCGGCGGCCGGCCGGGCTCTAAGGCCTACTTTGTGTGAGTCATGGTCAGGCCCTGGAAAGCAGCCCCTCTGGGAGGTAGGGGCTGTTGGGGACATGCTCAAACCTGCAATGTAGACCCAGAAAGCTGGGGGACCCGCGGGGCAGGGGGTGGGAAAACACTCTGACGGTAAACCACAGCATACTATCTCCGCGACACACCCTGTGCTGTGCTGCAGACATTGCTGTACTCAGGGCCCACTTCTATTACTACTTGTGACATCTCACTTGTCCCCCAACAGCTCTATTGTCCTCCACAGCTCAGGAGTTCCTGGGGAAGGGGGTCTGTGCATCTGTGTGGTATCCATCTTGATCGCCCAGCTCGGCTGCTGGCTCAGGGCTGGTGCCCATGGTGAGTTAAAGACTATTCACTGTGACATATTTTTCTAAATTTAATTTTTGAGATAGGGTCTCGCTCTGTCACCCAGGCTGGGTGTAGTGGTATAATCTCGGCTCACTGCAGTCTCGATCTCCCAGGCTCAAGTGATCCTCCAAACTCAGCCTCCTGAGTAGCTGGGACAACAAGGCATGCACCACCACGCCCAGCTAATTTTTGTATTTTTCGTAGAAATGGGGTTTTGTCATGTTGTGCAGGCTTGTCTTGAACTTCTGGACTCAAGTGATCCTCCTGCCTCAGCCTCTCAAAATGCACTGTGATTTATATTACTCGGTCACCAACAGCAGCAGAAGACTGGTAATGTGCATGTGACATCCCACCACGCCCTCGGGGGCCGGGGCAGATACAACACCCATTTTACAGATATGGAAACTGAGCCTCAGAGAGGCAGGTGGTTTGTCCAGTCACAGAGTGGCTGCTTACTGGAAATCTCAGGGCCATTTCTCCAGGAGCTCTAGGCCGTACATGATGAGGACGCCAAGGGCTTAGAACCATGCCCGGCATGGCATAACTGCTGCTTTTGCTCTTGGGTTCGCTCACACGCACTTCCTGATCACTACCAGCCACGGGGGCACATTCCTGGGTGCTAGGATACTGCCATGAGCAAGGTCAGCGGGCTCTCGGCGTGTGGAGTGGCCATTCCAGGGGCAGAGTCAGACAGAGCAACACCAGGGAAAGGAACCCATTCATGACACAATTCCAGGAAGTGATGAGCATTTGAAATAAAATAAAGGGCCATTTGTGCGGGTGGGGACAAATGGGAGCCCCCACTATTATTCTGATAGATGGTATTACTGTCACCACTGTGTTCTGAGGCAGGGCTAAAAACCAAAACCAAACGTTCAAACCTAACTAAGCTTCTACTATGTGCCAGAGGCTTGGGAGAAAGACAAGTATGACCCAGCCCCATCTTTCCAAGGGACAAAGAGGCAGATTCTCCTGCGTTCACTCACTCCCTTGACACCTGTGAACCGAGCTTCCCTATGCCTGCGCCTCCCGGGGTGCTCGGTACCGGGCAGTGAAGGAGAGCGCCCCACTCCCTGCCTTCACAACTCAACGTCTGGCTGAGATAGATAGGGAACAAATACGAGTAACAAACAAACAGAATAAATAGAAATTGTGACAAGTGTTACAGAACAAAGGAGACAGCAGACAGGGAGAATCCCCAGGACACAAGGAAATGAAAAGCCTGGTGGAAGCGGTCACCTTGGGAGGCACCACGTGTCCCCCGCCTGCCTCCTGTTGCCACCCAAGGCTGCAGGAAGAGGCCTCCTCCGGATTTGATTTCAGTGCCGCTCAGTCCTGGATGATCTCTGTGTTTCGAAGGAGAACTTGCTTTGGGCCAAAAAAACACATTACTTAGGTTCAAGGGTAGTAACTGAACTGAAAACCAAGGCAGCTGTGATTTGGGGGAGACAGTGAAGAACAAGCCAGGATGACATAAAGAGAATTTTGTTTTGATGGGAGCAAGCACAGGTTTTGAAGGAGACCCTGATCCAAATGGAGTGGAGAGAGCTAACTCATAAACGAGCAGGAGCAGGAGACAGGTTTTCACAAGGTTTATGCCAATCATCATTAACCCCAACGACAGGGGATGCTTCTGGGTCCTCACACCGCAAAGGGACTGAAGGATTTTGCTTCCTGACTGAAACAGGCCTCCAGACCAGCACTTCTAAATGCCTTGCGCTGGCTGAGCCAGTCCTGAAGATCCACAGTGAAACACGGAAATGAGAAATGCGGACAGGGCAGGGGAGGTTAGGTACAGCAAAGTCTATTTGATTAAAATCTTAGACTGGGCATGGTGGCTTATGCCTGTAATCCCAGCACTTTGGGAGGCTGAGGCAGGCAGATCACTTGAGGCCAGGAATTCCAGACCAGCCTGGCCAATATGGTGAAACCCTGTCTCTACTAAAAATACAAAAATACTAGCCAGGTGTGGTGGCGGGCGCCTGTAGTCCCAGCTACTCGGGAGGCTGAGGCAGGAGAATTGCTTGAACCCAGGAGGTAGAGGTTGCAGTGAGCCGAGATCGTGCACTCCAGCCTGGGCAACAGAGCAAGACTCTGTCCCAAAAAAAAAAAAAAAAATCTTAAATCTGAGAATGTTGCTCCCCAACTATTTTTTTTTTTAAACTATGAAATGTCCTTATAAAAAAAAAAATACGAGAACAAAGGAGAGAGTAGCTAAGGACTTACTACTTTGTTTTTTTTTTTAACATCCTTATTTTAATAAATTAAACAACTGGTTGCTGTAATGTGGGTGTGTATAGGGGAGTGGTTACTACTGACAAGGAAAATCTTAACATCTAGATAGAATGACCATGGTCCTGTTCGTCTTGGCTTCTAAGATGTGGTCATGGTTCTCAGACTACGAGGTCCTCAATGCGGGGGCTACACTGCCCACTGTGGGCATCTAGGAAAGCATGGGGGTGTTCCAGGTTGTCACAAGGACAGGGGGCACTCATGACACTCAGAGGCACAGGCCAGGGATGTGAAATGTCTTGTGATTTGCAAAGCAGTCCTGACAAGAAAGTACTGCCCGGTCCCAAAGTCCAATGATACCCCTTTCCCCAGCTAGGAAGCATTAGCCAGGGGGTGGGGGCTGTGCTCTCTGGCCCCCAGGGGCCACGGCTTCCCCTTCCTTTCCTGCCTTTGCAGTCACTGGACATCAGAGGGCACTGCCACTCCAAGGACATGAGAATAAGTATCTCCCGTACCAGCCACCCTCCCCCATGAGCCATTCTGGCCCGTCTTTGAAATAGGAAGGTTGTTTACACTTGCTCTGCTTTGAATCCTTGTTAATAGATTATAGTTTTTTTCCCCTACAAGCTTTAATTGACAAACTAAAAGCATGCTGCATCCATAATTTTGACACTGGTTTTTACAGGACATGCCCATAAAATCTGAGTCTGAGCCCCACTAGTCTCTAGCATGAACAAAGAATTTTAAACCAGAGGCTTGATGAGAAACTTCCCGCTGCCCCTCACCCTCCTCCTTTCCCTCACCTGTTATCCCAAGGCATCCTGGTCTCAGACTCAGCTCTTACCTGTTTCTGGCTCTGCTTCATCCTTTTCCGCAGGTTCCAAAGGTGTGTCTTGGAGCTTTTTCTTCTGTGGGGCTGCGCCGGAGAAGACGCCAACTGGAGCCCACTCCAGATACAGGGGGACATGGTGGAACTGCAGAGACAAGAGTGATGGCCCTGTGGGTCCTCATTACAACACACTGCTAGGGAGGGACTCAGTCCCATGCAGATCACAGCCCAACGGTCACAGAGGGTGGGCAATTCACCCAAGAATGGAGCCGGAAGGAGCCCAGCCCAGAGCCCTGACTGCTGTCTACTCCCTGAGGACAACACTCGCCCCCGTGCTGCATCTCAGGGTACAGGAGAGAGGCTTTAGTCTCTGTTGCCACCAGACATACGGCAGCTCCAAGGCCCTCTTTGTGTTTTTTCCAGAGTATGAAACGCTAAAGTTTTATACTTTAGATGGGAGTGGGACGAGGAGAGAGCACATCACTGGTAAAGTGCAGCTCTCCAGGAGGAAGTGTGAAATACCCATTAAGAGAACACACTTTCTCTCTATGTGCATATAACCACGGGCAACACCTGTATACGCATGCGCGTGTGTGTGCATGCAGATGTTATTTTTTTAAAAGGATAGTTGGGCATAGTGGCACACACCTGTAGCTACTCAGGAAGCTGAGGTGGGAGGATCCCTTGAGCTCAGGAGTTTGAGGCTGCCGTGAGCTAGGATTCCACCACTGTACTCCAGGGAAATCCTGTCTCTTAAAAAAAAAAAAAAGGGGGAGCCGGGGGGTGATAAACAAGACACTGATGACACCTGCCTCATTAGGCGGCCACTGGGGAGCTGCAGGACAGGCTGGGAGCGAGACTTGTCAACAAATGCCCTTTTTGAATCTTTTCAAATTTCATACTCCATGAAAGCCTTGCAAATTAGTTATGTTTCAGAAACATACACATGCTTCAGAGTGAAACAGACTGGTGTGCAGACAGCGAGCTGCATCACACTGAGCTGTGCGATTGTGGGCCAGGGCATCAGAGAGGCCATCAGTTTCCATATGTGCAAAATGAAGACAGCAGTCTTCTTGTTGGTGAAATAGACACCGCCCAAAACAGGAGGCCTCACCTAGTCAGTGCTCTCAAACTGTGGCTCACACAGAGAGAGCCTTTGGTGGTGGACATGTCCTCCCAAAGCAGAAGGAAGAAAGGATGGTGTCACATTCCAAAGGATGCTCACATCTCAGTCATGGGGCCCCACCTAGATAATTTTTCTTATGGCTCAGGCACAGACTGACTTCCTGAGAGCTTAGTGACCACAGAGTCCCAAGCTAAACACTATTATGGGGTTAAAGTGGCAGAGAATGAGAAATCATTTCCTCGCCAGCAAAATGGGGACATGAATATCTATCTCTCAGAATTATTGGGGGACATGAATATCTATCTCTCAGAATTATTGGGGGACATGAATATCTATCTCTCAGAATTGCTGGGGGACATGAATATCTATCTCTCAGAATTATTGGGGGACATGAATATCTATCTCTCAGAATTGCTGGGGGACATGAATATCTATCTCTCAGAATTGCTGGGGGACATGAATATCTATCTCTCAGAATTGCTGGGGGACATGAATATCTATCTCAGAATTGCTGGGGGACATGAATATCTATCTCTCAGAATTGCTGGGGGACATGAATATCTATCTCTCAGAATTGCTGGGGGGACACGAATACCTATCTCTCAGAATTGCTGGGGGAGACCAAGGTCTGCAAAGTGCTAAAGTGCCGTATAAACAGAAAACACTTGCAGTGGCCCCACAGGGTATGTCTATGTCTTGAACCCCTAGAACCCACGAATGCGCCCTTGTTTGGAAAAAGTATCTTCCCAAATTTCATTAAGTGAAAGATTTTGAGATGAGATCATCTTGCATTATCCAGGCAGACCCTAAATCCAATGACAAGTGTCCTTCTAAGAGAAATACAGAGGAAGACTAAGAGGAGAAGAGGAAATACCACGTGAGGATGAAGGGAGAAACTGGAATGATGCAGCCATGGGCCAGGGATCCCTGGAGCCACCAGAAGCTGGAAGAGACACAGATCAGACTCCCTAGAGCCTTCAGAGGAAGCACAACCCTGCTGACACCTTGATTTCAGACTGTGGCCTTTGGAACCATGGGACGATCTATTTCTGTTGTTTCAAGCCAACTGGCTTGTGAAAATTTGTTATGACAGCCGCAGCCAGCAAACTAATACACAACTGTTGGCTTTTTTCTAAACCAAGAACCAGGAGACAGCCCCACCTACAGAAATGACTTTCATTCATCTCATTGTAGCTACAAGATTGCAAAAGCATCAAGAATGCTCATTCTTGGGCAAAATAGGGAGAACTTTTTCTCTACAAAAATAGAGAAATTAGCGAGAAATTTGCCCTCCACAAAAAATAAAAAAATTAGCCAGGCATGGTGGTGCACGCCTGTAGTCTCAGCTACATGGGAGGCTGAGGAGGGAGGATTGCTTGAGTCCCAGAGCTCGAGGCTGCAGCGAACGAAGATGGCGCCACTGCACTGTAGCCTGGGTGAGAGAGATCATGTCTTTAAAAATAAATAAAATACATTTTTTTAAAAAAAGAATGAACACATTTAATTAAAATTAAAATGTTAATCCAAATTAACATGGGTAAAGAAAGCCAAAGAAAAGCTAGAGTCAGGCAAGGAACCAAGGCATGCTTTCTGGAGGATGGTTTAGAACTTCCCTCTCCCGGCCGGGTGTGGTGGCTCACACCTGCACTTTGGGAGGCCGAGGTGGGTGGATCACGAGGTCAGGAGATCAAGACCATCCTGGTGAACACGGTGAAACCCCATCTCTATTAAAAATACAAAAAAATTAGCCAGGCGTGGTGGCGGGCGCCTGTAGTCCCAGCTACTTGGGAGGCTGAGGCAGGAGAATGGCGTAAACCCGGGAGGCGGAGCTTGCAGAGAGCAGAGATCGCGCCACTGCACTCCAGCCTGGGCGACAGAGCGAGATTTTGTCTCAAAAAAAAAAAAAAAAAAGAACTTCCCTCTCCCATTCTTCCCTTCCAGATGGGTTTTCAGGCGGTAGGGATGACACTCAACCATGATCCAGACCAGTGGCACGTGAGCTCCCACGTGCCACATCTGTGAATCCACAGTCCAGTGCACCCTCTCCCTTGAAGCAGCCCTCACTGGTCCTTCTCCAGATGGACTCCGGGTCTCCAGCAGCCCTACCTTGGAATAGGCCAGATGCCTGAAGGCCCTGCGGGCCTCCAGGGGCTCCAGGAACTCCACGATGGCGGTGATTCCACCCTCTGGCAGCAGCACGCGGCCTAGGCTGCCAAAACGGCCGAAGGTCTCCTGCAGCTCGGCCGCCAGGGTGCCTGCCGGGAGGTTCTTGACCAGAATCACAGTCTTGCTTCGCTCTGCTGCAGCCTGCAGAGAGGAAATGCCCACATGTGGGACCACAGGAGGGAGGAGGGTCCCCAGCTGACACCAGCAGGGATTGTGGGGGTCTCCAGATGAGGTTCTCCATTTGGAACCTCAGCAACCAGGCACTTAGGAGATGGACCCAGGAGGAACCAACCTCTCTGGCATGATCCTTGTTGCAAGGCTGCCAGGCAGCTCTACAGAGGCGGGTAAGGCCTGGGGCCCTGAAGCTGGAGCTCCTGGATCAAATCCCAGCCCCTCCTCCACTCGTGAGCAGGGCTGCACCTTCCTAGGCTTCCAGGGGCTGGGGTCTGCATCTCAGTACCAAGGCTCCTGAACTACAGACCACCCACCTGCTACCACGTGCAGCCAGCAGAATGTGCTGCAGAGTTAACGCCCCCTGGGAGCAGCCCTCAGCTCTCAGGAGTTGCTGGTCCCCTTGTCCTTGGGTGGGATGAGACTGAGGTATGAGCGCGCAGGCTTTCCCCTAGGCAGAGCTCCAGGCACCCACAGGGCAGCAGACTGCAGCAGCACTCTGCACCCTGGGCTCCTCCCCTTCCCCGCATCCCTTTCTCACCAGGCTTTTCTGCACAGCCCCCAATACTGTTTGCCCTTGAATCCTTGTGTCAGAATCTGCTTCTGGGAGAATTCAAACTAAAAGACTAGCTATTCAGCCTTGAGAAATGTATTTAACTGTGCTTCAGCTCCTGCAGCGACAGCAAGGACAGAGCATCTATTTCACAGGATAGCTCTAGGAAAAGTTTTCATTAAAAGGGTTAGTAAAAGTACATGCAATATGAGCACTCTGAAAACGTTAGCAATAATTTTATTAAAAAGTAATGTTGGAGGAGAATAGAAGAGCCAATAAAATATAATGGAAAAATCTAGGCATATGGCCTATCTGGGAATAAGTCTTAGCTCAGCTGCTAATTTAACCTGAGACTTTGGGTCAATTACCTTGTTTCTGTGGGCCTCAATTTTCTCATCTGCGAAATCGGCTAACAGTCACACCCATCTTATAGAGGCCACACAGGGTTAATATGAAGATTGAGTGAGGTGAGGGGAGTGAAAACCATCTGCAGGTGGGAAAGGCTGGGCACCAGTGGGCCTTTTAGGTGCAACTCAGGCTGCAGTGTTACAGTTAGAGAGAGACTCTGGGGCCAGAAAGCCTGTGTTCAAATTCAGTTCCGCCATTATGAGCTATGAAGTGACTTCACCCCTCTGTGACTGTGGTTCCTTCTGTAGAGTGGAAGCACAGTACTGCTGCTTTCACAGGGTGGCCATATGAACGAAATGAGCCAATTAAACACGTAAACTTAGAAGAGTGCTTTGGTGAATCTTAATATATGTTAGCTATTAGTATATTTATTTTATCCGTCTATCTATCCATCCATCCATCCATCCATCGATCATCTATATTCATTCATCCACCATCTATATTCATTCATTCATCCACCATCTATATTCATCCACCATCCATCCACCCATCCAGTCGATCCATCCATTCATTCACCATCCATATTCATCCTCCATCCATCCATCCATCCATCCATCCATCCATCCATTCATCCATCTATCCCCTATCCATCTTCATCCATCCATCCTCCTTATCCATCTTGAGGCAAAAATTTAAGGCCTGGGAAGGCTGCTGAAAGGGCTGTTTTGGGAATCAGAAGCCCTGAGTTTTAGTCCAGGCTCCTCTCACAAATACTGTTTGACCTTGTAAGTCACCTCCCCACTCTCTGAGCGTTGGTATCCCAGATTGTAAAATGAAGGGGTCTCATGATGTCTTAGGGGCCCTCTAAGCTGCAGTCATCCATAAATCTAAGACCTGCTACTTCGCGGAGAACAGGCGCATGGAGGTGCTGGACTCTTCCCTGCTACGTTCAAGAAGGGTCAAAGTCCCCGAACAGACAACAGATGCTCTGGGAAGCCACTGGGTAGGGGAGTGAGATGTTGGGGGTCCCGATCTGTGTGGGGGAACTGTGGGGTTAGAGGCAGACCTATGGCTCTGGACAGACAGCATCAGGGTCAGATAGGCCACTAGTCTGAGCCCATGTAACATTTCTTCCTTTCTTTAGAGACAATTTAGAAATCAGTAATAGTCCTTAGAAGGCCAGATCCTTAAATCCATCTGCGTCTCCCCTGGAAAGGCCATTCCCGACTCTCCAGTGGCCGCTGGCTGGTGCCGCCGAGAGCACTCACCTGGCTGAAGGAATCCAGGCTGACCCCGTTGTCTATGAGAAAGCGCCGCACTTCCTGGACGAGTTGGGTCTCCCCGAGAGCCACGCGCACGGCCACACTGCCCTTGGTCTCCTGTGGGAGAGGAAAGGAAGAGTCCTGGTTGGCTGTTGGCCAGGTGACTTGCTGGCCCTCCCATCTCCCAACAGCCTGCAGAAGAGGCTGGGATGGAAATGGATTCCACTGATGCTGCTCATCTTCCTACATTGATCAGATGCCCCCAGTGGCTCTGTGCCTTTTTTTAAAAAAAAAACAAACAAACAGTGTCTCACTCTGTCATATCTGTCCCCCAGGCTGGAGTGCAGTGGTGTGTTCATGGCTCACTGCAGCTTCAATCTCCCAGACTCATGCAATCTTCATACCTCAGCCTCCTGAGTAGCTGGGACCACAGACACACGCCACCACACCCAGCTCATTTTCATATTTTTTGTAGAGATGGGATGGGGTTTCACCATATTGCCCAGGCTGGTCTTGAACTCCTGGGCTTAAAGCAATCCACCTGCCTCAGCTTCCCAAAGTGCCAGGATTACAGGTGTGAGCCACTGTGCTTGGCCCCCAGTGGCTCCGGCTTCCCAGGTCTCACACAGTAGATCCGGGACCCCAGGGTCCCCCTGCAGGGTCTCCCTCCCCTCATCATACGGGTCTTTGCTGCCACTCCCATGCTGAGCTCATCCCACCGCAGGGATCCTGCAGTTGTTGACCTTGGCCTCCAAGGCTCTTACCCACATTCCCTTGCTCCATTCGGTTTCTGCTTAAGTGTCATGTTGCTGACCAGTCCAGCCTCACGGTGACACCCCATCCCTCCCTTGGCTTTTCTGTTCTCTGTCCTTACCAGGCCTGCTGCACTGCACCTCTGCTAATGTGTCAGTGTCTTCTCGCTCACCAGAAGGCACCACAGGAACCTTACTGCTCCTCTTTGGGGGGTTGCTGCATTCCCAGAACTCAGAGTACTCGGGGGATATGAAGCGGCTGCAGGCCCCCAGCTGGCCTGGGTCTAAAGCTGTGCCATCCAACACAGTGCCACAAGCTCCTCAGAGTCACTCATTCTGTGAAATGCAATGCGATGCATCCAAAGTGCTCTCCGTGGAAAACACACACGGAATTCCGTGAGGAAAAAAAGACTATAATAGCTTATAATTTTTTTTAACATTGTGCATATGTTGAAATTATAATATTTTGGACGACACAGTGGCTCAGGCCTGTAATTCCAGCACTTTGGGAGGCTGAGGCAGATAGATCACCTGAGGTCGGGAGTTCGAGACCAGCCTGACCAACATGGAGAAACCCTGTCTCTACTAAAAATACAAAATTAGCCAGGCGCGGTAGTGCATGCCTGCAATCCCAGCTACTCGGGAGGCTGAGGCTGGAGAATTGCTTGAACCCAAGAGGCAGAGGTTTCGGTGAGCCAAGATCATGCTGTTGCACTCCAGCCTGGGCAACAAGAGCAAAACTCTGTCTCGGAAACAAACAAACAAACAAAAATATCTTGGATAAACCGAGTTACATCAAATATATTATTAATATTAATTTTGCCTGTTTCATTTAGCCTTTTAAACACGTGGCCACTAGATGATTTCCAACTGCACGTGTGGCTCACATTCCCTAATGGACAGCCCCGACCTTCAGTACCTGGTGGACAGCAATGGGCAAGGAGCTTATGAGCCAAATCCACCCATGTCCTTTGTTAATCTGATGAAAAACACTCCCAGGTTTGCCTGGGAAGAACTCAGCTGCCTCTAACTCCAGATGCATGTTTTTTTGTTTGTTTATTTTTTGAGACAGTCTCGCTCTGTTGCCTGGGCTGGAGCGCAGTGGCATGATCTCGACTCATTGCAACCTGCCTCCTGGGTTCAAGTGATTCTCTTGCCTCAGCCTCCCAAATAGCTGGGATTACAGGCATGTGCCACCACACAAGGCTAATTTTTGTATTTTTAGTAGAGATGGGGTTTCTCCATGCTAGTCAGGCTGGTCTTGAACTCCTGACCTCTAGTGATCCGCCTGCCTCAGCCTTCCAAAGTGCTGGAATTATAGGTGTGAGCCACTGTGCCCAGCCCAGATGCATGCATTTTAAAAGAAGGTATGAGGATACAAAATATACAAAGAACAGGGTATTTTCAGGCTTTCTGCAAAGTACTTTAGATAAAGTATACTTTGTACTGATATATATATTTTTATATATACATAAAAATATACTTTATATGACTCCTGCCTATAATCCCAACACTTTGGGAGGCCAAGGTGGGATGATCACTTGAGCCTAGAAGTTTGAGACCAGCCTGGGCAACATAGTGAGACCCTATCGCTGCAAAAATAAAAATAAATTAGGCATGATGGCATGCATCTGTAGTCCTAGCCACTCGGGAGAGTGAGGTGGGAGGATTGGTTGAGCCAAGAATTTGGGAGGCTACAGTGAGCTATGAGCTATGGTCATGTCACTGCACTCCAGCCTGGGTGACAGCAACTTGTCTCAAAAAAATAAAAAAAAAATTACAAATATGTGTATAAGAATGTGTGTGTGTGTATATATATATATAGATGTATATATACACACACACACACCTACTTGAATATACCTTTTAAAAAGTATCCTTTTATAGAAGGTACAAAGCACATATAGGATCCAAAGCAAAAAGAGCAGATATGTCAGCAGCATAAGTCTAGAGATCTAATATAAACACACAACATGAGGACTAGAGTTAACACTGGAGATCTCTGCTTCTAGCAAAATCTTTTGTAGTAGATTTTAGGTGTTTTTTGCCATACACACAAAAAGGGCAAGTGTGAGACGATGGAAATGTGAATTGGCTAGCTTATGGTAAGTATTTCGCTATCTATATGTCTATCAAAACATCATGTTGATTTTTAAAGCTATGTGATGTGGAGGAGCAGGATGGATGGAGAATTCAGAAGGAATAAGGCTAGACTCGGGAGAGAAGGAGGAACGGAACCCAGTGACCCCTCCCCTGGCTTCAGAGACCTGGGCTGCCTGGGCTGCGGAAATCGTGAGACACGGTTCAGAGCCAAGGCACCGGAGCTGGCCAGACCTGGTGTCCTCCCACCTCCACCTCTTTGCAAGTCTGCGACCTTGGACAAGTTATTGTGTCCCTGGGTCTTGGTTTCTTCATCTGCACAGTGGGATACAAGAACCCCTACTTCACATGGCCATTGTGAGAAGTACCATGCACTAATGCTTGTGGCCCAGTGGAAGGCTCAGGAATGTCACCTGTCAACACTACTGTCAATCACATTCTCTGGGGTGGCTCCACACAAGGGCATGAGAAGCCAGGGCTAGAGGCTGGCTGGGGATGTTTCCAAAGGGACGGCTGGGAGAGCACCTTCCACTCCAGAGACCTCTGGGAAGGCCCAAGAGGAAAGCCCTGGAGGCCCCAGCCTCACAGCTGACAGCAGCACAACGTGCCTCCTGTTCTTTCTCCCCTTCAGTTTGGCCCAGATCCCAGAGAGGATTGGTCGGCTTTACTCACATGGTCAAAAACTTGACTCTTGGTGGCGTTGTACTTCTGTGCGATGGCATCAGCCACGGCATTCGGCCCCATGAATAATGTGTTCCAGTTGTGAGAGCTAAGAGGCAGGAGGCAGAACAGGGAGATCAGACCAAGCTGGAGGAGGGGAACTTGCTCTCAGACATGAATCCTGTAAGAAATGGGCTCCTAGGCCTGCCTTTCTACGTTCCTCCAATTTCCCTATCATGGGCTACATATACAGGGCCTGAAGACAACCCGATGACAGGGACCATCCCTAGCAGTGCTTCATCTGTGTCAGGGACTAAGAACTTCACATACATTCACTCATTGAAACCTTACAGCACCACAAAAGTAAGGCACTACTATCATTCTCCGATTTTACAGATGAGAAAACTGAAGCTTGGTAAGGTATGAACTAAACTCATCAGGAGTCAGAAGACCCAGGCAGCTTAGAAAGCACAGGGTGAGGATGGTAGACGGTCGGGGTTGGGGCTCAGCAGCTTCAGGGACACTGAGGACCTAGTGCTGGTGGCTTTGTCCTGGGCCTCCTTCTTTTTCTTGTAGGATGACGATCCCAGGGCACTGGCGTCCTCGCTGGCTTCCTTCTTGATGGTGGATGGTAACACGTGGAGCATCCTGCCCTGGACGGGGATGACAGGAAGGGAGTAAACAGAAACCCTGCCTTTAAGCCGTGCTTCCTGGTGGAGGATGTTGGCTTCTGCCACGAGTAAGGCGGACCCGGCACTGATCAGACGGCGGGAGAGAGGTCAGGTACGTAACCACTCTCTTCCCACCTGACACAGGGACTCGATGTTGTAAGGAGGCCACCTGACACAGCTACACACAGGAAAACTTCGATCAGTGTATAACCCGCACCTGCAGCCCTCTCCCCGCCCCTCAAGCCTGCATCGCATCCTGTCCCTGCACCGGTGAGTGAGAATGTGAGCTTCACGCCGGGGGGCCAGGTCTGGCCTGATGGCAACAAGGGGGTCAAGAAATCATGAATAAATGAATGAACGAGCAAAGGAAAACGGGTGAGGATGAGGTAGCCTGGGGCTTGAGGATGTATGCTAAGTAGATGACTTGGTAACACTGGGAAAAGAGAAGTTTCTTATATTCCACTGTGGCCATTTTAATATGCCTCTGTAAAAATTCCTTTCTTCTTACTCCTCTTCCAAGATGGGATCTATAGAAATGGAGAGCAAATTCATCCATTCAAGGAATATTTTTTCAGTGCCTGCTATGTGCCAGACACAAGTGTAGGTGCCACTGATCAGTGACCAGAACAGATCAGACCCTGCCCTCATGCGATTTCTTACCTTCTAGTGGCTTGGCGGTGACTTAGCATGCCACTGCACGTTTTCTTAGGCCCACAAAGTGGACGCCTGTGTCCACAAACACACACAGACACACATACACAGCCTTTCCTGACCACGTGAGCCCACAAAGTGGATGCCTGTGTCCACATATACACGGAGACACACACACACACACACACACACACAGCCTTTCCTGACCACATGAGTCCCGCAGCCTCCCGGCCAGGCCAGGAGGGGCCTCACCTGGAATACCTGCCCGTCCACCTCCGAGTAGGCCTTTACAGCATGCTCAGGGAACATGAAGGTGACGAATGCAAAACCCTTGGGTTTCTTGGTCAGGCTGTCGATGGGGTAGTGGAGCTCAGACAGGGGACCTGAGGACAGGAGAAGTGTCGGTCTCTGGTGGGCCAGGCCACTCAGCCCCAGGGAAGAACGTGGTTCTCACCTACTACACATGTAGCCTGCCTTGAGCAAATCACTGAGCCTCCCCATGCCTCAGTCTTTTCATCTGTATAACGGCACAATGGTACCTAGTTCATGGGCAGCTGCAACAACTAAATGTGTTAATGCGTGCATAGTGCACTAAACAGTGCTTGCTAGAGTTAGTGCCAAAGAAGCGTCTTCTATGATGATATCAGCATCATGCTCAAATTAAAGCACACCCTTTCTGCAGTGCTTTCCACTCTGGACCCCAGGGTGTGACCGCGTCCCCTCTCTGGGTCTTTCCTTCCCAAATGGACGTTTGGGGTATATCAAAGAATGCCCACTCAGCCCAGCCATGCAGTGTAAGCCGGGATGCCAGCCTGTGTGAAGGATCTGGTGAGCAGATCAGTGAATGGAACACACAGTTCCATTGGGGGCAGGCCCCAGCCTTGGAGGTCAGATCAGTTTTCCTGATGGCAGGCCCTACTCAGGGCATCCTTACCCTGACAACGGGGCCTACATCAGGTGTTCAACCTACAGCTCCGATCCTCCACAACCTACAGCTGGCCTCTGAATAGACATGGGGAGACACCGCTGGGATCTCAAAGGTATCAAGACCTCCCCTCATCCTGAACCCTCCCTTCCTGCCCTTCAACAATGGTAACTCTACAAACAAACACAGCCTATTGTCACCAAGCTGGACTATGGGCCCTCAAGCCCATGGTCTGAGAAATAACAGCAACACCACCACTAACCTTGACACTGTCAAATCTATTTGGTGCTCAGCTTGGATAAGAGGACTTTACATAATGAAGAATTCAGATATGGAGGAACGCCATGTAGGTATACTCGTCAGGCGAAACCTGTACAGTTACTCAATTCCAATACTGAGTGGCAAGGGTTTGGACAGCAAGGGAGAATCTCAAAAAAGTCATCCAAATTGCTTCAATTCTGAATTTGGAGAAGTTAGAGAGCTCAGACAGCAAAAGATGCCAGAGATGCTATTAATACCTTTTACTTCCTGTCCTGCAAATCCCTGCATTCATCATGTCACTGAATCCTCACAGCAGCTCAGGGGTACTTGGTCCCATTTTACAGAAGAGAAAACTGAGGCAAGAGATGTGGAGTCGTGTGCACACTGGGACTTGAACCCAGGATGTCAGAGTCAGAGCCTGGTTCCCACAGCCGCTGGGCTATCCACAGCCCAGGGGCCTCGCCCCTACCGTATTTGGAGAAGAGCTTCTCCAGGTCCTCCTCGGTGCTGGTGTAGGGCAGGTTCCGTACAAAGAGCCTTCCGGACTCGGCCAGGTCCTCCTCCTCTTCGTTCTCCCCGAGCATCCGGCCTTGCCAGGATTTGGTGGTATTCTTTGGCGCAACATTGGTGGTGGGGACGTTCTTTTCCCTGAACACCTCGATGTAGCGCCCGCCTGCAATGAAGAGGAGTCAGGGCTCCAGGGGCAGGCCTGGAACTTGCCAGCGACTCCCTGCTGGTGACTCCAAACTCTTCTCTGCTGCCTTCCAGAAAACACAATCAATGTGGCAGATGACAGCACCCAACACCTGCCCTGTCACCTGGGGTGGCAGCGTAAGCCAACCCCAGGCCTGAACCCAAATCTCACTCACCCTGCCAGTTCAGCTTCAGCCCTGGAGGGAGCCTGCCTAACTCAGGCACAGCGATGCAGTCTCTAAACTCCGGGCTGTATTCTCTGGCACTGCTTGTTGTTCTGCCTTGGGAAAGGTCTTAGGTGACAGCCCAGCCCTGGGTACTTACCTGCTGATGATTTATTTACATGCACAGCCCGTGTGCCTGATTAGGGTACTATTATCACCGTATCCTGCACAGGCACTACTAGCTGTTCAATAAATACCCACCTCCTGACTTGCTAACGAGATTCCCAAGGCCCTCCATCTTCTCTAACACAACTCAAGTCTTCACTGGGGTTGACGGCTGGATTCAAATCACTTGTCTTGCCCAGGGATTGGTCAAAGATTACATCCCTGGGTATTGTTCCAAAGACCTCCCAACTCTAGGGAATTTGCAGGTGCTGTTCCCTCTACT
This sequence comes from Macaca nemestrina, assembly GCF_043159975.1. NCBI lineage: Eukaryota > Metazoa > Chordata > Mammalia > Primates > Cercopithecidae > Macaca > Macaca nemestrina. The sequence goes on along the minus strand of NC_092134.1, from coordinate 19,294,291 downwards.
GAACATCCTGCCTGTAGAGCCAGAGCCTGCCTCCTCAACTGCAGGTTTGTGTACCAATGTCGCCCCTCGGTGAGGCCAAAGCAGACAGGACCCTGTTTAAAGCCAAGCCTCCTCAAATCCCTGCCTTCCCCAGGACCCGTGCCTCCTGTGTGCTTTCCTGTAGCATGGATCACACATTTAACTACCTGTCTCTCCCTGCTAAGTCAGTTTACTCTCTGTCAGCTCCGGAAGGGCAGGGATTTGGGTCTGTTTGCTCCCTGCTGTGTCCCCAGTGCCTAGAACAGTGTCTGCAGAGAGTCAGTACTCAACAAGAACGTGTAAAGGAAATGAAGGAACGAAGAAATCCTGTAACACAAAGACGGCACGTGGCCAGGGCTTCCTTACCCATGTACTCCCGGTTGCATTTTAGAGCTTGCTTAACTTCCTCTTCATTGCTGAAATCCACAAAGATGTATCCTGACAGAGGACAATGACAGAGGTAAAATTTGCAGGCCTTGCAGACATTTGTGGGGGTACCCAGAGGAATACCCCTACTGTGCTAGGAGCAGAAAGTGAGGGAGAAACCTCTACTTTTGCCAAATCTCCAAAATACAAAGGGTCTCCCTCTCTCTCTCCCACCCACAGACCAATTTCCCTCTGCAGGGAGCATCCAGACCCCAGCCTGGTGTTGTGGATGAAGATGCTGAATGCCAGGAGTCGGAAGCCCAGGAGGCATTTCTGTCTCCCTCCAAGCCTCCCCCCACCCCTGACTGGCAACTGCTCCAAGCCATTCTCTGGAGAAGGGCCTGTGGCTGAAGCATGAGGACCCATCTAGGTGCTGGAAGCACCATCTCCACACCCACTCTGCTCCTGGGCGCCTGAGGCCTTGACTTGCACAAAAAAACAAGCAAATGGGGGAGTCTTTCCTCTAGCACAAGAGGCTCCGCTTCCTGACCTCTTTGGGCCTCAACCCCATGAGGCAACAAGATGAGGACCATTCCCCTGCTTTTCCGAGGCATTAAGGAAATCCTCCCGGGGCACCCAGCTAACAGCTGGCAATGTCTATTACTTGGTCCAAAGCCCTTGGGTTTTCTGCCTTTAATCACAAGTCTGTTTAGATGCTTTCGGTGACTCCTCTGTGCCCTCCTTTCCTATATCCAGGCACCTCATCCATCCCTATAAACATCGTCCATCCTTCTCCCTCCTCCTCTCCATGGCCACACCCTGGGCCCCATCACCACTGATCCTCCCTTAGAGGATGGCAAACGCCTGGCTCCAGGACCCATTCTTCACCAGCCAGGGACCATCCTAAATCTGATCACTGCCCTCCCCTGCTCTAAGCTCCCAGGGGCCCCTGCATCCTGACTGAAGCCCACAATCTTTTTCTTTTTGAGATTGGGTCTTGCTATGTTGTCCAGGCTGGATTTGAACTCCTAGGCTCAAGTAATCTTCCCACTTCAGATTCCTGAGTAGCTGAGACTCACACAGTCTTTAATGAGGCCCCTGAAGCTTAAGAGGCCCAGCCTGCCTCCTCCCCAGCTCTCCTGCAGGGGACATTCTGCTGCTTTTCAACATTTCATGCTTGGATCCCAGCTCCCTCCAACTCCAGGGCCTCCAATATGGTTTTCTCTTGACCCCGACAACTCAGATACGCTTCTTCCTGCTCCCTCTCTGTTCTCTGATGTGCCATAAAAGCAAGGGTACCACCATCACCACCACCACCACCATGAATATTAACAGCAGCTTTCACTGAGTGTGCAACAGGGACTTAGCACGGCACTAAATGCTGTACACAGAACCATTCACGCAACTTGGTGGGACAGGTTTACCTGACTGCACAGAAAACAAACAAACAAACAAAAAAACTGAGGCTAAGTCCCTTGTCCAAGGTCATAGGGCTCCTACCCGAGATCTGCACCTAGGCAGAGCCCTTTCCCCTGACCTCACCCTGCCCTGGAATCAGTCTGCAGGGAGAAGGATGGGTGGCTGAATGGTCGGCCGGGTAAGCGGGACTTTCCTGATAAGAGGAGAGTTGGGGAAGAAACGCAGAAACGTGACAGTGAGGAGACCATCCCTCAAGCACACTTTCTTCCCCAGGTGTCAGCCTAGGCAGATCTCAACTGCTTTGCCCAGGCCAGTGTCTTCTTGCCAAAGACAGAGTACACATCCAGCGGCTTCCAGCCTCCAGCCTCCCTGCAGCTAGAGGGCCTCAGCGTGGTTCTCTTGAGAGGCAGCAAGTCTGCTGCTGAATCTCCCGCAGTGCCCTGGTCTGGCCAGCAAGGAGGAGTAGGCACAGGCGGTGCCCACCTTCCTGAGCTCAGACACTCTGCCTTCCAGCCACACTGCTCATCTCAGGGAGGCCGGAACCCAGGGCTCTGAAGCCAAAGGAGGTGCCTGGTTGCCCAGAGTGTAAACCTGCGGGGAGGGTGGCACGGGGCAACACCACATAGGCTCAGCAACTCAGAGCCCTGTGCACCGGCAGAGCTGCCTGTGGACTTAGCCCAGCAAACCCCAGGACCTGATGGCATTTGTTTCAGTGCAATAGGTGAGCCCACTGGGATAGGCAAAGGCTAACATGAGGAAGGGAAGGATGAAAAGCACAGGTGAAAACTCCATCCCTATACACCAGGCCTCCAAAGGCTGGGGCAAGAGATGCAGCTTTGACCTGCCCAGGCTGACCACATCCACACGACTGAGGACCACAAATAGGAAGAAAAACGGGTGCCCTTAAAAATTCTCCCTTATTCAACTACCCCAACCTTCCATCTTCACTGTCTGCCCCCTTTCCCACCCGGAAACATCCCAGATCTTACCTGTTTTATTCCCATGAGCGTTTCTCACAATTCGAATGGCCACTGGTTTCAGGGGTGCCAGGAATTCCGTAACATTTTTCTGTAAGAAATTTTTTTCCCCTTACCAACCACATAATAAAAATACAACCCAACGAAAAGACATGGGGCAAATTTCTGAATCAGAAAGGATTACAAAGTGTTTCATTCTTTACTTTTTCTCTTTCCTTATACATATCTCTTCTCCAATTACCTTGGAAAAAATTTGAAAAAGAAAATTGAAGAAATGAGTAATATAAATATAAAATAGCAGTGTCACTATCAGCATTAAAATAGCGATGTCACTATCAGCATTTTAAGGCATTGTTTCTCCCATAGATAATTTTATATACTTGGGATTAAATCTGGCTTTTTTCACTTCTCGGTAAGCTTGAGTATTTGGTTTTTGTGTATTAGTTTTGCAAGCAGCCACCTCGTGGTTTTTGCTTTGTTAATTAAAGCATGTGATTTTCAGAATGGTTGGTACTGAAAGAATTCTGACAAAATTACAAGACAACTCAGTGACTTTAATAAAACCTAAATGCTTGCTACTCTGAAGTTTGATAAGTTGTAATTTGGAAATTTATAAACATAGAGTACCAGAACAAAAAAAGATTTCAAGAGAAAAAAGGGCAAAAGACATGAACGGGCACTTTCCAAAAGAGAAGATATATTGGCCAGGTGGGGTGGCTCACGCCTGTAATACCAGCACTTTGGGAGCCCAAGGTGGGAGGATCACCTGAGGTCAGGTGTTTGAGACCAGCCTGGCCAACATGGTGAAACCCTGTCTCTAACTAAAAATACAAAAATTAGCTAGGCATGGTGACGGGTGCCTGTAATCCCAGCTACCCGGGAGGCTGCGGCAGGAGAATCACTTGAACCCTGGAGGTGGAGGTTGCAGTGAGCTGATATTGCACCATTGTACTCCAGCCTGGGAGATAAAAGCGAAACCCTGTCTCAAAACAACAATAACAAGATATACATGATCTACAAATGTGAGAGAGTATGATCCATCTTATAAGTAATTTAAAATATAAATTAACATGAGATGTTAATTTTTATTTTTACCTATCACTGATAAAACATTAATAATACCCAGGGTTCAGGAAAATGGGCACTTGTAGACTCTGCTACAGGGAGTATCAACTAGCAATGCTCCCAGAGGGCAACTGATACTCTGTGCCAAAGCCTTAGAATTGTACACGCATGCGCCTACACAGAATATTTATCTGGAGCAAAGATCAGCAAACTGTGGCCCGTGGGCCAAATACCACCATGGTCTGCTTTTGTCTGGCTTGCAAGCTAAAAATGGTTTTTACATCTTACAGGATTATTTACCAAAAAAAGAGAAAACAATGAATATGTGACAGAGATGAAACGGCTTACAAAGCCTAAAATATTTACCATCTGGCCTTTACAGACGAAGTCTGCTCACCCCTGATCCCAAGGAACTGAATTATTATAATAACAAAAAATTGGATATAACTCCCATGTCCCAATTTAGGGGACTGAGTAAACCTGTAGAAGTTTACCCTGAGTAAGGAAGAGCATGAGTATAAAAACTGCTGCTGTAACAGAGTATCTTCAATATTCAAAGAGGTCTATGACATATCGTGATGAGGAGGAAAAAGGGGTTTCCAAAGAGTTCCCAGTAAAGGATTGCTTCTTAGACATACAAAGACAAAAACGTCCAAGAAGAGGCTTCAGTGAGCGATGATGGCACTACTGTACTACAGCCTGGGCAACACAGCGAGACCCTGTCTCACAAAAAAAAAAAAAAAGAAAAAGAAAAAAAACCACAAAAAACAAAGGAAAACAAAACAAAAACCATCTAAGAAGACACATCCAAAATGTAGCAGTGGATGTCACTGGGTAGGACACAGGTGTGTTGGCCGGACAGCCCCAGTTTGCCTGGGATGAGTTGTCACTGTATCCGGAGTCATTAGACCTGTGGTAATTACATCCACAGCCTGGCACCCCGTTGGGGTAGCACCCTTCTCACTCTCAATTTAGTGTAGATGATAATTTAGTAGTCATCCTACTTAGAGGCAATTTTTAAATATGTTTTATTTAGCTACACAGTTTTGAATTTTCTATATTGAACTTCTATTACTTTCATGAAAAGTGAAAATTAAAAGTGTTCTTCCGCTGTTACAGACCCAAAGGCAGCAAACTACAGTCCACAGGCCAAATCTGGCCCACTGCCTGTTTTTATAAATAAAGTTTTATCTATTTTTACCTACTTTCTGAGACCGCTTCCTTGCTATAAGAGCAGCATGAGTAGTCACAACAGAGACATGTTGATCACGAAGCCTTAAATATTTACTGGCTGACCCAACCCCCACGCTTTTCTTTAACAGTGTGTGTCCACCCTGGTATGGGTACCAGTGAGTGAAACCAGACCTCCTTTGTCTTGGTGTAGCCATCCCTGTTTCCTGACCCTGACAAGCCAGAGATCTTATTTCTCAGCCTTTTTGGCCCCAGTTCCTTCCAGCTCATGTCCTCAACGGACTCTAACGCCCCCATGCACCAAAGGCTCCTGGCCTTCCCACCCTCGTCTTCTGCTCCCACAGGCTCCCGACCCTTGTCCTCAGTCAGCACATACCTCTGTGACATTGAACGGGGCCCCCCGCAGCTTCACGGTGTGGCAGGTGGTGGGTTCCTTCTGGTTTGCTGGTTTCTCTGTCTGAGTGATCAGAAAAACAAACAGAAGTGGACACATTAACCCTTCATACAGCTGCAGGAGGTGGCACACTGGGTCATTTCAGTGCCAGAGAAGGTGCCTGCTGTTAGGGAGAACTGGGGAACGCTGGGAAGAATCCATGTCTACCGTGCATGGAGTCTGGCCAGAGGTGGGGCTAGGTGATGCCAAGTCTCCATGTGCCCCTGAGATGAGGGCTGGAACCAGAGCCTGGCAAGCTATGGGCACTTGGACAGGAGCCCTGGGGCCACAGGGAGGGGCAGGGTGAGAATGGGAAGGAGCCCTGAAGAACAGGGCTGTCAGTACCACTATGCAGGGCTTATCAGTGCCAGACACTGAGTCAAGCACTTTACAGATGCCAGTGATCTACTAAATCTTTACAACAATCCAATGGGGATTATGGGTTCCGGATGTCTTTTCCCCGCAATTCTGGAATACAAACAGCTCTGAAAAACCTAAGTTTCTAGTAACTTTTATGGCAACAAAACCTGCCCCGACTTAAATGCACTTCCCAGCAAAGCCTGCCGTGAGTGGATGTGGGCCCATTTATAGCTTACGCTGATTCACGCAGCGCAAGCAGTCTTGTCTATGCATTGCAGAAAAAGACAATGGGGTGCTGCCTTTTATCCTGTATTTAGTAACAAGGTAGGCAGAGGGGAGTGAGCCCTGCTGGGGGTACTTCATTCCAGAGGGTTCTCTTCCTAAAATCTGAAGATTCCAGAATTCCAGCATATACTTAGCCACAGGATCAGAAACCAGAGGCAGGGAGCAGTGCTACCATGAGTGTCTTTTTGTAGATGAAAATTAAGAGGCTGAAGGAAGTAAAGTATCTCACCTAAGGACCAACAGCTACTAAATGATGGAGCTAGGATTTGAACTCATAATTCTAACTTCCCCACACTCTACTACCTCTCTGAAATATACAATTTTGGGGGAAAAAAAAAGGACAGGGTGCATAATTAGAAGAGGCAGAAAATGAAAGGAGGGAGGAAGAAGAAAGGGAAAAGAGGAAACAAAAGAGGAGGATGAAGCCTGCTTTCATCTCATTTGAAAATACAGGGCTGGGGCCAGGTGCAGTGGCTCACGCCTGTAATCCCAGCAATTTGGGAGGCTGAGGTGGGTTGATTACTTGAGGCCAGGAGCTCGAGATCAGCCTGGCTAATATGGTGAAACTCTATCTCTACTAAAAATACAAAAATTAGCTGGGCGTGGTGGCATGTGCCTGTAATCCCAGCTACTCAGGAGGCTGAGGCATAAGAATCACTTGAACCCGGGAGGCCGAGGCTGCAGTGAGCTGAGACTGCACCATCGCACTCCAGCCTGGGTGACAGAGCAAGACTGTCTTAAACAAAGAGGAAAAAAAAAAAAAAGAAAATACAGGGCTAGGCAGGGAGAGAAGTGATACTTCACAGAAAGAGGGAACAGGGACCTGGACTACATGTCAAACTGCTCTGTCTCTGATGCAGAGAGGACTCCCAGGTCGGAGACGAGTTGGCTGACTTCCAGGGAAGCGCCCACGTTTATGATCTTGACTTCAGACCCCAAAGACCTGGGGCTAAGTCCTGAACCCACCACTTCCCAGCCATGACCTTGGCTGAGGCACTTTCCTTCTCCAGGCCTCAGTTTCCTCATCTGTAAAATGGAACAAGAGCAATACCTGCCCTCAAGATCATAATGAAACGCAACGGCATGGCAGGCATGGTGCCTAGTGTGTAGCGCAGGCTCAGTTGATCCTCCCTATTATTGCTGATGACTGCTCTGCACCCCTCTGCCTGTGTTGTTACTAAATACAAAGGATAAAGGCTCAGAGCCATCACTCAGCTCACTCCCGCCCCATTGGTGGGATGTGGGTGTGTTGACCGGGCTGCTCCAGTTTGCCCAGGATAGCTGGTCACTGTATCTGTAGTCATTAGACCTGCAGTAACTACATCCACAGCCTGGCACCCCATTGGACTAGCATCTCACTTTTAACTTAGTGCGCATAATAATTTGTCACCCTACTTATAGGCAATTTCTGGAAGGCAGGTGACCTCTCCAGGTTAACAACAGAAAATAAATGCAGAGGCTGGGTGCAGTGGTTCATGCCTGTAATCCCAGCACTTTGGGAGGTTAAGGTGAGTGGATCACTTGAGGTCAGGAGTTTGAGACCAGCCTGGCTGACATGGCAAAACCCCATCTTGACTAAAAATACAAAAAATTAGCTGGGTGTGGTAATGCATGACTATAATCACAGCTACTCGGGAGGCTGAGGCAGGAGAATCACTTGAACCCAGGAAGCGCAGGTTGCAGTGAGCTGAGATCGCACCACCACACTCCAGCCTGGGTGACAGAGGGAGACTCTGTCTCAACAAAATAAAATAAAATAAAAATAAAAACAGAAAAGAAATGCAGAAAGGACACACAGCGAGCAAGTGGCAGGGCCAAGATCGGGAAGCCTTTGGACTGCAGAGCTGCGTCTTTCCCCAACATTCCACTCTCCTAACAGAGGAGCTGTGGGGACCATGGGCAAGCAGGAGAGCGGACCTCCTCCCTTGGCATCTGCGGGATACACACGCACCTCAGCTCTGGCCTCCGGCGGTCTCTTTTTCCCAGCTGGCATCCCTTGCTCTTGGCCTGCACCCTTGCCGTCTCTTTCCTGCAGGATTGGGGTGGCGGAGAAAGCCTCTTCCTCGGCCTCACTCCCTTCATCACAGTGCACGGCTTCATCTTCACTTTCCTCTTCTTCCGAGGAAGAGGACGACCCGGCCTTCACCATCTTGGATTTCAGGTAATCCATGTCTGACAGCTCCTTCTGCACAGCTGCCTTCAGTTCGAGGCCTGCCTCTTCTGGAAAGACAGGGAGGCTGAGATCAGTGATAGCTATGAGCAAACCGGAGTTCGGAGGCAGCAAATGGCAGATGGTCCTCCTAGTGAGAGGCCTGAGGCCCCACGCCCTGGTGTCCTCACCACACTGTGTCCATGGCCCCTGTGCCCAGCATCCCCCAAAAGTCCTCTGATTAGCAGTGCCAAATGGGGTGGGGCTACTGCAGCTTTGATATTCTCTGTGCCACACACTGAGCTCCTGGCTCCCTGACGCCAGCCATGTCTCCCCAGTTCTCTCTATATGGCAGCCTCCACGGCCCTTTTCAGAGTAGGTACAGGACGGTCAGTCTCTGCTTAACACCTTCCAGGGGTTTCTGGATGCTCAGGGTGAAACTCAAGCTCCTCATCAGGGACGGCTGCGTGGGCTTCTCCCACTGTCTCCTCCTGCTCCAGCCATCCCAACCCACATCAAGCCCCTCAAGCCCATGCATTTTCCTTTCCTCTGTGTCTTTGCTGTTCCCCTGCCTGGAACCCCTTTCTTCTCCCCTCCCCTACCGTGTCCCACTAAGTCCCCTGAGTTCCTCGGATGTGAACTTAGCACAGAAACATTACCAGGCATAACTGCACTAAATGCACATCCTCTCACCTTCAGACCCAAATACACTCCCAGCTCTCCACTGAGCAAGTACTCTCCTGTGTTGCAGTTGCTCCCTTGCCCACCAGGCCTCCCCCTACACCACAAACCCCTTCTGAGGACAAAGGCTCACTCCTTTACCTCCTCAGGGAGGCCTTCCCTGATAACTCTCCTGTCCCCCTTTCCTGCTTTCTCTCTGTAGCATTCATCATCCTCTGATATACCCGACAGTGGACTTACCTGCTTATTGTTCCTCTCCACAACCATAATCACAGCTCCATGGGGGAACAGACCCTTCTGTCTTTTGCTTATCAACATGGTCCCAATGCCTGAAGTATGCCTGGCAGATAGTAGGTGCTCAAGAAATATTTGTTGAGTGATTGACTGACTGACTGAATACCCAAGTAGGATCAGTGAAGGCAGACGCACCTGCAGAGGGATCATCACCCCCACTGGAGAGCTCAAGGGCTCACCTGACTCCTAGAGTATGGTACAGAGGGGCCCCCAGTGCCGATGAGCCCAATGGCAAGCACAGGTCTGTGCACATGGAGCACACAGTCCCCATGCCCTCACCTTCCAGGTCCTCCCCGGCTCCCTCCTCCTCACTCTCCTGCCCAGAATCGGAGTCGAAGTTCAGGTAGTCGCTGGCCGGCTTGCTCTTCCCTTTCGAGGGCTCAGCATCCAGGCCATCGTTCGCCCAAGTGGCTGCCTGCGCCCGCCTCTGATGAACTGACAGAAACTCCTGGAACTCTGTGTCCTCCTTCAGCTGGTGGCACCAGAACCCGGGCAGCAGGGACACGGGAAAAACGGAGAGGAAGAGGCAGAGAAGGCTCAGGTGGGGCTTGATCTTTCTGACTCTCAGGAGGGTGAGAAGATCCCTCAAGCTCATTTCCCCCATTCTCTAGAGGACCCCGAGGTTCAGCTGGGTCAGTTCTGAGGAAGGCAGAGTTGACTTCTCACCAGACAAAACTAAGAGGACATGAAGACAAGGCCAGGCGAGACCAGAGGCACAGCTCTCTGCTTCCCAGGGCCAGCCTCCATCCTCTCCAGCCTCCTCCCTCTCCCAGCCTCCACCCTCTCCAGCCTCCTCCCTCTCCAGTCTCTTCCCTTTCCCAGACTCCTCCCTCTCCCAGCTTCCGCCCTCTCCAGCCTCCACCCTCTGTAGCCTCCTTCCTCTTCACCCTCTTCAGCCTCCACCCTCTCCCAGCCTCTACCCTCTCCAGTCTCCACCCTCTTCCACCTGCTGCCCACCCTCCCTCCCTCTTGGGCAACAGGACAGACTCACCTTCTCCAGTTGACCTGCCACCTTTTTCTTCTTCTCGTCCTGAAAACAGAAGGCACAGAGAGTGAGGGTCACACAGATGAAGAGAGCTGGGAAACAGAACTGCATTGACTTGGGAGGGCCCATCTTCGGGAACCAAAAGGGAGTGACTACCCTGCTGGCACTGGGGACAGAGGCCAGAGTGACCCTTTACATACTTTCTTAATTTCTGGAGTAGTAGAGTCTTTTGGAGGCTGCTTGGGCTGGCTTGGTTTCTGGGCATGTTTGCTCCAGGCTCTGGGTTTGGCCGGGTCCCCAAATGACTTGCAGAACTCCACCTGTGTGGGAAAAGAGCCACGGCACCCAGGTGTTAGGTGCTGCCCTTCGGCACCTGGGAGCTCGGGCATTTTAGACAACTGCCACTGCCTAGCTGAGTTTGCTGAAGTAGATTACACATCGCCCCTTAGCCTGGGCTTTCTTCTTCAAGTCTAGAATGTAATACTTTAACAGTCTATCAGTATGAGTCTGTAATACTGTAATGGTAATAGCTGCCACTTACTGAGGAATTCCACATACCAGGTACTGTCTAAAGTGCTCTGCAAGTACTGATACACTGAGCCTCTCACATCAGTGACAGCTACGACTTTCTATAATTCAGATCAAGAAACTGAAGCACCAAGAAGTCAATTGCTCTGGGTTACCCAGGTAGTAAGTGATACAGTGAAGACTGGTACTCAGGGGGTCTCTGGGCTCTGGAACCTGAGTTCTTAACCATCCACTCTACAGGGTGGCGAGATGACCTGGGCCAAAAACTCAATCAGGCTCTGGGCAGGGCAATGTGGGGCAGTGGCTACCAGGGTCACCCCACACTGCCTTAGGTTAATTATCATAAAGTGAGCTTATCTGGCTCCAGAGAACAATTCTAGAGTGATAGGGACAGTGGGGTGACCACTGGAGGGACGGAAGAGTACTGGAGACCCAGTCTGAGCTGACGCACCATTCAGGCCCTAAAACCTCCAATACACTCCTCTGAGAGGACTTTGAGAGTGCTAGTTATTCAGGCAACCACCACTGCCAGCCACTCCCAGCCACGGTTAAGGCTGACGCTGGTCAACCAACCACTGCCCCTAGGGGAAGGAGCTGCCATCTGGTTGCAGTCCTTTTTAAGACACAGGCTCTCACTCCATTGACCAGGCTGGACTGCAGTGGCATGATCATAGCTCACTGCAGCCTCAAACTCTTGGGCTCAAGAGAGCCTCTTGTCTCAGCCTTCTGAATACCTAGGACTGCAGGCACATGTCACCATGCCCGGCTAATTTTTTTTATTTCTGTAAAGACGCAGTCTTGCTATGTTGCACAGGCTGGTCTTGAACTCCTGGCCTCAAGTGATCCTCCCACCTCAGCCTCCCAAAGTGCTGGCATAGGCATGAGCCACCACACCTGGCCAGTTACAATCCCTTTTGTGCACACTTTCAAAACAGGCTTGTTATTTCTATAATAATGACATATACTCACGGTACAAAATTCAAATAATATACAAAAGGACAATGAAAGTTAAAAAAAAAGTACTCCAATTCCTACCACTCATAGAGAGGAATGATTAGTATTTTGGTACAAATCCTATCCTATGGCCTTCTATGCATTTATCATACATGTATGGAGGAATACGATTGTGTCTAAATGGGATCACATGAGACATACATGTATTTGTCCATCATCTGTTTTTTCCTTCTCAAAAAGCGTTAGAGATGTTTTTACGAAGTCACACTAAATACACGAGTGACCTAAAGTGGAGCCCCCTCCTGCAGGAAGCTTTCCTGACTCCTCCCTGGTCAGGCTAGAGATCTTTGTTCTCCCACAGTCCCTGAGGCTCACCTCATCATAGCACTGATGTCACTGAGCCAAAGCAGCCTACTGACCTATCAGCCCCCTGCCTGCCCAGAGGCAGCTGGCTCCGTGAGGACAGGGGCTGAGACGTCACCTTTTTCTCTAAATTCCCAGCATCATTGAGTGCTTGCTAAATGCATGAGTGAATGGATGAGGTACAGCTGTGGTTCTCAAGGTGTGGGCCTCAGACCAGCAGCATGGGTGTCACCTGAGGGCTTGTTGGATGTGTGAATTCTTGGGTCCTGCCTCCATGCACTGAATCAGATGCTCTGGGGACGGGCCCAGGAAGCTGTTATAACAAGCTCTCAGGTGATTCGTATGCACATGAAAGTGTGTGAATCAGTGAGGAAGAAGACCAAAGACATCACAAACTGAAGAGGGATGGTCTTTGAACTCAAGTGTTGAGTGAAAGATCAAACAACATCACACTCGACAGCAGGTAAGGGTGAGACTCTCGCCCACTCACTGTGATCCGGGATGTGTCGATGAAGCTCTTGTTGAAATGCTTCAGTGCCTTTTGGGCCTCTTCCTCAGACTTGAAGCCAATAAAGCCAAACTTGCGGAACTTGCCATCTTTGGTGAACTTCAGAATGCAGTCCGTCAGCGTGCCGAAGGCAGCAAACAGCTGCCTGAAACGCTCCTCCTTCATCTAGGACAGAGGGAGAGGAATGAGAGACAAACGGGAAAGTCCCCAGAGCAAGGGGACGAAATGGGCTGGAAACCTGAGGTCATGAGATTCTCTAAGGGTGGCCTTAGATGAAGAGGGGCAGAGTGTGCTTTTCTAGCTACAACAGGTTCCAGCTGTGACTCTAGCACGAGTAGTGTGGCCTTGAGAAAGTCCCTTAACCACTCACTGATGTGGAAATCATGACTCATAATGGCTGCCGATGACATCTTCCTACTCTATGGGGCTCCTATGAGGATAAGACCAATTACAGAGGTAGTATTACATCTGCTACATAGTAGACACCTAATAAATACTTGTCGGAATAAATGAATGAATGAACAGGCAGGGTAAGCTCTATATATCTTTGTCAGTGAAGCCTCCCACAAAAAGATGCCCACATCCTAATCCTTGGAACCTGTGGATATGTTACCTTACATGGCAAAAGGGACTTGGCAGGTGTGATTGATGTGGAGATGGAGAGATGACCTGGATTATGCAGCCAGGCCCAATGTCACCTCATGGGTCCTTATGAGAGGGAGACAGGAAGATGAGAGAAGATGGAAACAGAGAAGATTGGAAGATGTTATCCTATTGGCTCCAAAAATGGAGTACATAACCATGAGCCAAGGAAGGCAGGTGCTTCTAGAAGCTGAAAAAAGGCAAAGGGACAGATGCTCCTATAGAGCTTCCCAGAAGGACTGCAGCCCTGATAAAGCCTCGATTTTAGGATTTCTGACTTGCAAAACTGTAAGATAACAAATTTGGATTGTTTAAGCCAGTAAGTTTGTGCGAATTTGCTATAGCTGTATTAAAAAACTAACACACTAATATTATAATTTGGTCAAGAAGCCCCACCCTATGGAAAATAGGCTCCTGGCTTCTCACCATCTTCACTGCAGCCAGGCTACCCTCACAACTCAGTTTTCTAAGCAGATACTGGGAGATTAGTGTGTGTGGTAGTGGAGTTGAGGGGACATTCAGGGCCCACAAACAGTCAAAACAAGTTTGAAAATGCAAGAAGCTAGAGGCCTTGGCAGTCCAACTAGAAGATGACATTTTCTGAGGTAGTTTCTTACTAACTGATCTCATCAAAATCTCAATCACACTGTGAGTTAGGAATTTTTATCCACATTTTATAGAGGAGAAAATGAAACTCATAAGGGATAAATGATCTGCCCAAGGCCTACAGAATCAAGGTTTGTGACTCAATTCAGAAATATAGAAGACAGTGAATTCAAGTCCTCAGTGCCTGGGAGAGACCAGGCTCAAGTCTGAATCCATCATTCCTTTGTCAAAAACCTTTTGGTGACTTTCTGGCACCAAAGTCTCAAGGACAAGCATCTAAAGAAAAACATGCAATTCTTCAAGATCTGCCCCGACTAACCGCTTCAGCACTACGTTTGCCAAACTCCTCACAGCCTTCTCACCTCTGAGGTTTTACTTTTGTTGTCCCCTCTGGGTTACATTTCCCAAGACAGGCCCTGGCTAACTCCTCATTCTCAGTTCAAACATCTATTCCAAGAGGTCTTTCTTAGATGCCTTAGGTGGACGAGATAACCAACCCTCACTGTGCTCCCATAGCACCCTGTTCATATTTCAGTGAGGCACCTTGCAGCATAATGATCTGGTGCCTCTCTTTTCTGCTAGCCTGCAAGTTCCATTAAAAATAAGGACCCAGGCTTATCCACCTCTATCTAAAGTGTCGGCAATATCACACGTACTCACTACTAAATATTTGTTGAAAAATAATTAAGACCAGTGCAGGCAATCATGGTGAGAGAGAGTCAGGTGTAGCAGTGAGGAATGCAAATTCTAGAAAAAGATTGCTCAATTCAACCCCTGCTCTATAAATTACACCAGTGTGTGAGCTCAGGCAAATCCCTGTACCTCTCTGCATCTTGGTTTCTTTACCTTTAAAATGGACGTAAACATAAAACTTACCTCACAGGGATGAGGTGAGGATTAAATGTTACTTTACCTAAAGCACCTGGAACCGTGCCTGGTACATAGTAAACTCTCCAAGTGTCAGCTGCAACTGCCCTTGTTTTTGTTATTCTTTCATTCATGAGATAAGACAAACAATAAGAGAGTCAACGACACCGTGAAGCGCAACAAAGCTGAATTTGGGAAGAAAAGGAAGTGCAGCCAGGCTAAAATAGATATTTTTAAGTATACTGCTCAGAGATGATGACAGGAGAATTAAAAACAAGAATATTACAGACACTGGAGGGGAGGAACAGATGATCTAAATTCCTTATTTTTCATAGTTGAGGGCTAGCAGATAGTCACTGGAGCAGGCAGGTCAAAAGGAGGAAGGTACACTCCTTGAATATACAGAGATACATGTGAGGAGTCCCAAAAACAAATCAATGAAGATGGTTCCTCCTGGACAGAGAGGGAAGGTAGGACAGAGCAAAGACTTTGCTACTCATGATATACACTACTATACTGCTTGAATTTTGAAAACCGTGTGTTACAAAGTTCCTTTGTCCCACCTGACAAAGGGGGAAAAAAAAAGGAAAGGAAAAAACTCACAACATTAAAACAGAAATTGGGGCCAGGCGCAGTGGCTTAGGCCTGTAATCCCAGCACTTTGGGAGGCCCAGGCGGTGGATCACCTGAAGTCAGGAGTTCGAGACCAGTTTGGCCAACCTGGCGAAACCCCATGTCTCTACTAAAAATACAAAAATTAGTTAGGCGTAGTGGCGCGTGCCTGTAGTCCCAGCTACTTGGGAGGCTGAGGCAGGAGAATCACTTGAACCCAGGAGGGAAAGGTTGCAGTGACTGGAGACTGCTGAGATTGCGCCACTGCACTCCAGCCTGGGCGACAGGGCCAGACTCCATTTCAAAACAAAACAAAACAAAACAAAAAACAAAACAAAACAAAAAACATGCGAGAGAGAGAGAGAGAAAAAAAAAGGATATAAGACAAACAATGATAAGAGAATCAACTACACAGTGAAGCACAACAAAGCTGAAGTTGGGAGGGAAAGGAAGTGCAGCTACGCTAAAAATCCTCATCCCACAAAGCGAGGCATCAAGAGACACTGTCTAACCTGACGGATGGATCAGTAATCCATTAAAAAAAAAAAAAAAAAAAAAAAAAAAAACAGCGACAAAGAGAGAAAAGGATGATCCATTCGAGCCCACCGCATCTAATCATCTAGTATTACGTACATTCACCTATTTTGCCTACCATGTGTCGAGTTCTGTGCTGGGCTCTAGCGAAACAAAAAATTATGGCTGGGTCACCACTCCCCACTTACTAGATAAATGCTGTAAAGCCTTTTACCCACTCCGTATTCCTACTTGCCCTAAGGATGGGAGTGGGAATTGGAACGCAGGTCCGCAGATTAATATTCCCCATGTCTTCCCCAACAGTCTCCAGACTGGGAGAGGAATATAAATACAGTGTTGGACAATATCCCAGGTCAACAACTAAAACACAGTGATCGAATGAAAGAGGTTGTGGGAGCAGGGCATTCGCCACAAGGTGGGAGTTGTCACCTCCCCGGGAAGAGTTGGGTTAGGAGTCAGGTACCAAACAACCGGTTGTGAAACCGTAAGCAGTCACTATTCCTCTTTCCCCGGGATCAAATGGGGATAAGCCCAGGATCCCGCCCTTTTTGAGTTCGGAATTGGCCCGGAGTCCTGCCCCAGAGCAAAAAATCTTCCATTACCTCCAGGCATCTCTTCCCTACCTCACAGCTCCCGGCTGGTCTCATTTCAGATTCCCAACTCCTGCCTCTGCACTCACCCCATTCGGGAGATTCTTCACGATCAATCGCGACATGGCGCAGAGTCCCCGCTGTTTTGATTCCAACACAACTGGACAGCGTCTTCCACCAACAACTTTCACGCTACCGCCCTGGGCGCCGCCATCTTTGCCGACCCGGAACACAGTCATGTGGCTGAGACCTCGGCCTGATCTGTCCGGAAGTAGGCGTGGCTAAATCAAAGCCACTCAGGGAAGTCACACCCTACAAGGGGTGGGCCCGGGCGCTTGCATTTTGCGCAGGCGCAGGGTTTTGGGCGGATTCTGGAGATGCCAATGCAGCGGCGAAGGCAGCAGGGGGTGCCGGTCCCTAACGTGCGCTGGGTCCGCTTGGTGTTAAGGGTCGCGCCAACAGGGCAGTCGCGTTCTCGCCGTTTTCCTACTTTATTTTTATTATTGAGCCCTAGGACTGCCCTGAGAACGGGGGCAAGATTAGGGACCCTTGCGTTCCTCGTAGAAATGGGGAAAGTGAAGCTTAGAGAGATTGCCAGCCAACATAAATCAAGTATTGAGCCTTTTGTGTAAATACTTGGAATGAGCATGTTGGAAATAAAGGCTCTCATTTTGCAGGCAGATAAACTGGGAATCGTGCGTGTAAAGCAGCTTGCTCAAAGTCTTATAACTATGAATTGGAAAGTCAGATTCGAACTAGGGGCTGCCTAGGGCCCTACAATGAGTCTCTACGCCTTCAACCCCAACACCACAAGCATTTTGCCTCCCTTCCTAATGTTTGGAACTCTCAGCTGGCCGATCTTCTAGCTGAGATATCTTGGCCAAAATGGCCTCTGAGCCTTTGTGTCTACTTCTGTAAAATGGGAATAATTCTTTATTATGCTAGGGGTTAAGGAGGTGAGAATGTAAAAGGGATGTTATCTTCCTATTGCTTCTCTGAGCATTCTCAGTACCCACTCTTGGATGGAGACAGCCCGTGAAAACCCCTATTTTCGCTCTTGAATGACAGTATTTCCTTTCCGTTTCCCCACAGTGCCTCAGCTGCACTGGACGTTGCTCCCACGCTTTTGCAATTTCCTTCACCTAAAAGACATTCCCTCCTCACTTCTTATTGTTAACAGCTTTATCACAAACCATACAATTCACCCACTTAAAGTGCACAATTAAACGGTGCTGAGTATATTTACAGAGGTGTGCAGCCATCACCACAGTTAATGCTAGGACATTTTCGTTACCCCCAAAGAAACACCGCACCCTTTAGCTATAACCTGCCAATTCTTCCCTCTCCCTTCCCCCTGATAACCACTAATCTACTTTCTGTCTCTATGGATTTGTCTATTATGGACATTTCATATAAATGGAATAATACAATATGTAGTCTTTTGTGACTGACTTCTTTCACTTAGCATAATGTTTTCAAGGTTGTTCCATGTTGCAGCATGAATCAGCACTTTATTTATTTGTTTATTTATTTGAGACAGTTTCTGGCTCTGTCACCCCTACTGGAGTGCAGTGGCACAATCTCAGCTCACTGCAACCTCTGCCTCCCAGGCTCAAGCCATCCTCCCACCTCAGTCTCCTGAGTAGCTGGGACTACAGGCACATGCCACCATGCCTGGCTAATTTTTTTTTTTTTGGTAATTTTTTGGTAAACGCGAGGTTTCAACATGTTACCCAGGCTGGTCTTGAATTCCTAGGCTCAAGCAATCCACCTGCCTTAACATTTCAAAGAGCTGGTATTACAGACGTGAGCCACCACACTTTTTTTGCTGAATAGTATTACATATATGGATGTACTACATTTTATTTATTCATCAGTTGATGGGCATTTGGGTTGTTTCCACCTTGTGGCTATTGTGAATAATCTGACTGTGAACACTTACCTATAAGTTCCTGTGTTGGCATATGTTCTTATTTCTCTTGGCTATATTCCTAGGAGTAGGATTGCCTGATCATATGGTAACTCTATACTTAACCTTTTAGAACCTGCTAACCTGTTATCCAAAATGGCTTCCCCATTTTACATTCCTAGCAGCAGTATATGAAGGTTCAAATGTCTCCCACATCTCCTCCAATGTTTGTTATTGGTCTTTATATTAATAGCCATTCTCGTGGGTGTACACTGGTGACTCAATATGGTTTTGATTTGCATTTCCCCAATGACTAATGAAACAGCATCTTTCATGTGCTTTTGGCCACTGGAATATCTTTCTGAACCCACTCCCATCCCCTCTCTAAGACCAGCTCAAGCATGGCGTCCTCGAATATGCCTCTTTCCTACTGAGACCCAAATGCAGGGAGCTCATACGTCTGCCACAGCATAAACCTACAGAAATCGCTGGTGAGGAGCACACGATGTAGGTTCAGAGTTATAGATGAGGCCACTTGTTCTCTCCACATTATATTGCCAAAGGGGCGTCCTTAGATCTATCTTTGCAAAGCATCACACCGGGCACCAGGAAGAGACAGGTAATAGGAGTTCATTAAATGCTAATTGTAAATTAAGGTCTGTCCGTTCAACAGAATTCCATGCAGTTATTAAAAAACAGGTAGGTATGTAGCTATAAATGTTTTTGAAGGAAATGCATCAGTCAGCAGGACGCAGATGTATACTCAAAAAGATTTAATGAAAGAAAATCTGGACAAGAAGCTATTTACGGAAGTGTGGGCAGTGTAATGGGATGAATGATCCCCCCTCCCCTCGCCACCACACACACTGGGGGCATCCTGACCCCTGGAAGCTGTAAATGTGACTTTATTTGCAAAAAGGGTTGTATTAGTTTGTTCTCACGCCGCTAATGAAGACATACCCGAGACTGGGTAATTTATAAAGGAAAGAGATTTAATGGACTCACAGTTCCACATGACTGAGGAGGCCTCACAATCATGGTGGAAGAGCGAGGGATGTCTTATATGGTGGCAGGCAAAGAGAGAATGAGAACCAAGTGAAAGGCTTTCCCCTTATAAAACCATCAGATCTCGTGAGACTTATTCACTACCATGAGAACAGTGTGGGGGAAACCACCCCCGTGATTCAATTATCTCCCACCGGCTCCCTCCCAGGACACATGGGGATTATGGAAGCTACAATTCAAGATGAGATTTGGTGGGGACACAACCAAACCATATCAAGGGTCTTTGCAAATGTACTTAAGGATCTCAAAATGAGATCATCCTGAATTATCCTGGTAGACCCTAAATCTAGGACCCTCTTAAAGGACACACAGAGAACATCATGAGAAGGTGGAGGCAGAGTCTGGAGTGATGCAGTCACAAGTCAACGAAGACCTGGAAGCTGGAAGAAGCAAGGAAGGGTTCTCCTCTGGAGGTTTTGGAGGGAGCATGGCCCTGCTGGTACTTTGGGGGCTTCTGGCCTCCAGAAATGTGACAGAATAACTTTGCATTGTTATGCCATCTAATTTGTGGTAATTTGAGACAGCAGCTACAGAAAATGAATACGGAAGGGTTAAGGGAACCAACAAAGGACGGTCAAACCCCAGGGCCCAGCAACAGTGGGGAGCTATCACCACCCCTGGGGCTGAAGGGCAGAGCGGGACATGTCATCCCAGGGCCTCAGTGATGCCAGAAGCTGTGGAAGGGGGGCGTGCTTTAAGGGCTAGAGCTATAGAGAGATACAGCCACTGTGGAACCACAGGTGTGTGTGTGTCGGGAATAAATACCCTGTCGCCTCTTTCTCTTCCCAGCTGTAGTTTCCTACTGGAGCCTCCCCTTGGCTGAACCAATGGGAAGCTGGAGGCATGGTCACAGGTGTTGCGGTGCACACAGATTGCATCTGGGGCACAGAGCAGGGTGGAGGAGCAAGCTCAGGGAACAGGAGATGGGGTGTTGGAGAGGAACTAGCACATGGGACAATCTCCAAAATATATTGTTAAGTGAAAACCAGCAATGTACTAAGTAATTTATTACGTATACTGTCACTTAGGTTAAAAAAAGAAAACGGGAGGGAGGTGGGCAAGGATACATAGATAGTTGTCATGTTTGTTGACAGGGTACTCGTAAATTTCCAAATTTATTGTCTTGCAGTTCTGAAAGCTAGAAGTTCAAGATGAAGGTGTTGGCAGTGCTGATTCCTCCTGAGAGCCATGGGGGTGAATCTGTTCCTCCTGTCGCACTTCTGGTGGTGTGCTGACAATCTTTGATACTCCTTGGCCTGTAGACACGTCACCCCAATCTCAGCCTTCATCTCCACATGACAGTCTCCCTGTGTCCACGAGTTTGTGTACAAACTTCCCCATTTTATAAAGACAACGGTCACATTGGATTAGAGCTCATCCTAATGACCTCATTTTAACATAGTTACTTCTGTAAAGACTGTTTCCAAACAACGTCACTTTGTGAGATATGAAAGGTTAAGACTCCAGCATAGGAATTTGGAGGGGACACTATATATGACTTATGTAAGCAAAGGTGATCTCAAAAGATATGTGAGGAAGTGGTAACAGCAGTTGCTTCTGGGGAGGGGACTGAGGAAGTGGGTATAAGGATGGATGGAAATGTCGTTTACCTTGAGTAACCTCTTGTAATTTTGATATTTCATTATGAAAAAATTATCTATTATTTTTAATACATAAAAATGTTAATCATGTACAAACTACATCTGCATGTATTTATACTTAACTATAGGGTAAAGCCAACAAGCATGTATATTAATTGTGGTCATTTCTGAAGGGTGGCTTTGGAGGGGTGAAATTGTAGGGAGACTAATAAATCTCTATGTATCTATTTTGGGTTTTGTCTTTTTTTTTTTTTTTTTGAGACAGTAACTGGGATTATAGGTGCACACCACCATGCCTGGCTAATTTTTTGTATTTTGAATACAGATGGGGTTTCACTATGTTGGCCAGGCTGGTCTCAAACTCCAGACCTCAAGTGATCCACATGCCTCGGCCTCCCAAAGTGCTTGGATTACAGGCAGGAGTGACTGTGCCCGGCCTTTTTTTTTTTTTTTTTTTTTTTTTTTTCCTGAGACAAGGTCTTGCTCTGTCACCCAAGCTTGTGTGCAGTGGTGTGATCATGGCTTACTGCTGCCTCGACCTCCTGGGCACAAGTGATCCTCCTTCCTCAGCCTCCTAAGTGGCTGGGACTACATGCATGAATCACCACACCCAGTTAATTTTTAAATTTTTTGTAGAGACAGGGTCTGGCTTTGTTGCCCAGGCTGGTCTCAAATTTCTGGGCTCAAGTGATCCTCTCGCCTTGGCCTCCCAAAGTGCTGGGATCACAGGTGCACGCCACTGTGCCTGGTCTGTATATGTTTTAAACCAGAGATTGGCAAACTTTTTCTTAAACAGCCAGAGAGTAAGTATTTCAGGCTTGGTGGGCTATGTGGTCTCTAATGCGACGACTCCACCCTGCTGCTGTATTTTGAACACATCCAGAGCTAACATGTGTGGCCATGTTCCAATAAAACTTTATTGGCCGGGCGCGGTGGCTCAAGCCTGTAATCCCAGCACTTTGGGAGGCCGAGACGGGCGGATCACGAGGTCAGGAGATCGAGACCTTCCTGGCTAACACAATGAAACCCCGTCTCTACTAAAAATACAAAAAAATTAGCCGGGCGAGGTGGCGGGCGCCTGTAGTCCCAGCTACTCGGGAGGCTGAGGCAGGAGAATGGCGTAAACCCGGGAGGCGGAGCTTGCAGTGAGCCGAGATCGCGCCACTGCACTCCAGCCTGGGCGACAGAGCGAGACTCCGTCTCAAAAAAAAAAAAAAACTTTATTTACAAAACCAGGAAGCTACCCCATGAGCTGTAGTTTTAAGTTACAGGATTATGGGATGTATTGGTTTTCTATGGCTTCTGTATTAAATTACCAGAAACTGGATGGCTTCAAACAACAGAAATGTATTCTCTTGCAGTTCTGGAGGCCAGGAATTTAAAATTAAGGTGTCAGCAGGGCAGTGGCCTGTCCAAAGGCTCAAGGTGGGAGGATCCTTTTTTGTCTCCTCCAGCTTCTGGTGGCAGTAGGTATTCCTTGGCTTGTGGCTGCATAGCTCCCATCTCTGCCTCTGTTTTCACATGACCTTCTCCACTCTGGTGTCTGAGTCAGATCCACCTCTCTATGCTTCCTCTTAGCAGGACACCTGCCATTGAGCTTAGGGCTCACTCTAAATCCAGGTCAATCTCATCTCGAGATCCTTAGCTAATTATATCTGCATAGACCCTTTTTCCAAAAAGAGTCACATTCACAGGTTTTGAGGATTAGGATGTAGGCATATCTTTTTGGGGGCTGCTATTCGACCCATGAGATCTGCTTGCTTTGTAGTAGTTTACTCTGAAGATCAGATTTCACCCTCTCTCTGTCTTGTGTAGACTTTGTCTATTCAATTAAAACACACATGCATGTAAAAATGTACCCTCAAGCCTGGAGTCAATGACTTACGGGTCACTGTTTCAAAGTCAACAGATATTTATTGTTATGTCTTTAATTAAATAATAACTGGAGGGTTGTTTCCTGCACACTGTGATATTTAACAGATATTTATTGATATGTGATATGAATTAAATGACAACTGGGGGGTTGTTTGCTGCAAACCGTGACCCTGGTTAGGGTGGGCTGGGGCAGGCTTTATGAGGCAGCTCTGAAATATTAGCCTTTTACAAGAGGGCCAATGTTGCCCAGCCAGTCCTAGTTTCACGTACTTTTATTATTTTCATGAACTACCTTTATTAAAATGTACAATTCAATGTAGCCTGCCCTAAAAAATTTCACAAATCAGAAGGTCTTTCAAAGGTATTAAAAGAAAATGGAATGCCCATTACGAATCCCCACATCCCAATTCTGGGTCCAGAAAATATGGTCGCCACATGTGTGAGGAGGAGGGACCATTCTCAGGTTATATATTCCCGTGAATTTAATAAGCAGCCACATTATAACATTATTATTAGTCTTCCTGCTCTCCAGCCTTCCTGTTTTGTCTCCTGCCTCCTTTTTTCTCCCAGCAGAACTAAGCCAGAGGCACCTCGATGCCACCAGGCTGGGCTCTCCAATTATACCTAGATGTTTAAAAAATTCAGTCCGGTCTAAGCCAGCTCCATCCCTGGGCTTCATCAGTGTACTTCTTTGGGAGGCCGAGATGGAAGGATCCCTCGAGCCCAGGAATTCAAGACCAGCCTGGGCAACATAGTGAGCTCCTGTCTCTACAAAAAAGTACAAAAATTAGTGAAGTGTGGTGGCACATGCCTGTAGACCCAGCTTCTTGGGAGGCTGAGGTGGGAGGATCACCTGAGCCCAGGAAGTTGAGGCTGCAGTGAGCTATAATTGTGCCCCCACACTCCAGCTTGGGCAACAGAGGGAGATCCTACCTCAAAAACAAAACAAAACAAAAATCCCAAAACACAAAGCATAAGTGTATGTACTTGAGGATGTGAGAGAAGTAGTGCCTGGTCCCTGAGGGAATTAACTTCCCAGCTGGAGAAAGGCCAGTTATTGGGGAGGGATTCTAGAAGGTTCTAGAAGATAATGGAGAGAGGAGAGGAAAGCAAACTTGATTTCCTTCCTATGTCAGTTGGTCCCAGTGAGAGGGACCAATGGGCACCCAGCTGCTCTGGCTAGAAACCTAGGGGTCGTCCTGAGCCCACCCCTCACTCACCAGCCTATGTCTAACCCATCATCAAGTTCTGCCAACCCCAATTTTTAAAGATTTGCCGAACACATCATCTTTTCCCTGTCTCCACTGCTATCAGGCTAGTCCAAGCACATATTGTATTCATTTCCTGCGGCTGCTGTAACAACCCCAAATTTAGTGGCTTAAAACCACACGCATTTATGATCTGCAGTCTGGACAGCAGAAACCCTAAAGCCGAGGGTGGCAGGGTGGTAGAGGCGGCAGCAGGGCTCTGGAGGCTGCAGGGGAGAACCTGTTTCCCTTAGCTCGTGGCTCCTGCCCCCATCCTCAAAGTTCTCTCTTTGACCCTCTGGTCTGTGGTCACATCTTCTCTTCTCTCTGACCCTCCTGCTGTACATTTATCACTACACTGGGCTCACCTGGATAATCCAGGGTTATCTCCTCATCTCAAGATCCTTAATTTATCAACTGAAAAAGTCCCTTTGCTGTAGAAGGCGATGTACTTACAGGTCCCAGGGATTAGGACGTAGACACCATTGGCAGACATTATTCAGCCTACCAAAACCATCATCCTGCCCATGTTATTCCACCAACACCCTCATTGGTCCCCTTGTTCTGTCTTTTACTTCTGCGGACTCTTTAAAACAAAAGCCAGACTGACCAGTGCCTTCACTGCCGAAGCCTCCCAGTGCCCCTGGGGTCTGACCAAAAGAAGAAGGTGTCACCTCAGTCTCTGACTTTGCTTCATCCCGTCCAGCCTCCCTGCTTGTCCTCAACCCCCTCCTGCAGGCTTCCGCCCCAAGACCTTTGCAATTTGCCGTGTTCTCTGCCTGGAGCACCTTTCCCCCTCCATGGGTCCCCTCCCTCACTCACTTCCCTCAGGTCTCTGATCAAAGTTCATCTTCCCAGAAAAGCCCTTCCTGGCCACCATCTCTGAAAGGGCACCAACCACTCCATTCTACCCTACAGTCCGTTTTTTTCTGTTTTTCTTTTTCTTTTCTTGAGACAGAGTGTATTGCTCTGTTGCCAGGCTGGAGTGCAGTGGTGTGATCTTAGCTCACTGCAACCTCTGCCTCCCAGGTTTGAGCGATTGTCCTGTCCCAGCCTCCTGAGTAGCTGAGACTACAGGTGCATGCCACCACACTGGCTAATTTTTGTATTTTTAGTAGAGATGGGGTTTCACCATGTTGGCCAGGATGGTCTCGATCTCTTGACCTTGTGATCCACCCGCCTTGGCCTCCCAAAGTGGTGGGATTACAGGTGTGAGCCACTGCACCTGGCCTAGTCCGTTTTTTCATCGTGTTATTATGACCTGGCATTTCTTACTTTTTATGTGTCTGTTTGTTGGTCTCTCCCAGTAGCAGCATTATCCACGAAAGCAGAGATTGCATCTGATTTATGTACTGGGTGTCCCTGGCACCCAATCCTGTGCCCCACCAGACCCTCTGAGGCAAGACCTTTGGTTTGAATTGTTTTCTGACCCTTTATTGACCACACCTTGAAGAATTGACTCAATGGGTAACCATAGGTGCATTGCAAAAGATATTTTGGGTAAGGGTTGGGGGTTGGGAGAGAAAGGAGGAGGAAACTTTCCTTGCTTGGCGTGAGACGGGCAGGGCGATGACGGCAGTTTCAAGAGGTGAAAATGTGCACAGGAACTGAGAATTCAGCTTTGTTCAGGGTGAGGGGTAATAGGGAGAAAGCTGTTGCTCTCTTGCCCCAATCCTTCTGTCCCTGCTGGGCATGGTTCAGAGGCACTGGGGAGGACTTGTAGAAATGTATCATATAGCTATGCTTACACATTAATATTTATTGCAACATTGTTTGCAATCACCAAGGATGGGCAATAGCCAAAATGACCATCAATAGAGAACTGGTGAGACAATGGATAAAATATCATGTAGATATTCAGAAAAGAATGAAGCAGTGCTCAGCTCTTGATTTCAAATCCATTCTTTAATAAAAAGGACCAGGGCTCTTTGGAGTAATGGCTATTTCTAGGGCTGGGGCAGGGAATACACAGGTGAACCTGGAGTATCTTGTAATGCCAAAAAGTAAGAACAAGCTCAAAACAAAATATGTTCCCTAATGGGACACAAGAGCCAACTGAAAGGGCTTCCAGTGCCCAAGGCTGGAATATTTTGAGTAACAAAGTAAATAATATGGCCTGGCACCGTGGCTCGCGCCAGTAATCCCAACACTTTGCGAGGCTGAGGCGGGTGGATCACCTGAGGTCGGGAGTTTGAGACCAGCCTGGCCAACATGGTGAAACACCATCTCTACTAAAAATATAAAAATTAGCCAGGCATGGTAGTGGGCACCTGTAATCCCAGCTACTCGGGAGGCTAAGGCAGGAGAATTGCTTGAACCTGGGAGGTGGAGGTTGCAGTGAGTCGAGATAGCACCACTGTACTCTAGCCTGGGCAACAGAGTGAAACTCCGTCTCTAAATAAATAAATAAATAAATAAATAAAGTAGTATTGGATTATAACCCAAAGTACAAAACAAATATTCATAAGCCCAGTGATATAAATAAGTAATAGAAAATAAAATACATGTGGAGGATAAATAAATTGAGAATTTCAAATCATTTATGATAATACTTGTCCCTCAAGGCTGGGCATGGTGGCTCACAGCTTGTAATCCTGGCTCTTTGGGAGGCCAAGGCGGGAGGATTGCTTGGGCCCAGGAGACCAGCCTGGGCAACATGGCAAGATCCCAATCTCTACAAAAAATGGAAAATTAGCCAAGCATGGTGGTGTGCACCTGTAGGCCCAGCTACTTGGGGGGCTGAGGTGGGAGGATTTCTTGAGCCCAGGAGATTGAGGCTGCAGTGAGCCATGGTTTCACCACTATACTCCAGCCTGGGCAACAGAGTGAGACCCTGTCTCAAAAAAAGAAGAAAAGAAGAAAAGAAGAAGAAGAAGAAGGAGGAGGAGGAGGAAGAGGAGGAGGAGGAGAAGGAGAAGAAGAAGAAACATCACTTCCAAGCCTTATGTATGGGCTGTGCATCATGACTTCCAGAGACTATATTACAGAAAAGGAGGGAGAAGAATAGCTTTATGGTGGAGAAACCTGAGAAATGTGACCTGAGCCAGGTGGCTAAGGTTAAGATCAACAGAGACGAGTCATGTTGACGTATGTACGCTTGATAGGAAATGACCGTTCACATCTGTGGTCATCCCCCCAGAGACCCACAACCAAAGTCTAATTATGAGAAAACATCAGACCAACCCCCGTTGAAGGACATCCTTCAAAATCCCTGGGCAGTGGCCCTCAACACTGTCAAGGCCATTGAAAACAGGAGAAATCTGAGAAACTGTCACAGCCAAGAAGAGCCTAAGGAATAAACAGAATATGGGATGCTGGGACAGAAAAAGGACATTAGATACAAACAAACAAACAAACAAACAAAATGTCTGAATAGAGCATGGACTTGAATGAATAGTAATGTATCAGTATTGGTTCATTAATTGGGACAAACATTCCAGAGTGATGCTGACAATAAGGAAATCTGGGTACAGGGAATTTGGGAACTCTCTGTAAGGTTTTCACAACTCTTCTGTAAATTTAAACTATTCCAAAATAGTTTATTAAATATTTCTTTTGTTGTTGTTTTTGCCCAGGCTGGAGTGCAGCGATGTGACCTCAGCTCACTGCAGCCTCCGCCTCCCAGGTTCAAGCGATTCTCCTGCCCCATCTTCCTGAGTAGCTGGGATTACAGGCACGTGCCACCACTCGGACATAATTTTTGCACTTTTAGTAGAGGTGGGGTTTCACCGTGTTGGCCAGGCTGGTCTTGAACCCCTGACCTCAAGTGATCTGCCTACCTCCATCTCCCAAATGCTGGGATTACAAGTGTAAGCCACTGCACCTGGTCTATTAGATATCTCTTAAAAGACATTTTGAAAGTGAAAAAAGAAGGGTGCAGTAATTCTGTATTTATAGATGTGTATTAATAGCCAAAGTATATTCCAAGTCATCAAGATAGCACACAGCTGCATCTTGCTTTTTTGGCAACAATTCTGCAGGCTCACATGGTGCTGTGTCCTTTATAGTGCACCAAACTGAGAGGCATGTGACATCAATTTGCCTCAAAACTGATGATGATAACTTTACTTTTTATTTATTTTTTTTGAGACAGAGTCTCGCTCTGCCGCCAGGCTGGAGTACAGTGGCATGATCTCACTGCAACTTCCACCTCCCAAGTTCAAGCAATTCTCCTGCCTCAGCCTCACGAGTAGCTGGGACTAAGGCATGCGCCACCAAGCCCAGCTAATTTTTGTATTTTTAGTAGAGACGAGGTTTCACCATATTGGCCACGATGGTCTTGATCTCTTGACCTCGTGATCCATCCACCTTGGCCTCCCAAAGTGCTAGGAATACAGATGTGAGCCACCGCTCCCAGCCTGTGATGGTAACTTTGATCGCTTGGCTGAGGGGTGCCTGCCAGGTTCCTCTTTTGTAAATTTTTTCTTTTTGTCATTAACAAGTAATCTATAGGTTTTTAGAAATGTTGTTAGTATGTAGAAAGGCTCAGAGAGAGTGCATTTTAGTTAATTTAGTTTTTTTTTTTTTTAAGGTGTACATAGGTCCTGAGGCAACCTTCTTCTCATCTGCTGACATACAGGGAAACTGAGGCCCGGAAAGCAGGAAACGCTTGCCCAAGATCACATTGTAGAGACCAAGGCCAGGTTCGAGTTTGGCTCCCTTTGCTTCTTGCTACCTGTGACCACCCCTAGGGGCCAGGAGGTGGAGCCAGTGGAGAGGGGTGCTAGAGATGGTTGCCCTGGGGTGTCACCATCTGCTATGTTGAGTGTCACCAATGTAGCCCAGCATTTCACTGCCCACCCCAAAAAGGCATCTCTGAAGGGCATCTTCCTACTCCCAGGCAACTGCAGAGGAGCCTCAAGGGAGAATCCAAGTGGCCAGGATGACTCGAAACAGGAGACCAGGTATGCACTAGCTTCAGCCACGCCTGCACGGAGACCAGGCAGTTCACCTGCGGCAGGTGGCAGCTGAGCCTTGGCCCCGGTGGGCCCTGTTGGGGGCCCAGCATTAGAGATGGGGGGCCCTCCTGCTCTTGGCAGTGAACCAGAAATATTCACCTGGGAGGAGGAGAAATAACAAATTATTCATCAAACAGACTATGGATGGGAAAAAGCTAAATTTACTCTGAGAAGACAAGCCAACGAGGTGTCTTATGCCAGGCTCTGGAGGCTCAAATTCCAGGGCCGCTTTCACTGGGGCTGGCTGTGATGCTCAGTGAGGACCCAGGCAGGGTGATCTAGGGATGGGTTGGAATTAAAATCAGAATCATTGTCTCCTTTTTAAATTTTCCAGCAGTGCTGTGGGCTGATACCACTTTCACACATACAGAGAATCATCAAGGTCTGGCTTAAAAAAGAGTTCGGTTGAAGGAATGGTTTGCCAGAAAAAATAAATAAATAAATAAACAAATAACTGAAATGAAAGAGAGGTTTTTTTTTTTTTTTTTTTTTTTTGAGTCAGGGTCTAACTCTCTCACCCAGGTTGGAGAGCAGTGGCACAACTGTGGCTCACTGCAGCCTTGACTTCCTGGGCTCAGGTGATTCTCCCACTTCAGCCTCCCAAGTAGCAGGGACCACAGGTGCACTCCACCACACTCAGATAATTTTTAAAACAATTTTCGTAGAGATGGAGTTTTTGCATGTTGCCCTGGCTGGTCTCAAACTCCTGGGTTCAAGTGATCCGCCAAACTCAGCCTCCCAAAGTTCTGGGATTAGAGATGTCAGCAATGACACCAGCCCCATCACTACATTTGATTGTGGTTCAACTAGACAGGGAGCTCTGCTTCAGGGAGGCAGACATGACCATTCATTCACTCACTTATTATTCACATAGTTACTGAGCACCTGCTCTGTTCCAGACCCTGTTCCAGGAACTGAGAGTATAGCACTGGTCAGGACAGACATATTCCTTGTCCTTAGGAGGGTTATAGTCTAGTCAGAGAGACTGACATTAAAAGGCATACTCTGGCTGGGCATGGTGGCTCACTCCTGTAATCCCAACACTTTGGGGGGCCGAGGCAGGCAGATCACCTGAGGCCAGGAGTTCAAGACCAGCCTGGCCAACATGGCGAAATCATGACTCTACTAAAAATACAAAAATTAGCTGGATGTGTTGGCACACGCCTATAGAGACTTGGGAGGCTGAGGCACAAGAATGGCTTGAACCTGGGAGGTGGAGGTTGATGTGAGCCGAGATTGTATCATTGCACTCCAGCCTGGGTGACAGAGCAAGACTCTGGGTCTCAAAAAAAAAAAAAAAAAAAAAAAGGCATACTCCTATAATTCATCATTATGTTCATTGTTGCCATCACAATGAATGATATACTCATTATGGGACAAGTTCTTCACCTTCATAGGCACCATCTTGGAGGAGAAGGGGCTGTGCTTCTCCAAGGTCATGTCCAAGTCTAGTTTCTGCTTTGAAATGAGTGGAAAATCCTCCTCTTCAACCATGGGCTGTGCCTGCCTACCCCTCCTGGCTTTTCTCTTGAAGTAAGCATCATCATCATCTCTCCAGTTGTCCTCTTCCATTCCACTTCCGAGGGGAGCCCTGGAAAGTCAGAGCCATGAAGTAACTCATCCGTGATGATGACATGGAGCCCTGGAGAGAGAAGAAACATAGGCGGTAGAGAGACCCGAGTCCAAATCCCATCTCTGACACTTCATGCTGTGTGACCTTGGGTCAGTCAGTCACCCTCTCTGAACCTCATTCCTCATTTGCAAAGCAGGACCAGTAATGCCTACTTCCAGGGTCGTGGTGAGGATTAGAGAGAATATATTTATGCTGCCTAGCACAATGCCAACAGCAGTAATAACCAAATTGTATTTTGATGTGCCAGGTACTGGTTAAAACAGACTAGCTCATTTAAACCTCACAGCAACAAGTGATGTAGGTAGAATTATTATAGATGAAGAAATTCAAGCACAGAGAGGTGAAGTGACTTACCTGGGCTCACTCAGCCAGGAAGTAGTGAACAGAGATTCAGAATCTGCATTGTATCCACTATGCCATGTATCGAATAGCTGCAGTCGATGCCTCTTTGCTGGTGTTACATTTTTGCCTCCCAGTATTCTCACTAATTGCCAGTCCCCACTTCTCATCTCCTTTTCTCTTTTTCTTATTAGGTGAGAGGCATCTTAACTCAGCTGATCTTTGTGAGGGTGTTAGAAAAACTGCCTACAATTCTATATAATTACCAGCAGGGGACGCCAGAGGACCGTGGATAAGCCCGTGCAGCGCCTTAGAAGCAATGCGAAAAATCCTTAGGAGGCTGAATTAGGAGAGCTGGGACTTTCACAACAGCGAGAGACGTGCCCAAGCTGGCCTTGTGCACAATGGATGGATCTTATTCCTGATTTTGCCCCTGTAGGGAGACAGAATCCGGCCTTCTCACTGGAAGGACCCTGATGAACAGAGCGTCCAGCTCTAGTTGGTCAATAAATTTTTCTGCATAAATAAATATGTAGATTTGAACCGGGAGGAAGTTAAAGAAGCCAGAGGGGCCTCAGTACAGACAGCAAGAAGGAGCTATCTGGCTGGGCAGGGAAACTGAGCTCATGAGGGTCTTATGCAAGGAAGAGGCCACTGAAGTTTTGCAGCTACTTCTATGAAGGTGGGGCCAGGATAAGGAAATGCCAAGAAGTCCTAGGGCACCAGGAACCTGCAACAGTGGGAGTCACGGTAGGCTGAGAAATGGCCCCTTGCAAGATACGCACTCCCTCAAAAAAAGGGGAGAGGTCTTTGCAGATGTGATGAAGTTAAGGCTCTTGGGATGAGAGATTATCCCTACATGCCATCGCATGTACCCTTACAGGGGGAGGCAGAGGGAGATTTGACACACAGCAGAGATGGAGCCAGGTGTGGTGGCTCACGCTTGTAATCCCAACACTTTGGAAGGCCGAGGTGGGCAGATAGCTTGAGGTCAGGAGCTCGAAGTCAGCCTGGCCAACATGGTAAAACCCGTCTCTACAAAACATACAAAAATTAGCCAGGTGTGGTGAAACACACCTGTAGTCCCAGCTACTTGGGAGGTTGAGGTGGGAGGATTACTAGAATCCAGGAAGTGGAGGTTGCAGTGAGCTGAGATTGTACCACTGCACTCCAGCCTGGGCAACAGAGTGAGACCCTATCTCAAAAAAAAAAAAAAAAATAGCACTGTGGAGATGGAATGCAGAGAAACTAAAGGGTGTCAGCCTTGAAGACTGGTGTGATGCAGCCACAAGCCAAGGAAAGTTGGCAGGCCCCTGAAATCGGAAGGGAGAATGGGGTGGGTTCTCCCCTAGAGCCTTCAAAGGGGACCTGCTGATAACCTAAATTTTAACCCAGCCATGCTGATTTCAGGCTTCTAGCTTCCAGGGCTGTGAGAAAATAAATTTGCATTGTTTTCAATGTGTGTGGTCATTTATTACAGCAGCCACAGGAAAGGAACCCAGATGCAGGGAGAGGGAGTGAGGTTACTGGACTACTTAGAGAGGACCAGCAGAGCCCTGGCTGGGCCTGGGGCTCTAACTGCCTCTTCTTCCCCCTCCTGCTGCAATCGCCTGTCGGTGCCTCCCATGGGCTGACCCCAGCCAGAAGGTGAAGGACAACAGGTAAGGGAGCCATGGGTGATGCAGTCCAACGGGCCAGCCTCCTGGGCACAGAGCTGGGCGGTTGAGGGGGACACATGGCTCATAACCAGCGCACCTGCTGTGTGCCCAGCATGCACGTGTATACCCAGCCAAGATCTCCATTCTCCAGGACAGCTCCAGATTTGGGTGGATTTTCCCCTCTTCAACAACAGTAACTTATGTACATTGCAATGTGCGTTAGCTTTGGTGCTTTGGAAACACTTTGTTTAAAACACCTTGACTGATTAGGAAAAAAAGAGTTATCCATTTGATTGCAAATGGCTTAATTTTGAGCTTGGGAAAACGGGGTGACTGAATAAATGTGAGAGTCAGGAGTCCTACCCCCAAAGAACCTCAAACCTGACTGTATTCCATACATTCGCAAGAAGGGGACACCCAACAGTAACCGGGAGCACTTGATTAACTGGTGGGATTCAGGCCGAGTGGACGTAATCCAGAACAGCCCCCAGATCCCAGGAGGTGTTTTCATGGAGTGGATGAAAGCATGCACTTTGGAGTCATCTGCCTGGGTTTGTAATCCCAGCTCTGCCTCTTAAGAGCTGTGTCACCTTGGGCAAGACACTTAACCTCTCTGTTCCTCATTTTTCTTACCTGCAATATGGGGATAGTGATGACAGTGGATCCCACATAGGTGTGCTGTGATGATCAAATGCGTTAATAAGCAGAAAGTGCATCACACAGTTCCTGGCTGTGGTCAGCACTCCTAAGCACTTATTCTTATCCTCTCTTAAATAAATGAGCAACTTTGGGAGGCTAAGGTAGTGGGGATCGCCCGAGCCCAGAAGTTCGAGATCAGCCTGGGCAACATGCCAACACCCCATCTCTACTAAAAATACAAAAAAATTAGCCGGCATTGTGGCATGCGTCCATAGCCCCAGCTACCTTGGAGGCTGAGGCAAGAGGACCCCTGGAACCCAGGAGGCTGAAGCTGCGGTGAGCTGTGATCACACCACTGCCCTCCAGCCTGAGTCGTGAGAGTGAGACCCTATCTCAAAAAAATGAAAATAAAAATTCAGCAGCACTTACTAATTGCTTAGGGCTTGCTGTGCACTATGAATTATCCTAATGAAATCCTTACCACTGGCCTCCAACGTGGGTTCTACTGGTTTTCCTATTTTACATGCTGAGGAGGCTGAAGTGAGGGACTCGTCGTATGTCATGCATTGAGAGGCAGAGCTGGACTCAAGTCTGTCTGGCTGCAAAATTTGTCTTCTTAACTATTACTCCCTGTTGCCTCTAACATGGTGCAGAGATATTTCAGGAAACAGATGGCTTAAGGAAGAGTGTCACAGACACTTCCCAGCACAGGGCCGTGCCTGAGGTCTTGCAGCTTCCCCGTCTAGAAAGGCCTCTTCTTGCAAATCCTAGCACACTTTGAACTCAGTGGCACAAAGTGGCTTGGGTCATGGGAGGAACCGAGTGACCTGAATCCATCCTGGTTCCTGAACCACTGGAGGAACCACTGAAGCGTCAACTGCCTGGCCAGGCCCAGTAGAACCTGAAAGAAATAGCACGTCCTGAGCTTATAAGATGGGGATGCTTAGTGCGGTGGCCTGGTGGAATCTGAAAAATTAAAAGGCAATTGTAGTCAGAAAATGGTTAGCGAGTGCAATACCTCTTGTATCAACCTGGCTCTGGCCTCAATTCAAATTGAGGAAATTGAGGAAAGTTTGGTAAAGCGGAACGTTTACCGATGTGTGTGCAGGGTGCGGGAGAGCACGGTGTTCAGGGCCACTACAGTCAGGAGCAGGATGTGTCTAGTACTGAAGAGGGAGGGGAGAGCAAGGCCTCTGGACCCATCAAAGGGATGCGGGCTGTGTCTGATGGGAGCTGGGGCCTGTCAGGCATGCGACCAGCCCAAGGTAACCCTGCAGGGAGGAGCTGTTGGAATAAATGACCCAGCCCAACATGCTTCCCTCCCTGTGATCTCCTGTTGGAGATCCCCTTTGGCCAAACCAAACTGGAAGCCAGAGGGCGCAGCAGAACCTGCAGGATCTGTTCCAGGCCGTCTCCCACAGCACTAAGCAGCATGGGGAAGGTGGGTGTGGAGAAGGGCAGACAGCAAACAAGCCTTCTGGAAGCTTCCCATCACCTCCCCTTCTCCCTGTGGGGATGTGCAGGTGGGACTCATGATCTCTGGGCTCCCTCTTGAGGGTTAAGTCCTTGACCCTCGGGACAAGGAGGAGAAAACCATCAATCTGTTGCAATGTCATTAAGCCTGAGGATTAAGTCTCTGAGCATCTTGGAGAGATGATTTAGTGAAGTGAGGTTGGGGAAGTTGCTTGACTTCTCAGCAATGTCAGAACCCAGGATCCTTTCATAAGTGTTTCCTGGAATCCTCCAGAAAAGTCTGCCTTCTTCACTCCCTTAGGGAACTTGCCCTTCTGACCCAGTGGAATCAGTGAGGCTTAGGAGAGTAGCGTTTTGATTTGTCACTTAATATCTGGATTCAAAATTCAGCAGCTAAACTTGGAAGCTGTGTGGACTTAGGGTAATTACTTAACCTCTCTGAGCTGGTGCCATGAAGACAAACCTCTAGACTAAAACCTGGGTTCCAAGCTCATCTCAGTCATTAGAAGTAGAGGTAGAGTGACTTCCCCAGCTGTGTGACCTTGGGAAAGTCACTCCACCTCTCTGAGCCTCGGTTTTCTCATCTGCAAAATGGAGTACCTATCTTGACTATTTGTTATGGATTGAATTATGTTTCTCCAAAAGAGATGTTGAAGTCCTAATTTTCATGTGTGTGACCTTATTTGGAAACAGGATCTTTACA
The DNA here is from genome assembly GCF_043159975.1 of Macaca nemestrina. Classification (NCBI taxonomy): domain Eukaryota; kingdom Metazoa; phylum Chordata; class Mammalia; order Primates; family Cercopithecidae; genus Macaca; species Macaca nemestrina. The sequence goes on along the minus strand of NC_092134.1, from coordinate 19,258,764 downwards.
GATATAATCAAATTAAGTTGAGGTCTACTGCAGTAGGGTGAGCCCTACTCCAATATGACCAAAGTCCTTATAAGAAGAGAACAGACACAGACACACTGGGAGGACACCAAGTGACAATGGAGGCCCAGCCTGGAGCGATGCATCTGTAAGAGAGAGAATGCCAAGATTTGCCAACAACACCAGAAACTAAGGAAAAGGCACGGACTCCCCCCAGAGCCCACAGAGGGAGCAGAGCCCTGCTGACACCTTGACTCTGAACTTCTGGCCTCCAGAACTCTGCATGAATGAATTCTGTTGTTTTAAGGCAAGCAGACTGTGATAATTTGTTACAGCAGCTCTAGAAAGCGAACACATTGTTTTTCTAGGTACTAAGGTTGCATAGCAAATTATCCCAAACCTGATGGTATAGCATATCCATTCATTATGCTCATGGATTCACATGGGTTAGAATTCAAATGGGACACAGGTGGGCTGGCTTGTCTGGGACCTCAGAGGCCTCTTCACGTAAGTTCTTAACCTAGGCTTGTTTCAGCTTCCTCACAGCATGGCGGCTGGCCTCCAAGGTGGTTTTCCCTGGGAGCAAGAGAGACAAGCAGAAACTGTATATAGTTTTAAAATCTGGCCTCTAAAGTCATGGAGCATCACTTCTACTATACCCTATTGGGCAGAGCAGTCATGGCCCCAAATGAATTTAAGGGCGGGGACACAGACCTGGCCTCTTGCTGGGGTGGGATTCGGGGAGTGTCAGCTGCATTGTGAGAAAAAACATGTGGGATTGGAGCTGTGTGTGGGATCCTGCATCCTAGGTGTGGGTGTGAGAATTAAACAAGCTCCTGTTCAGCAGAGCATTTTGGAAGCTGAGAAACACTAGACTTCCCTGCTTGTCAATGGAAGTTGTGTTTATCTATTAGTTACAGTGGAGAGAAGGTAAATTCTAGGCACGGGATGGATGGTCATCTCAAAGACGATGCACAGCTCAGTGACATTTTCCTGTCAGCTGGATAGTTATAAAGAGTGCCATTTTTCTTCGGGGGAAAGGGGCATATTCATGACCATTTTCCCTTCTTGGTTAGGCTGAAGGGTTTATTTTGTGCTTCTATGAACTTGAAGGCAAATTCAATTCAACCCAAATGGGAGGGAGTTCAGGCCCGGTGGCTCATGCCTGTAATCCCAGCACTTTGGTAGGCTAAGGCAGGAGGATCACTTGAGTCCAAAAATTCAAACCAGCCTGGGCAACATAGCTAGACCCCCTTTCTACAAAAAATACAAAAAATTAGCCGGGCATGGTTGTGCATGCTTGTAGTCCCAGCTACTCAGGAGGCTGAGGTGGGAGTTTGAAACTGCAGTGAGCCATGATCGCGTCACCGCACTCCTGGGTAACAGTGAGACCTTGTCCCAAAAAAACAAAACAAAACAAATGGAAGGGGGACTCAAATGCTTCTCAAAAAGGGAAGAGCAGGCTTGTGTGGACTGAATTGTATCCTCCCGTCCCAATTCATATGTTGAAGTCCTAGCCTCCTATGCAACTGTATTTGAGATAGGGCCTCTAAGGAGGTAATTAAGGTTAAATGAGGTCATAAGGTGACAAAATAAGACCTTGGGGCAACCCCAAAAGGGGATTTTGAATGATGTCTTAGGATCAGAGGGCAAGGCCGGGCCAAGGTGCTGAGATTAAAGTAAGGATGGGGTGAGGGCTGGGGTGGGAGCTCTAAGACCTGTCTTCCTCAAAGGGGATGTGGCCTCCTCTTTGGTAGTTACGGCATAAAACTCTCTTCACCAATACCCCACCTCCAGTTCTGGGCACATGCCTCCTAAGCTAAGATCTGCATTGCCTGGGTCCCCTTTCCGCTCCATGTTGCCAAGTGACTCATAATGATGAAGAAGGTAATATTGAGTTTGTACAATGTGCTGACTACTGCTGTAAGCACTTGAAAGTAACTGCCTTAGTTAATTTTCATGCTAACCTCCCTATTAGGGAGATACTATTATGATTTCTATTTTATAAATGAGGAGACCAGGGTTCAGAAAGGGGAAGTAACTTACCCAAGGTCATACAGCCAGACAGTAGGGATGTGATCTGTCACATTTTAATTCCAGTGTTATACTGTAATTTGTACAGGTCGCATGGTAACATTATGACTACAATGTTAGGCTGCCTTTCTCACAAGCAGAGCCAAAGTATTGGTTCATTCAAATGTTTAAGTTCCTACCTTATCCCAAGGCACTTTATTAATACATGCTTGATCCATCTACTCCTGTGCAAACTACTGGCTTCAAAAACTATCATTATTGTTGAGACAGGGTCATACTCTGTTGCTCAGACTGGAGTACAGTGGCATGATCTCAACTCACAGCAGCCTCGACCTCCTAGGCTTAGGTGATAATCCCACCTCCTGAGCAGCCAGGATTACAGGCACACACCACCGCGCCTGGCTAATATTTGTATATATATATCTTTTGTAGACACAGGGTCTCACTATGTTGCCCAGGCTGGTGTTGAACTCCTGGGCTCAAGGAATCCTCCCACCTCAGTCCCCCGAAGTGCTAGGATTACTGGCATGAGCCACCACACCTATCCAAGGACTATTATGATGCCTATTTCGTAGATAAAGAAGGTGATGCCATGGAGGTTGAGTGACTTGCCCAAGGTCACACATCTGAAAAGTGGCAGACCCAGGATTTGAATGCAGGGCTCTCTGACTTGGCTTTTCTCTCCATTCTGCCACCAAGTGCAGCCTTGCTGGGGAGAGGGCTGCGGGATGAAGTGCCAAGCCCAGAGGGCATGAGAGCCACAAGACCAGTCCGCCTCCTCTCCAGGCTCTCTCTGCCCCTGAGACTCTGCCTCACTCACACGTACACAGCTGCCAGGGATCAAAGTCCTCTCCAAGATGTATTTGCTGTGAGTTCTAAACAAATGAGTGTTACCATGTAGTTAAAAGAAACATTGGGAGGACACAGTGTATGAAAGCCGACTGGCCTTTAAAGTCCTGTTGATTGATCAGCCTCCTCTTTGGTCTCATGCTCTTAGGGGCCAGGGTGGAAGGGTGGGGAGATTCCAGCTCTGAGAGCATCGAGGCAGAGCTTTTCAGTACTTAGGTGGCACCTCCAGACTGCCCAATTCATCTCTTCTTCCCTCCTGGAGAGAACTCCCTTTTCAATCTATAAATCCATAAGACTAACACACTCAAAATGATAATAAACAACTACCATTTGTTGAATGAGCATGTTAATTACACTAAACACTTTGGATGCATTATCCCTTTTTGGGCAAACCACAAGGCAGGTGTCTTTATTGGCCCATTTTACAGAGAAGGCTAAGAGCAAAGAGCTAGTAAGCAGTGAGATTGGATGCCAGTTGGCATTGAGAAAATATTGATTGATCTGGCCAGGCGCAGTAGCTCATACCTGTAATCCCAGCACTTTGGGAGGCTGAGGTGTGCAGACCACTGGAGGTGAGGAGTTAGAGACAAGCCTGGCCAGCATGGCGAAACCCTGTCTCTACTAAAAATACAAAAATTAGCTGGGCCTGGTGGTGGGCACCTGTACTCCCAGCTACTCATGAGGCTGAGGCAGGAGAATTGCTTGAACCTACAAGGCAGAGGTTGCAGTGAGCCGAGATCGCACCACTGCTCTCCAGCCTGGGTGACAGAGCAAGACTCTTTCTCAAACAAACAAACAAAAAAAAAAAAAAAAGAAAAAGAGAATAAAGAAAATATTGATTGATCAAGATGGTGGGACACAGATCCTTTTCTTCAGTTGTTGACATTCTTCAGAGTGAGACAGGTGGGAAATAGAATTTTGTGATTCAGTGTGATGAGGGCTAAGGCTAAGCAGAGTTGATGTTTGGTTGCTGCACAGCAAGGTGGGTTAGACCAGTTTTTTTTTTTATTGTAAATATCTCTTTTGATTGGGTCAGAGTTGATGGCGATGGGTTATTACTGCAGCTTACCAGGTTTAGATATTTTGATTGTCACTTCGGGCAGTTTATCTGAGAGCCTGAAGGCCACAGAGAAGGCCCTCACCTGCCCAGGTTGGTCGGTGAAGATAAACCAAGAGAAAGTGGAAAGAGGTTGGTCGGTGAAGATAAACCAAGAGAAAGTGGAAAGAGGTTGGTCGGTGAAGATAAACCAAGAGGAAGTGGAAAGAGGTTGGTCGGTGAAGATAAACCAAGAGAAAGTGGAAAGAGGTTGGTCGGTGAAGATAAACCAAGAGAAAGTAGAAAGAGGGGACCCTAGTTGAGTCTGGAAGGAGAATGAGACCATATGGGAATTAGAAACTGGGGCGAGAGAGGGTAGTTGGGGTTTGCTACTTGCCAATTAGGTTGCAGGTGCTGGGGGCTCCGTGTATATTCCAGCATTTTTTTCAACCTTATATCACGTCTGTCTGTCTGTCTATCTATCTATCTATCTATCTATCTATCTATCTATCTATCTATCATCTATCTATCTATCTATCTATCATCTATGTATCAATCAATCATCTATGTATGCATCATCTATCAATCTATTTCATCTCTCTCATCATGCCTTTTAGAAAATTGTTATTGAATTATATATTCCATTTTATATTTTGCTTAAATTTTATAATTCTTTTTTGTAAAAATAACATATTAATTCCACCAAATAGAGATGAGCCTGTTTCTGTAATCCAGTGAACATTTAATACATCTTAGGTGTTATTATTTGGAAACATGCTCGTAAATTTTATTGAGTCGATGAAGAAAAAAAAAAGCAAAGGGAAATGCCTTCTCCCTACCCACACATGGCCAGCCACTGAATATTCTGGTGTATGCACTTCCAGTGTGTGTGTGTTTGTTTTCTCGGTTCTTATAACTGTATTTTTAAAAGTAAAATGTCACAAGGCTATCTCCTACATGCTGTTTCATGCATTTTTTATTTAATTAATTGTAAACAGAAAATTCAGTTCTTGAGAAACCTAGGAGAAAAGATGGCTGGAGCCAGCGCTTTGAGTCAGGTAACAGATGTATATTATTGTCATGGGTAGAGCTACTGGCAACCTCTTCCTTCATCACTGGCAACCTCTTCCTTCATCTCTGAGATTTTGTTTCTTAGCTCATTTTGAGGCTAGGGCCCTGAATCGAGCTCCAGCATTTTCAAAGTTAAGCATCAGTTTCTCTGCTCAGTGTTGGTGGACCTTGGTCCTTCTGAGACCTTACAGCGACAGAAGTAGGTCCCCAAGCCCGGCTGGCTCCCCCTTGACCCAGCCTATCACTCCACAGTGGCCTAGCGTGTCTCCATTGTCACATGGCTGTTCCCCCACCTTCCCGCCCTCCCGCCTCTCTCCTACGTGCATCCATAATCCTGTGCTTTGGGGAGGGACTGGGTAACAGCTGCCTTTGATCAGCCCAACATCTGGGCTGACGGGTGATCAAAGATGGGAACGCTGTGACAGCCGAGACTTGGCTGGGACCCAGCCTGGCTAAATACACGTGTGGGGGAGGGAAAGGATAGGCTTGGGAGTAGGGAGGAACAGGGATGGGGGCAGGGGAAGGGCACAGAAGCAACCCACAAAATCCGAAGGACCTGGCGGAAGGGCAGTGGGTAGAAACATGAGCTTTGCCTCTGTGACCTTGACTCTCTGAGCCTCAGTTTGCTTTCCTGTAAAATGGGACAATAATGTGAGCACAAAATGAGGTAAGGAATAGAACAGTGCCTGGTTCCAGGCGTAAGAGCTCATATACATCACCTCTTGTTGCTGTGCTGGGATTATTCCTGTTCTTATTCCTGGGACCAGCCAGGGAGGGAATGAGAGAGTCTGGTCTTCCCGAAAGCTTTAGTGCCTGTGAGTTTGTAATGAACCATTTCGAATCTCAGTTTTGCCATGTGTAAAATGGAAAACCATGACAGGACTTTGGAATTCGACAGGGACAATTTCTTTCCATTTTACCAGTGGAGAAACTGAGGTCTTGAGATGAGAGGTCACGCAATGAGGAACCAGCCCAGTATATTCCCACCTGGGAGTTGCCCTGAATTGGCTGGTTGGGCTCCGCTCAGGAGTGCTACCAATAAAAAGGAGCCCAAGGCAATGCCACTGGGCATTTTATATTAACCAAAAATGCATCCACTTTCTCCTACAGCTTGGAGTTTAATAATATCACCACCACAAGCAGCAGCAGGTTATTTTATTTTTTGCTTTAGACTTCTCATTAAAATATACAATATATACAGAAGAGTGCACTGATCAGCACATTTGACTTATCAATGACTGTACCCACCCACTGGAACCAGCAGCCAAGTAGAGAAGCAGAGCATTCCCAGTCCCCACGGAAACCCCTCTTGTACACCCTTCCAGTCACTGTCTCCTCCACTAAGAATCAGATGAGATAGGCACTGACCTTCATAAACCTTGCCACCACACTATGAGGCTAGTGCTATTATCATGCCCATTTTACAGATGAGAAAAACAGAGGCACAAGAAGTCTAAGTAACTTGTCCAAGGTCACACATTGGTAGGCGGGGCTTCAAAGCTCCAAGTCCTGGCTGCAGAACTTTATAAATTTCCTTTATAAATTACCCAGTCTCAGGTATGTCTTTGTTTTTATTTTTTGAGATGGAGTCTCACTCTGTTGCCCAGGCTGGAGTGCAGTGGTGCAGTCTCGGCTCACTGCCACCTCTGCCTCCCGGGTTCAAGCGATTCTCATGCCTCAGCCTCCCAAGTAGTTAGGATTACAGGCATGCACCACCATGCCCAGCTAATTTGTGTAGTTTTTTTCTAGTAGAGATGGGTTTTTACCATGTTGGCAGGCTAGTCTCGAACTCCTGACCTCCAATGATCCGCCCCCTCCTGAGCCTCCCAAAGTGCTGGAATTACAGGTGTGAGCCACCCCACTCAGCCTCCAGTATGTCTTTACTAGCAGCATTAGAACAGACTAATACATGATCCCAGGGAGAAGCAAAAAGGGACAGTGCAGGAAGGAGAGGACTTGGCCACCACTATAGGCATCTGGTGCATATTTTGCAGGATCTGTGAAACCTTGTGAGAGGCACCTCAGAAGTGTCTGCCCAGGGCAGGAGGGAGAGAAGCAGTTATCCATGGGCTCCCTTCCCCCATTGGTCAAGACGGTCCTGTGGCTTTTAACTCATCCAGCTTTTAGCTTGTGTGATGGTGTGGCCCTTGCTTTACTGAGGGTATCCACAAGCTCCTGCACCAAGCTGGTGGCGGCTGACCTGCGGCTGCTTGCCCCACCAGCAGTAGGGGTAAGGGATGAGCCTGAGTAAACAGAAAGGGGTGCATGAACGGAACTGGAGACACTGGATGCAACTAGGGAGGCTTCTCAGAGCCCATGGGCTGAGGCTGGCTCATTCTCCCCATAGTCAACCAGTCCTCTCCACTCTCAGGTGTCCTTCCTCCTTCCCACCCTCTAGTCGGATGAACACTTTTCTTCTGTCCTTTGCCCCAGCACCATCCCTGACAACTCAAGATATTGGCCTATCCCACTTTAAGACGCTCTGTTATGGGCCGAATTGTGTTTCCCAAATAATCACATGTTTATGTCCTGACCGCCAGTATCTCAAAATGTCACCTTATTTAGAAATAGGTAGGTTGAGTGCAGTGGCTCATGCTTGTAATCCCAGCACTTTGGGAGGCTGAGTTGGATTACTTGAGGAGTTGGAGACCAGCCTGGACAACATAGAGAGAACCCCCCAATCTCTACAAGAAAAAAAAAAGTTACCCAGGCATGGTGACATGGTGATGCACACCTGTGGTCCCAGCTCCTCAGGAGGCTGGAGTAGGAGGATCCTGTGAGCCCAGGAGGTTGAGGCTGCAGTGAGCTGTGGTCATACCACGGCACTCCAGCCTGGGTAGCAGAGAAAATCCCTGTCTCAAAAACAAATTCTTAAAAAGGTAGTCACAGATGTAATTTGTTGGGATGAGGTCATACCAGATAGGGTGGCCCTAAATCTTATAGAATTTGTATCTTTATAAAGAGGGGAAATGTGGACACAGACACACACACACACACACACACACACACACACACGGAGAACACCATGTCAAGGTGAAGACAGGGATCCGGGTGAAACATCTACAAGCCAAGGAATGCCAAAGATGCCAGCAATTGTCAGAAGCCAGAGAGAGGCATGGGCCAGGTTCACCCACAGAGCCCTCAGAGGGGACCGATCGTGCCACCCTGGGTCTTGGACTTCTGTTCTTCCTGAACTGTAAGACAGTCAATTTATTGTTTATCTGGTATGAGCCACCCAATCTGTGGTTTTGTTTTGTTTGAGATCAGGGCTCACCCTTTCGCTCAGGATGGAGTGCGGTGGCGCGATCAGTGCTCACTGCAGCTTCGAACTCCTGGGCTCAAGTGATCCTTCCACCTCTGCCTTCCAGGTAGGTGGGACTACAGTGCACAGCTCCTGCCTGGCTAATTTTTAAGATTTTTTTTTTTTTTTTTTTTTTTTTTTTTTTTTTGTAGAGACAGGGTATTGCTATATTGCCCAGGCTGGTCTTGAACTCCTGGGCTCAAGTGATCCTCCCACCTTGGCCTCCCAAAGTGTGGGATTACAGGTATGAGTCACCGTGCCCAGCCTGTAGTGTTTTGTTTAAACAGCCCTAGCAAACTAATAAACATCCTAATATAGAAAATTCAATTCCACCAAACAGAGGAACTTTTATCTTGGATTTATTTTGGGTCATGAGCCACCTGGATAATCAAACCAAACAACGGATCTGCTCTACAGAGAACTCATATCCACATAGAATTTTGAAGACAACTTTCGGAAGCTCTCCAATATCCTCAAGCCCATTGGTGGCTTCATTGGGGAGTGAAGAAACATCTTGGTTGACCAAGTCAAGCAGGTTTGATATACAGATGTTCTTTTGTTATGAGCTACCTTTGTAGAAGCATAAATCCCTGCTTTGTGGAAGCAGGGAGAGAAATCTGTAACTTTCACAACCAGAGGAGCACAGTGGCAGAAACTGTTGGCAGGGCTTTGGTATAAATGCCCAGTGAGGTCATATCACAGATGCCGACTCATACTAGGGAGCTTTCTGCGGGCTCCTGAGAAGGAGGGACATATCCAGGAACAGGAGCCACTACTTTGTACACCAACAGAAGTCCCACGAGGTTAATTCGTTTTAATCTGATCGCCCAGCTGTCTAGCAGATTTGCACTGTTGATGTCCCAGTCAGATTCTCTTTCTTTTACTGCTTCTGTGAAAATATTCTCTGGCTTCTAGGAGCTCTGGCCTCTTGTGGTTGCGACTGTGGCTCTCTCTGAAGGCCTGCTTTGAGGCTACCAGCTGCTCTGCCCGCAAGCCCAGAGGACTGATGGCATTGGGAGGGAGTGGAGATCTGGGGTGACCCCTAGCTGAAGACTGACACGTGCAGAAGCATGAAAACCCAACTTCTCTGCCTTGAGTGAGTGGGGACACACTCAGAGCCGTAATTTATGCTGAGAGCTCCCCAAAGGCTCAGCTAGTGCTGAGGCTTTGCTGAAATCTTACGCTGGCTTGGCTTCTTCCCTTCCCCAGTTTTGCTCCCCTCATTGTCTGTTGGTTTCTCCTGGAGCACGTCCTTAATAAATCACTTGTGCAAGACTCCTCAGGTCAGTTCCTGCCTCTGCAAACCTGACATAAAGCAGGGAGGTTTAGATCCTTCTAAACCCCCCACCTCCCGAATATCTTCTCAAATATATAAGACTGTCTACTGTGGCCCAGGTCCAAATTGTGCATAAGTGGTACAAGGAGAGACTTGAGTATCATGAGAGAGAACAACAGGGGAAACCTCCATCAGTTAATGAGGTGATCAGGGAAGGTGATCTCATATTGAATCGTGGTTTCTCCATCTTGCTACTATTGACACTTTGAGCTGGGTAATTCCTTGTTGGGAAGGGCTGTCCTGGGCATTTTAGGATATGGAGCAGAATCTCTGGCCTCTATCTGAGAGGCCAGTAGGATTCCTCCAGTTGTGATAATAAAAAATGTCTCCAGGCCAGGTGTGATGGATCATGCCTGTAATCCCAGCACTTTGGGAGGCTGAGGATGGAGGACCACTTGAGTTCAGGAGTTCGAGACCAGCCTGGGCAACATAGCAAGACCCTGTCCTGCCAAAAAAAAAAAAAAAGAAAAAAAGTTAATACAACTTGGCTATGTGTCATGCGCCTGTGGTCCCAGCTTTGCAGGAGGCTGAGGGAGGAGGATCGATTGAGCCCTGGAAGTCAAGGCTGCAGTGAGCTATGACCATGACATTGGATTCCAGCCTGGGTGACAGAGCAAGACCCTGTATCTTTATTTTTCTAAAAAAGTCTCCAGACATTTCCAAATGTTCCCTGGTTGAGAAATGCCACAATAAACCAAGGCCTGAGAGAGGAGTAAGGCTTAGCCAAGAGAAGTCAGCATTCCAGGTAGCAGGAATAGCATGTGCAAAAGCCCAGCAGTGGGAAGAACTTAGATCACTGGGGGAGACAAAGGAGGACCGTGCAGCTGAGTACAGAGAGAAGGGGGAGATGCAGTGCGAGATGAAGCTGGAAGGGTGGGCAGAGGCCAGATCATGCAGGGACATGCAGGCCACTGCAAAGACTTTAGATCTTAAGAGAAATGGAAAGCCACAGATGGGATTTTCCCCATTCAATTTATTTATCAAATGCCTGCTCTGTTCCGGACAGTGTGTGAGTGAGGGTGAGAGAAGGGATTTCAGAGGAAGGATTGTAATGAGTGGTGAGGTCCCCTCTGTGTATATTGTCATAGTTGAGAGGACCAATTCTGTGCATTTCTTCTCAGTTCTACGTTCAGTGACATCATATCAGTAGCTTGACCTCAAATGCAGTGGGTGTATTTACACCTCAGAAGTCAGCAAGTGCTACAAATTAGGACCTTACCCTCCACGTGCCCCACAAGATCACAGTAACCACAAACAGAGTTTTACTCCATCCCTCCTTTCTAATATGATTGCTTTTCTATTTCTTGCCTAATTCCCTGGTTTGACTCTTCAGCAAAATAGTGACTAGAAGTGGCAAGAATGGCCATTCCTATCATGTTCCTGATCTTAAGGAAAATGCTTTCAGTTTTTTATCATTAAGTATGATGTTTACTGTTGGGTTTTTTTCTCTTTTCTTGAGACAAGTTCTGGCTCTGTCACCCAGGTTGGAGTGTGGTGGCATGATCATAGCTCACTACAGCCTCCACCTCCTGGGCTTGAGCAATCCTCCTCCCTCTGCCTCCCGAGTAACTGGGACTACAGGCATGCACCACCATGCCTGGCTAATTTTTGTATTTTTTGTAGAGGTGGGTGTCTCACCATGTTGCCCATGCTGGTCTTGAACTCCTGGGCTCAAAGTGATCTGCCCACCTTGGCCTCCCAAAGTGCTGGGATTATAGGTGTGAGCCACCATAAGAAATCAGATGTGGCCCTGGTTTCTTACAGATGCTCTTTATCAGGTTGAGGAAGTTCCCTTCGATTCCTAAGTTGTCGAGTATTTTTTTGTTTTCTCCATAAAAGGGTGTTAGAAGCCAGGTGCGGTGGCTCAAGCCTGTAATCCTAGCACTTTGGGAGGCCAAGGTGGGCAGATCACGAGGTTAGGATTTCAAGACCAGCCTGACTGATATGGTGAAATCCAGTCTCTACTAAAAAAATACAAAAATTAGCCGGGCATGGGGGCCCACGCTTGTAGTCCCAACTACTTGGGAGGCTGAGGCAGAAGAATCGCTTGAAACTGGGAGGCAGAGGTTGCAGTGAGCCGAGGTTGTGCCACTGCACTCCAGCCTGGGTGACAGAGCAAGATTCTGTCCCAAAAAAAAAAAAAAAAAAAAAAAAAAAAAAGATGTTAGATTTGCAGAAGGATTTGCAGAGGGGAGTGCTCTGGTCTGAATGTTTGTGTCCTGTGAAATCCTAACCCTTAAGGCACTAGTCTTAGCAGGTGGGGCCTTTGGCAGGTGATTAGGTCATGGGGACAGAGCCCTCAGGAAAGGGATTAGTGTCTTATAAAAGATGCCACAGAGAGCTTGCTAGTCCCTTTCACCATGTGAAGACGTGGCAAGAAGGCACCATCTCTAAGCCGGAAAATGGACTCTTACCGGGCACCTTGACCTTGAACTTCCCAGCCTCTGGAACAGTGAGACATTTCTGTTGTTCCTAAGCTACCTAGCATATGGTATTTTGTTATACCTAGTGTATGATATTTTGTTATAGCAGCCTGAATGGACAAAGACAAGTATCTTGAGCTGATTTTTACTTTTAAAAGCTCCCTCTGGTCATTTTGAAGAAAATGGGGGGATTGAAGGGAGGAGTGGAGGCAGGGAGACAGGGTGGAGGCTGTGTGGTCACCCATGAGAGATGGTGGTGGCTTCAACTCTGGTAGCAGCAATAGAAAGAAGGGCATAGCCTCAGGAGGTACTGTGGAGGGGAAGAGGGCAGCATGTATTGCCCTAGGTTGGGATTTGTAGAAGCAGAGTCCAGAAGTTGGGGAGGGGCTGAGCCAGGATGTGGTCTCAGGTGCAGTCTAGCCTTGGTCTGACCCTCAGGGGGATACTGGAGCATAAACTGCATTACAGAATTGTCCCTATATCAGTCAATGATTGGCTGCCCCCAGTGAGGAGTGGTATGGCCTCCAGGGGTCTGCATCTCTGGATGAAGTGGCTTGACTCAGTCAAAGTTAATTCTCCAGGCATGGTGGTTGGTGGTTGTAAGCTGCCTGCAGTACTTGCAGTATTTAAAGAATGGGTACATTAGTGTCAAAGGGGATGAGAAGGGTGAGGGGGATGTCAGCTACATCTACAGCATTTATGGACCACGTACATGGGACTCAGCATTGTGCCTGGAGGGTCAAGAGGAATGTGGGAATAATGTTTGCACTTGATTCACCAATATCCTTGAAAAGATCAGGGTTGGCTAGGGGTGTATTTATTTGTGTATGTGTGTAGTTAGCAAGACTAATGAACCACATGCCTTTTCCTAGCAGAGAGGGGTTTCCCAGGATGCAAGACTTTTCTACATTAAAACCAGGAGAGTCCCAGGCAAACCAGGATGGTAAATCATCCTATTAGTGGAAGGTGGGCTGAGCCACCTAATCCATAGGATTCTCACATATCAGCTTTACCTGCAGACCAGAGGTGACATACCTCTACTAAGTCTATTCCTAATAGTATGTCACAATAAACTGATAATCTGAAGCATCTTCCAGACATTTCCTTATTTTCCTCCTGGGGTAGCAGAAGATGGTAGTTTGGTGGCTACTGATCTGAGCCCTAGTTTTGAAGATGGGGAGATTTTGGCTCAAGATTAGTTCTGTCCTGATGGGTCATGTGGCTGAATCAGAGGATCCACTCTCCTGTTTCTGCTTCCCCACTGCTACCAGGAAGTGGGACTCTCATTTCTGGTCTTCCCACATTTGCATCTTTCTACTGCACAATCTCTCTCTCTAAAAAGAGAGACTGACCTACTTAGATCACTGCATTAGTCTGTTTTCATGCTGCTGCTAAAGACATACCAGAGACGGGGCAATTTACAAAAGAAAGAGGCTTAATTGAACTCACAGTTTCCCGTGGCTGGGAGGCCTCACAATCATGGCAGAAGGCAAGGAGGAGCAAGTCACATCTTGGGATGTGGATGGCAGCAGGCAAAGAGAGAGCTTGTGCAGGGCAACGCTGGTTTTTAAAACCATCAGATCTCATGAGAGCCATTCACCATCATCAGAACAACACAGGAAGGCCCACCTCCATAATTCAATCATCTCCCACTGGGTCCCTCCCACAACACATGGGAGTTATGGGAGCTACAAGATGAGATTTGGTTGGGGACACAGAGCCAAATCACACCAATCACGAAGGCTTCTTTATGTTTGCAGTCTACCAAAGGCTCCAGCTGTTTCAGAGCCTACCCTGGTGCTCGCTCTCTCTTTTTTTTTTTTTTTTTTTTGAGATGGAGTTTCACTCTTGTTACCCAGGCTGGAGTGCAATGTGCAATGGTGCGATCTCGGCTCACTGCAACCTCTGCCCCCCGGGTTCAAGCGATTCTCCTGCCTCAGCCTCCTGAATAGCTGGGATTACAGGCATGCACCACCATGTCTGGCTAATTTTGTATTTTTGGTAGAGATAGGGTTTCTCTGTGTTGGTCAGGCTGGTCTCAAACTCCCCCAACCTCAGGTGATCCACCCGCCTCGGCCTCCCAGAGTGCTGGGATTACAGGCGTGAGCCACCGCACATGGCCACCCTGGCTTTCTTCTCCACAAGGATGGGAGACGCAAATACCCTTCTTGTAAAATGACTATCTCCTGGACCCTCCACCCGGGCTCTGCCAAGATACATACAGTCTCTGCCTTTTCTCCCGAGCCCAGTGCCCAGCTGTCTTGGAGAGAATGAGCCACTTGTGAGCCCTGCAGGGTTGCCCTGCCCAGGATGGTCCACTGGCATCTCTGTGAGCCTGACCTCCTCTGCCCTGGGCTCAGCTGGCCCTGTCCAGGGAACTGGCAGGACTCCCCAGGGCTCCTGGGCAGCTTATGACCGGGGAAGGGAAAACCACCTCCCATGCTGGTGAGAATTTTGAGTTTTCTTGGAAGCGTTTGATGATTTTTCAAAAACCTTATTCTACGTCTTTTCCAAAAGCAGCCCATAAAACAATCTTACAGCCAAAGGAAATGCATCTTGGTTGGGCACCACCCAAGCATGGGCAAGCTGATGAAGAGAGATTTCTTTTTAACTCTTTTCTGTCTAGTGCATTAAGAATGTGATAACTTGGTCTTGTGTTCTCAACATTTAGGGAAGTTTGTGCGTGTGTGTTTCAAATGTGCCACTTAGTGATCTGCAGGTCTCTGGATCCTAAGAATATCCTAGTTTAGCCATTCCACCCCCTGCCCCCATAAGACTCTCTACAGGCTAATAGTCACCCCCTTTTGAATGGAATTTGAAAAAAAATCTGTTGCATAAATTGTAGCATGTTGAGGGTGGAGAGATGAGAGGGTGTGCAGGCTGAGAGCCTGCATGGGGCTCTGACCTGGGCCTTGTGATATCTAGAATTGCAGGCACTTTGCCTCTTTGAGGTGGGACAGGAGCAAGGGAGGCTGCCGTGTGCTCCAGAGGAAGGTTGCGATGCTGGGCAGCTCAGGCAGCACCCTGGGAAGCCGTCTTCTGCTAATATCCTAATATTACCTGCCTTGGTGGATACAAGCCTAGCCAAGCATATCAGACACATGAAAACAACCTCAGCCTGCATCAGCAGAGGGATCAAAGACTCAAAGCCCTGGTTTGGGAGGTATCTTGGGCTGGACTCCCCTAGAAGCCAACCTAGAGCAATGAATCCAGTGACAGTAGTTTGTTTGGGACATGAGCCCAGGAAGCACTCGGAAAGGGTCAGGGAAGTGAAATGGGGAAGAGAGAGAAGCGATCCCGTGGCTCCAGAGCCCTGTCTCTTATTCTTCATTCATAAGAGGAAAAGCTTTGACTAGGTGGCTGGCAGTCCTGTGTTAAAAACAAGTTGTCTGAAATGCAGCACTTTAAAAACCCGTGTATAGCATTGTATGTGTCTGCACCAGCTTCTGTAAGAAAGTGCTACAGACTGGGTAGCTTAAACAGAAACGTCTTCTCTCACCATTCCGGGGGCTAGAAGTTCAACATCAAGGTGTAGGCAGGACTGGCTGCTTCTGGGGCCTCTCTCTCGGCTTGTTGATGGCCTCCTCCCTGTGTCTTCACGTGGTCATCCCTCTGTGGGTGTGTCTGTGTCCTAATCTCTCCTTAGGAAACCAATCATATTGGATTAGGGCCCACCCCAACAGCCTCCTTCAGCTAAATTACCTCTTTAGAGACCCTATCTCTGGCCAGCTGTGGTGGCTCATGCTTGTGATTCCAACTCTTTGGGAGGCTGAGGCACGTAGATCACCTGAGGTCAGGAGTTTGAGACCAGCTTGGCCAATATGGTGAAACTCCCTCTCTACTAAAAATACAAAAATTAGCCGGTCATGGTGGCGGGCACCTGTAATCCCAGCTACTTGGGAGGCTAGGCCAGGAGAATCGCTTGAACCTGGGAGGCGGAGGTTGCAGTGAGCCGAGAATATGCCATTGCACTCCAGCCTAGGTGACAAGAGCGAAACTCTGTCTCAAAACACACACACACACACACACACACACACACACACACACACACACACACACCAACAACAACCCCCCACCCCCATCTCCAAATACAATTCCATTCTGAGGTACTGGAGTTAGGAATTTAATTAATTTTTAGATACAGGGTCTCACTGTGTTACCCAGGCTGGAGTGCCATGGTGCAGTGATAGCTTGCGGCAGCTTCAGACGAGATCAGGTGCATTAGGGTGGGATGGCTGCGCTCACTGCAGCCTCAAACTTCCAGGCTCAACAATTCTCCCACCCCAGCTTCCCTGGGAGCTGGGCCTACAGACACGACCACCACACTTGGTTTAGGAATTTAACATATGAATTTTGGGGGATACAATTTAGCAGATGGGAGATAGTGACACTGGAAGTTGTATTGCAAGCCACAGGAACAGTTTTGCCTACTATTAGGATGGTTGAGTTTTTGATTTGTCTTGGAGGTATCTTTATTCTCTACAATGCAGTCCCTTAGTATATTTCATTAAATGATCATCTTTAAGAGGCTTCTCGACTGTGGCATCCAGCACACGCTATGGTGAACTTATCCCGCCAGGAATAATTACGCCCTGACTGAATTAGGGATTTAGGCTAACGAGGAGTTATAAGTGCCAGGTGGTTTCCACGAGCATTGCACACTTGCAGAGACTGAGATTGTTCTAGGTGGGGGTTCTCAGGCTTGACCTCATCAGCAAGTGCTGAAAACTCCTTATGCCAAGCCCAGCTCAGACCAATTACAGTCAGGTTTTCTGGGGGTGGGGCCTGGCTTCAGGCCTTTAAAAACATCCCAGGTGACTCCACTGTGCAACAGAGTGTGGGAAACACCTTTTTAGGCTAAGTGTCTTCCCCAAGTAATACTTTGTTGTTCAAAGTAAAATAATGGAGAAGGCTCCTGTTATATGGAAACTTGATAAGAATTCAAAGATAATGCAAATTCTTCTTCTCTAAGGAATGTAAATTATAGATATGTGATAATAACATATATTATATATTACGGTATATAATTACAACGTATGGTTGATACACACACACACACAAACACACACACACACATATATATATATATTTATTTGTTTGTTTTTTTTGAGACAGAGTCTCACTCTATCACTTAGGCTGGAGTGCGATGGCATGATCTCAGTTCACTGTAACCTCCGCCTCTCAGGTTCAAGCAATTGTCTTGCCTCAGCCTCCCGAGTAGCTGGGATTATAGGCGCCCGCCACCACGCTTGGCTATTTTTTTGTATTTTTAGTAAAGACGGGGTTTTGTCATGTTGGCCAGGCTGGTCTGAAACTCCTGACCTCAGGTGATCCACCTGCCTTGGCATCCCAAAGTGCTGGGATTACAGGCATGAGCCACCCTGTAATATATCACCCAGCTGATATGTTATATATTAATATATATTGTAGAATATATGTTTTGGAGGTGGGGTGATTCTCTGTCTTCTGTTCAGGCATGGGAAGTAATTTGGTTTCTGTCTGTCTATCTGTTTGCTTCTGTATAGGATCTCTTCTATTCCCCCCCACCCCATTCTCTACCCCTCTAGACCTACTCTCCACCCTGTTCTGTGTCCTGCAAGGCTGACCTGTAAGCACCATCCATGTACCCCCCTAGCCCTGACTTCTGGTTGGTTCTGGCCAACCTGAAGCAGGAGCGTAGACAAAGGAGAGTTAGGTCAGATTGTTGGTCTGTGTGGCTCCCTCCCTTGGAGATGGTCTTGGCCTGACCATGAAGATCCCTGCTTCTCTCAAGTTGGCCAGCTCTGCACATCTCCCTTTGCTTACAGGTTGTGATAGTTCCTCCCCCTGGTCCCTTCTGGTCTAAGAGTGGCAACAATTTTGCTTCTGCTACCCAGGATCCTGTGTCCTCCCTCGTGGTCCCCTTCCACCCTGCCATACTCCTGCAACAAGTGCTTTTGTAGATCATCCTAACTGCACTGTGTAATCCTGTAGGGACCCTGACTAGTAGGTTGCAAATGGAAAATCAGCTCTATTTGCTGTCACTTGCAGGGAACCATCATCACAAATGTAATAAAAATGACATTTATTTTTGACCAAATGAAATAAAGTCTTTAGGGTCGTTTGTCTATTTAAACAGACATGTTAAAATCTTAACAGCACCAAGCTGAGACTTTCTTCTCTGGGTAACCTAAAGGGTTGAATAGAAATAAACAAATGAGTGAGTTAATGTGTGTGGTATTGGCTTTCTCAAGATTATTTAATGCTGTGTGCACACTTTCTATACCATTCTGAACCACCAATGCAAGATGGTCCACCCCAGTCTTTAAAATGTACCCAGGATTTATTTTAATCGTGGATGGTAAGATACACAGACGTGGAAATGACTGTTATGAAGAAAGAAGGTTTCCTCACGTGACCCTAGAAACAGGAGACATATCACCTATGGAAGGCAGCACGGGGCAGCACCAGAGTTGGCCAGAAGGTAGTGGCGGAGGGAGGCAAAACGTGGGCAAGAACCTTTATTGTGGCTTTTGCAGGAAGACAAGACAAGGCAGGGTAAGTATGCTTAGGATTGGCAAACTGGGATAATTCCAGCAGGTTCTGGAGCATAGGCACAGAGGGGCTGTCCCTAGTTTTTTGCCTCAGCCCTGGGGTGATTAAGGCAGGGGAATAGTGGCCTGAGTGTGAGAGCCCAGTAGAAAAGGTGGCTGGGCTGTGGACTTCAGATTGTTTGGTTTACACATGACAGGTGCACTTGCAGATGAATTCCTTAATATCTCTAGAAATTAGCTACCCCTGGGAAGGACATTCTCTCCAGGATCAGTGAAGCCCCAGATGTCAACACATCAGAAAATACAGAAAATAAAAAGACACGATTCATGCACCTACCTCGCGGCAACCAAAGAGGAAGGGGAAGGAGAAGGGAGGATGACCTTCCCTAGGCCACACGAGAGGTCTGTTAAATTTCACTGATCATAAAAGTGGTTATGAGGTTGCTAATGTCTCTGCTGGTCTCTTGGTGACATTTGTTACCCAGAATTCAGAACCAGCCAAGGGTGGGGAAAAGATAATAAAGGAAACTGAGAGGGAGGAGACACGGAACCCGCTGCAGGGCAGTGGCGGACAGAGCCTTGGTAGAAAGGACTGAAGAGCACTGTGTCCAACGGGACAGGCATGTGGTCAAGTCTAGTTAGCCAGGTGACAATCATTGGACAAGTAAGCTCTGCCAGGACACAGTAGCCCTGAGGCTCCCAATGCACAGGATCACCTGGGATCACATGAGCATCCGGGGAAGGAGAGATGGATGGACGGACGGAGGGCTAGAAAGAGAGAGAACCCTGGGCTGTTCTGCAGTCTACAGTCTGTCTGCTCAGCTGGGACCCAGCGAGGAGTGGGGACTCACCCAAGGTCTCACAACAAGACTGGGGCAGAGCAGGGTCTGGAATTCAGGTCTTTTTTTTTCTTAGATGGAATCTCGCTCTGTCACCCAGGCTGGAGTGCAGTGGCATAACATCAGCGCACTGCAACTTCTGCATCCCAGGTTCAAGCAATTGTCCTGCCTCAGCCTCCCAAGTACCTGGGATTACAGGCGTGCACCACCACACCCAACTAATTTTTTGTATTTTTAGTAGAGACAGGGTTTCACCATGTTAGCCAGGCTGGTCTCGAACTCCTGACCTCAGGTGACCTGCCTGCCTCGGCCTCCCAAAGTGCTGGGATTACATGCGTCAGCCACCGCGCCTTGTCCCTGGAATTCAGGTCTTCTAATGACAGAAGCACTGTAATGAGTCCCCCACATCTCCTTTGACACAGCTGGACCCCTATGGTAGGTCCCTCTTGGGTTTCTACCTTCACCTAGAGGCGTGAGATAGGACAACACTCTGGGCTCCATGCTGGCTTCCCTAGGACTCATCCCCATCACCTCAGAGTCTAGCATGGAGCCCTTTCTGACCTCGGCTCATTCTGAACCCCCACACATGACTCAGGCCCCAGTCTGTTTACTCTCTGAAGCTGCTTTCTAATGCAGCTAACACAGAGAGTGAGTTACAACAGTGCCAAGCCTGGACACCTCTATGCTAGACGCCCTTTGAACACTTACGTGCTTTGTCTCACTTACTCCTCCCTCTAACCCTCTGAGGCAGGTTTTATTATTTTTCCGTCTTACAGATGAGGACACTGAGGTCCATTTTCCAGCATTTCACAAAGGGAGAGCAAGTAGGGCAGAAGCCCTTCCCCAGGCAGTGGGGTCTGATATTCATATTTACACTGTTCCCATATTATGAACTTCCTTTAATTAAATACTTACTACTAAGCAGTTTTTAATTTTGCAGTGAGCTCTGTTGCCCAGGCTGGGGCAGTGATGTGGTAATAGCTCACCATAGCCTTGAACATCTGGCCTCTAGCAGTCTTCCTGCCTCAGACTCCTGAGTGGCTGAGACTATGGGTGCATGCCACTATGCCTGGCTACTTTTTTGTGTTTGTTTTGGAGACACAGGGTCACGCTCTGTTGCTCAGGCTGGTCTCAAATCCCACCTCGGCTTCTCAAAGTGTGGGATAACAGGGATGAGCCACTGTGCCCAGCCTGCTAAGCACTTTATATGTGTGATTTCATCTCTTCCTTGCAACCACCTATGAAATTGGTGCCATCAACATCCCCATTGATGAGGAGGTTGATGCAGAAAGAGGTGATATGACTTCAGGTGACATGACTAGCCAGTGGTGAAGCTGGGATTTGAATGGAGGCCATCGCATAGTGTAGGTTAATTAGGAACTCTCCATGCCTCTGTCCCTTGTCTTGGGTGGAAACATTTGGGGCAGGTGCTACGTGGTTTCCCTGAGGGTGCCCAGGTGAGACTGAGACCACGTGTCCCTAGTGGAACCCAACTGAATAATGCACCTGCAAATCAGCTTTCTCTCCTTCCCTATCTCACCTCACCCCAGCTCCCTGCTTCCACTCCTGGGGACCACTTGCCCAAATAACCTTTGTGTTGGGCTCTAATTTGGGCAACACCCAAAGCTAGACAGTTAGTATTAATACTATGTCTCTACTCAAGACAATTTTTCTCAGGATCTAATATTTAAGCATCTCTGTTCCCTAGGCACTAAGAGCCATTTCCATACATTTCCTCCTTTAATGTTCTCTGCAACTCTAGAAGTACATGTTTTTATTTTCCTCCTGGTACAAATGAGGAAATGGAGTCTCAGACTAAGTCATTCAGCACCATTTGGTCATTTGGTGTAATTCACTTCACCCCCAGACTCCCTGCAATTCATTTTTTTTTCTTTTTTTGAGACAGATCTCACTCTGTAGCCCAGACTGGAGTGCAATGGCGTGGTCTTGGCTCACTGCAGCCTTGACCTACTAGACTCAAGCAACTGTCCCTCCCCAGCCTCCTGAGTAGCTGGGACTACGGGTGCATGACACCCTGCCTGGCGTTTTTTTTTTTTTTTTTTTGATAGAGATGGGGGTTTCACTATGTTACCCCAGGCTGGTCTTGCGTGCTGGTCTCAAGTGATCCTCCTGCCTCAGCCTCCCAAAATGCTAGGATTATAGATATGAGCCACCCAGCCCAGCCACAATTCTTACTGTCACAAGAAAGAGCAAATATCGGAAGCAAGGCCTTACAATTCTTAGGAATTCTCTAAATCAATGATTCTCCAGTAAGGCGGATTTTGCCCTCTCCCCAGGGGACATTTGACAATGTTTGGAGATATACCTGGTTGTCGTGACTTGGGATGGGAGCACACGTGCTACTGGTATGGTTAGCAGAATAAGGCCTCTTAAGGATGTCGATGTCCGAATCCCTGGAACCCTGTGCATGCATTATGTAACATGGTAAAGGGAATTAAAGCTGCAGATGAATTAAGGCTGCCACTTGTTTTACCTTAAAATGGATAGATTATCCTGGATTATCCGTGTGGGCAAATGTAAGGGCCCTTAACTGAGGAAGAGAGAGGCAGAGGACTGGGTGCTGGGAGCTTCTAATAGAACAATCCCAGTGATTCCCCTCAGCACCAGCCCCCTCTGTGACAAGAGTCCAGCAGCCAGGGCAAGCAGACCCCATATGTGTGCCAATGAATTAAGAAAAGAAAGCCAACCCTTTTCTCTAAAACCCTGTGGTGCACTGCACATCAGGGAATGTTTATTCACTTGTGAACAAGAGCAACAAGGATTCCATCCTTTTAGAGTGTCAACCGAATGAACTAGTGCACAAAGAATAGATTCTGAGATGAATTAGACACATTTCCTGGAATGAAGGAGCACACTGCCCGGATCCAGATACTGAGTGTCACATTGCATGTATCATATCACAGTGCATGGCAAGGATCTGCATGTAAAAAGGAAACTGAGGTAATATGGAGGCTCAGAGCACTTCTCAGATGTTTGGAAAGGGGAACCTGGGAAGGCTTCAGAGAAGTGGTGATGTTGGAGATAAATCTTGGAGGACAAATTCAAAATACTCAGGGAACAAGAAAAGAAGGAACAATGCAGGCAAAGGGAATGGCACATGCAGAATCATGATTTTCAAATCCCCCAGATAGCAGGATGGAGAGGTTGAGAGTCTGAAAAATGGGCACAATGATATGACTTCCCTCGTAGATTTATCAATGAGAAGTGTAAGAGAACCCAAGCAAAGAGTCTAGCATACACGAAGGGTTCAGAAAACATTATTGCATAGAATAGTATTAGATTTACCTCTCTAATAGATCATGCAGCATGGCATGCTTGAGTTTTACGATTGTATATCTGTGTTGGCAGGGAGTACTCCAGGCAAAGAAATGAATTAGAAACTGTCTTAGTCTGTGAGACTATAGATTAGAGTCTATATAAATAAAATAGCATGAACTGGGTAGCATATAAAGTACAGAAATGTATGCTTTACAGTCCTGGAGGCTGGGAGGTTCAAGATCAAGGTGCCAACAGATTCAGTGTCTGATGAGGGTCTCTTTCCTGGTTCATACATGGCACCTTTTGACTCTGTCCTTGCATGGTGGAAGGGACAAGAGATTTCTCTGGGGCCTCTTTTATAAGGCTGCTAATACTGTTCATGAGGGCTCCATGACCTAATCACCCTCAAAAAGGCTGCATCTCCTAATGCTATCACCTTTGAGTTGAGGATTTCAACACAAGAATTTTGCAGGGACACAAACATTCAGACCATGGCAGGGATCTCTCACTCTTCAATAGCTTTTGGCACCGTTTCGGCTCTTGGTTCTCACCAGTATGTCTATGCTGCCCTGGACCTGATCCCACTAAGGAAACACAGCAAATACATTCATAGTAAAGTTTTAATGAGTGATGATACGGCTTGGCTGTGTCCCCCCTCCAAATCTCATCTTGAATTGTAGTTCCCATAATCCCCACGTTTTGTGGGAGGGACCTGGTGGGAAGTAATTGAATCACGGGGGTGGGTTTTTCCTCTGCTATTCTTGTGACAGTAAATAAGTCTCACAAGATCTGATGGTTTTATTAATTTTTTTTATTATACTTTAAGTTCTAGGGTACATATGCACAACGTGCAGGCTTGTTACATATGTATACATGTGCCATGTTGGTGTACTCCACCCATTTACTCGTCATTTACGTTAGGTATATCTCCTAATGCTATCCCTTTTCCCTCCCCCAACCCCACAACAGGCCCCAGTGTATGATGTTCCCCTTCCTGTGTCCAAGTGTTCTCATTGTTCAATTCTGACCTATGAGTGAGAACATGCGGTGTTTGGTTTTTTGTCCTTGCAATAGTTTGCTGAGAATGATGGTTTCCAGCTTCATCCATGTCCCTACAAAGGACATGAACTCATCCTTTTTTATGGCTGCATAGTATTCCATGGTGTATATGTGCCATATTTTCTTAATCCAGTCTATCATTGATGGACATTTGGGTTGGTTCCAAGTCTTTGCTATTGTGAATAGTGCTGCAATAAACATATGTGTGCATGCGTCTTTATAGCAGCATGATTTATAATCCTTTGGGTATATACCCAGTAATGGGATGGCTGGGTCAAATGGTATTTCTAGTTCTGGATCCTTGAGGAATCGCTACACTGTCTTCCACAATGGTTGAACTAGTTTACAGTCCCACCAACAGTGTAAAAGTGTTCCTATTTCTTCACATCCTCTCCAGTACCTGTTGTTTCCTGACTTTTTAATGATCACCATTCTAACTGGTGTGAGATGGCATCTCATTGTGGTTTTGATTTCCACTTGTCTGATAGCCAGTAATGAACACTTTTTCATGTGTCTGTTGGCTGCATAAATGTCTTTTGAGAAGTGTCTGTTCATATCCTTTGCCCACTTTTTGATGGGGTTGTTTTTTTCTTGTAAATTTATTTGAGTTCTCTGTAGGTTCTGGATATTTGCCCTTTTCCAGATGAGTAGATTGCAAAGAACAAAGCTGGAGGCATCACACTACCTGATTTCAAACTATACGGTAGCCAAAACAGCATGGTACTGGTACCAAAACAGAGATACAGACCAATGGAACAGAACAGAGCCCTCAGAAATAATACCACACATCTACAACCATCTGATCTTTGACAAGCCTGACAAAAACAAGAAATGGGGAACGGATTCCCTATTTAATAAATGGTGCTGGGAAAACGGGCCAGCCATAAGTAGAAAGCTGAAAATGGATCCCTCCCTCACACCTTATACAAAAATTAATTCAAGATGGATTAGAGACTTAAATGTTAGACCTAAAACCATAAAAACCCTAGAAGAAATCCTAGGCAATACAATTCAGGACATAGGCATGGGCAAGGACTTCATGTCTAAAACACCAAAAGCAATGGCAACAAAAGCCAAAATCGACAAACGGGATCTAATTAAACTAAAGAACTTCTACACAGCAAAAGAAACTACCATCAGAGTGAACAGGCAACCTACAGAATGGGAGAAAATTTTTGCAATCTGATGGTTTTATAGAAGGCGGTTCCCCTGCATATGCTCTCTTGCCCTGCTGCCATGTAAGACATACCTTTGCTCCTCCTTTGCCTTCCGCCATGATTGTGAGGCCTCCCCAGCCATGTGGAACTGTGAATCAATTAAACCTCTTTTTCTTAATAAACTACCCAGTCCTGAGTATTTCTTCATAGCAGTATGAAAATGGACCAATAAATTGTGATGGTTAATATTGTCAACTTGATTGGATTGAAGGATGCAAAGTATTGTTCCTGGGTGTGTCTGTGAGGATGTTGCCAAAGGAAATTAACATTTGAGTCAGTGGACTGGGAAAGGCAGACCTACCCTCACTCTGAGTGGGCACCATCTAATCAGCTGCTAGTGCAGCTAGGATAAAAGCAGGCAGAGGAACGTGGAAGGACTAGACTGGTTGAGTCTTCCAGCCTTCATCTTTCTCCCCTGCTGGATGCTTCCTGCCCTCAAACATCAGACTCTAAATTCTTCAGCTTTTGGACTCTTGGACTTATACCAGTGGTTTCCAGGTGCACTCCTGCCTTCAGCCACAGACTGAAGGCAATACTGTTGGCTTCCTTACTTTTGAGGTTTTGGGACTCACACTGGCTTCCTTGCTCCTCAGCTTGCAGACAGCCTATTGTGGGACTTCACCTTGTGATCACACGAGTCAATGCTCCTTAATAAACTCCCTTTCATGTATACATCTATCCTATTCGTCCTGTCCCTCTAGAGAACCCTAATACAATTGACATAATATTAAAGATCTTCCTCTTCTTTCAATTTTGCATGAAATTGTATTTCTTTGCATTAAGAGGTTGTCCACTCTATTTGATGCTAGAAATTCCCCATGAATTGCAGAGACAGTTAGGGCCAAGAAATGTTTCTTAGAACCTCCTAAGCCAGTTTGGGTTGATGGCTTGGGAGTTAGGAAGCTTTGACTCTCATTCCAATTCTGTCAATCAACATGCCCTGCGACCTTGACATGCCACTGCCTCTCTTGGGCCTCTATCCTAATCTAAAACCCTCATTTAGTAGATGAGAATATATAGTTTTTCTCAAAGTGTGGTATGCTTAGCACTGGAGGCATCATGAGGCATAAAAAGACACAACAAAGGAAAAGGATTTTATTAAAGTTATCTTTTGTGTCTAATACTGGTTTTCAATTTCATGGTGTATTAGTTTGCTAGGGCTGACGTCACAAAGTATTGCAGATGGGATGGCCTAAATAACAAATTAATTTTCTCATGATTCTGGAGGCTAGAAGTCTGAGATCAAGTTATTGGCAAACGTGATTCTTTGAGGTCCCTTCTCCTTGACTTGTAGATGGCCATCTTCAAGTTCATATGATATTCTCCCTTTATCAACGTCTGTGTCCTAATCTCTTCTTATAAGGAAACCAGTGCTATTGGATTAAGAACCATTCTAATAATCCCATTTAACTTAATAACCTCTTTAAAGACCCTTCCTCCAAATATAGTCATATTCTGAAATACTGGGGGTTAGAACTTCAAAATATGAGTTTTGAGGTGTCTCAAATTAGCTCAAGACATGGCATTTATATGTAGATAAAATTTGTTTAAAAATATGGCAAAAATGTGGCAATTTAAAGGAAGAAACTCTTAATACATTCATATAGCAAAATTATGACAGTGGTACAAAAATGGTAATTTCTCTTATCTATTGTGGGTAACAAGCTGTCTCAACATTTGGTGGCTTAAAACAGCCATTTTATTTTGCTCATGGTTTTGTGGGACAGGAATTCAGGAAGGGCTCAGTGGGTAATTTGTCTTTGATTCACTTGGGGTCCAAGGGGCAACAGGATCCACTTCCAAGACGGCATCTTCACTCACATATCTGGAATCTTGGTGCTCCTTGTCCTTCTTCATGCTCCACTTGGTACCTTTCTTTCCAGGCCCTCTCCCTCAAGTAGCCTGGGCTTTCCCACAGCATGTGGGCATCAGGGTTGTAGGATTTCTTACAAGGCACTGACTTGTAGAAAGTTTTCAGGAGCTCCAAATGAGGAGATTCAAGGGCTCTTATGACCAACCGTCGGCTGTCCCAGTACGTCACTTCTTCCACATTCTAGTGCTCAGAGTGGTCACTAAGGCCAGTCCAGGTTCGGGGGAGGGAAATTAGATTCCATGTCTCTATGGGAGGACTAGCCATGCTAAGCCACTGCACTGGTTTAGAACTGTCTGAAGTCCCCCCTAGAGGTCATGTCTGAAGTCCCCCCTAGAGGTCATGTATTTGATTCTGCATCTCCCTGCTCTGTGAATCTTGCATCATTTAAATTCAGCCTTACACACTGATGCCTTTGGTGCTGTCCCAATATTTAGGTAGCAAATTCGTAGTGGGTAGTGATTCAGGCTTAAGCTTCCAGCCTGGCTCTGAGGACAACTGTCTGGGGATCCCTGCCCTCTTCCCCATGGACGAGAATCTTCCCAGCCTTGGGCAAACAGTGGGGAGCTGGCACTGTCTCCCGCTAGACACCTCCCTCCTTTTCCTCTTGCCCTTACCGTGACTCCTGGAGTTATTCTCAGAAGTAAAAGCTTTCCATGCCTGCTCTTCTCTCCTGCAGCCAGGAGTGCAAATTTAGATATGGGAGCTGCTCAGGCAGAAAAATGGCCCTGGAATCAGGGAAGCAGAAACCTGCAGCTGCCACGAAAGGATCGCAGAGATGAAGACCCGGAAGCTTGCGTGTGCTGAGGCCCGGGGTGAGGGGGACTCCTCCAGGGACTTTCAGAGACCTCTGGGAAGCCCTTTCCACCCACTTGCAGCCTGCTCCTGTGCCGGACAGTCTTCCACCGGGAGCGATGTCATAAAGAAATGGAATTCAGCGGGAAGGATGGTGGACTTGGGAACAAAAGATCTGGGTTTGCTCCCTGGCTCTGGCCTAACTCACCAGCATTACTGGAAGCACATTAGGCAGGTGCCTGTCAGAGTCCTGCATTCTAGGTGCTTTACAGGTGTCCACTTACTGAATCTTCACAACACACCTATGAGGCAGGGAGTGTCATCTCCGTTTCACAGCTGAAGAATCTGAAGCTAAGTGTCATGTTTGTGTATGGAGTGAGAGAGGGAGGCCAAGAGGGAGACGGGGGAGGAGAGAGAGAGAGGGAGACGGAGATGGAGGGGGAGGGGAGAGGGGGAGGGGGAGGGGAGAGGGGGAGGGGGAGAGGGGGAGGGGAGAGGGGGAGGGGAGAGGGGGAGGGGGAGGGGAGAGGGGAGGGGAGAGGGGGAGGGGAGAGGGGGAGGGGAGAGGGGGAGGGGAGAGGGGGAGGGGAGAGGGGGAGGGAGAGGGGGAGGGGAGACGGGGGAGGGGAGAGGGGGAGGGGAGACGGGGGAGGGGAGACGGGGGAGGGGAGACGGGGGAGGGGAGACGGGGAGGGGAGACGGGGGAGGGGAGACGGGGAGGGGAGACGGGGAGGGGAGACGGGGAGGGGAGACGGGGAGGGGAGACGGGGAGGGGAGACGGGGAGACGGAGGGGGAGGGGGAGGGGAGACGGAGGGGGAGGGGGAGGGGAGACGGAGGGGGAGGGGGAGGGGGAGGGGAGACGGGGAGACGGAGGGGGAGGGGGAGGGGGAGGGGAGACGGAGGGGGAGGGGGAGGGGAGACGGGGAGACGGAGGGGGAGGGGAGACGGGAGGGGAGACGGAGGGGGAGACGGAGGGGGAGACGGAGGGGGAGGGGGAGGGGGAGACGGAGGGGGAGGGGGAGGGGGAGGGGGAGGGGGAGACGGAGGGGGAGGGGGAGGGGGAGACGGAGGGGGAGGGGGAGGGGGAGACGGAGGGGGAGGGGGAGGGGGAGACGGAGGGGGAGGGGGAGGGGGAGGGGGAGACGGAGGGGGAGGGGGAGACGGAGGGGGAGGGGGAGACGGAGGGGGAGGGGGAGACGGAGGGGGAGGGGGAGACGGAGGGGGAGGGGGAGACGGAGGGGGAGACGGAGGGGGAGACGGAGGGGGAGACGGAGGGGGAGGGGGAGACGGAGGGGGAGACGGAGGGGGAGACGGAGGGGGAGGGGGAGACGGAGGGGGAGGGGGAGACGGAGGGGGAGGGGGAGGGGGAGGGGGGAGGGGGAGGGGGAGGGGGAGGGGGAGGGGGAGGGGGAGACGGAGGGGGAGACGGAGGGGGAGACGGAGGGGGAGACGGAGGGGGAGACGGAGGGGGAGGGGGAGACGGAGGGGGAGACGGAGGGGGAGGGGGAGACGGAGGGGGAGGGGGGAGACGGAGGGGGAGGGGGAGACGGAGGGGGAGGGGGAGACGGAGGGGGAGACGGAGGGGGAGACGGAGGGGGAGGGGGAGACGGAGGGGGAGACGGAGGGGGAGACGGAGGGGGAGGGGGAGACGGAGGGGGAGGGGGAGACGGAGGGGGAGGGGGAGACGGAGGGGGAGGGGGAGACGGAGGGGGAGGGGGAGACGGAGGGGGAGGGGGAGGGGGAGGGGGAGACGGAGGGGAGGGGGAGACGAGACGGAGGGGGAGACGGGGAGACGGGGAGACGGAGGGGGAGACGGGGAGACGGAGGGGGAGATGGAGGGGGAGACGGGGAGACGGGGAGACAGAGGGGAGACGGAGGGGAGACGGGGAGACGGGGAGACGGAGGGGGAGGGGGAGACTGAGGGGGAGGGGAAGGGGGAGGGGAAGGGGGAGGGGAAGGGGGAGGGGGAGACGGAGGGGGAGGGGAGGGGGAGACGGAGGGGGAGGGGAGGGGGGAGAGGGAGAGGGGGAGGGGAGAGGGGGAGACGGAGGGGGAAGGGGAGCGGAGGGGGAGGGGAAGGGGAGCGGAGGGGGAGGGGGAGGGGAGGGGGAGGGGAGGGGAGGGGGGAGAGGGGAGGGGGAGGGGAGGGGGAGGGGGGGAGGGGAGGGGGGAGGGGGGAGGGGGGAGAGGGAGGGGGAGGGGGAGGGGGAGGCGGAGGGGGGGAGAGGGAGGCGGAGGGGGGGGAGAGGGAGATGGAAGGGGACGTTTCAAACTTGAGTGGCACACCTAGTAATGGAACACAATCGAATCATTCAGATGGGGAACTGAGGCCCCCAAATGGGGGCTTTCTTCCGCAATAATATGATAACAATATTTTAAAATATTATTTTTCCAGAACAATGTTTTTCTCCAGAGGAAAAATAAAGCATTTAGGTTTATAAACTTAGACAGTACAAATAAGAATAAAGAAGGTCAAAAATTACCTTTATTGATCTCGCCATTCAGATACAACCATAGCACGTTACTTCAATGTATGACAAGGACGTACAATGCAGATTTTTAATTTTTTAATTTTTTTTATTTTTGGAGATGGGGTCTCGCTCTGTCAACCAGGCTGGAGTGCAGTGGTGCGATATTAGCTCACTGCAACCTCCGCCTCCCAGGTTCAAGAAATTCTCCTGCCTCAGCCTCCAGAGTAGACTGGGA